>NW_004443947.1:19918763-19941751 GCF_000243295.1 Trichechus manatus latirostris | reverse complement strand
ACTGAAAGGTAGTCCTGAAATTTTAATAAAGTGTGAGCTCTTGATGGTGTCTTAAGAAATAACAGATGTGTTAGCTAAGAAATCTATGTGTGTGTGTGTGTATATACATATGTATATATATGAAGAGAAAGTATATAATAATGGAGAGGTGTAGATGATGATGGAGAGGTACATATATTGGGGTATTAGGGGAATGGCCAATGGGTGAAAACAGGGACGGTATTACAGGAGAATGATTGTGTTAAGACTTCTGAGACTTATTGCTGACAACTGTGCCTCTTAAGCCATACACAGTTGGTGCAGCATATTAAAGCTGAAGTTGGAAGTAAGTTTTACAAACACAACTGTCTGTTTTGTTTTTTGGTTTTGGTTTTGTCTCAAGCTTTGTCCTCCATTTTGAAGTTTTTAAAGAGTAAACTCCACATGATTCTACGTCAAGAGGATCATTTAAACATTTTAGAACCTATGAAATTGGAAAAAAAAAATTGAAACAAATCCCTTGGATTGTTATATAAGGAGATATTTGAGATACACATTATGTGAACTATATAACATGACCTCCCTGAGGAAAATTTATACGGAAAGTATTAACTTTGCACAAGTGAATTTCTGAGGGATAAAGGCTAGCTCTTGATTTCCAAAGGAATTCATTATTTCATATATTGGATCACCTTGTTAATGTCTTATGCCAGAAATATGAATGTCTTGGTAAAGAAAAAAAAAAATTGCTTAAGACCCTGGACTGCTGCTTCTCAGAGATAAAGTTGAAAATTACAAAGTCATCTTTTCCATTCTCACCCCTTAACAAATTGTTTCCTTTTCTGTAAGCAGCATTTTTCTATTTCTTGGTAAGTAACTGTGTTTCTTTGAAAATGTCTGTATTGAGTCATCACAGAACTACAATAAATGTTTTATTGGTTGATATATGCCATCAGAGGCCAATAAAATAAAATCACATTGAACTTGAAATGGAATCTATTAAATGAACTCTTTGTATGCCATAATATGTTCCTCTCATCCTTAAAATTGAAGAGACTTATATAGGTTGTCAGATTTTTTTTCGGAGCATAATTAGGATAATAGAGTTATGATTTAGTGCAAGAAAGCAATCACTTATAAAACATACCCTTGAGTCCTTAAAGTGTTAATAAAGCTTACTAAAGTATACTATACACTTCCCAAGAGTAGCCTAAATACCTAGAGGATCTGGCTAGCTGTGTAAGAATATTTAAGCTGATCCTATATGCTAACATATTTTTATTACAATGTGAAATGGTTTAGTATCATTTAGGAAAGTGTGTCCATTATTGACGAATTCATTAGCAGAAGCTGACTTCTGCGTAAAGACTCTGCTTCCCAAAGTGCCATATTTAGGTTCTGTTCTCCGTAGAAAATATTAACTGTGAAATTTCATGTGTAAGTAGTAAATTATCAGGACTACACAGTGGACCAATTTTAGAAATATCTAATCAAAGCCAATAAATTTTCCATTTGATGTGAGTATGTGGTGGTAAGATCTAATGAGAGCTGTTGATAGACACTCACTGTCCCAATTTCCTGCTTCATCAGAGCGTGTAACCGAAGTGAAGACTGACATCTTCGTCACCAGTTTCGGACCCGTTTCAGACCATGATATGGTAAGTGACACTGCATCTGTGGTCTTCTTGGGGTGTTTTTTTTTTTTTTTTCTTTTAAATTTAACTTTTAAAAGAAAAATATAGACGAAGTTTTTAGGTAGCAACCTCATACAGTTTGGATATACATTTGTGCCACTGTGTATATAATATGTAATATATAATGCATATAATATTTATACCAAAAAAAACCTAAACCCATTGCAGTCAATTCCATTCCGACTCATAGTGATCCTATAGGACAGAGAAGAACTGCCCCACAGGGTTTCCAAGTCTGTAATCTTTCATGGAAGCAAATTGCCACATCTTTCTCCTGTGGAGTGGCTGCTGGGTTCGAACGGCTTACCTTTCTTTTAGCAGCCAAGCACTTAATCACTGTGCCACCAGGGCTCCTCATAATATTTATATAGTAGAACAATACCCATTTATTTCCCAGAATAGGTCTATTTCTATATTTATCAACCACAGCAGTCTTCTTTTTGTCCATCCCTGGAAATGACTGCTTTGTGTTGGTTCATGCTCTGCAAGCCCAATAGCTGGAGTTCTCCTTCATTTTAATTAGGAAAAAAAACAAACCCTCCCCACCCCGTTGCTGACTCATAAGAGGCCATGTTAATTCAAGGATGGCAGATTTTAAAGTAGCCAGCAATGTTCTTGGAAAACCATGAACATTATCATTCCTGAATTATTTTTGGCTAAAAATGGAAAATGAGTATACAAGCTGAGTGAATACTTAACCAGAATTAGGCAGAGAAAGAGTTTAAAAAAAAAAAAGACACTGACAAATGTTCAGCTTCACTGCAAGGCACTCATTAAAATATTACCAAGAGTGGGAATGAAATGAATAAATACCTGTTCTTTCTTTTCCCAAACCAAATAAATTACAAAGAATTTCTCTAATATCTGGTGGGAGTTGGTAAATCAGTAAAGCTCTGAAGACATTGTATACTATTTTAAAACTCATAACAGCAAAGCTTCTATATAAGGAAAGCAACCCACGAAGATATGTCATTATGAATATTTCACAAAATACATTAATTCAATATTGTTTTTGAAATGCTTTTTTTGTTTTCATCATCTGAACAAAAATGTCCTCTGATTTCATCATCTGAACAAAAATGTCCTCTGATTTCATAGTAACTTAGGATGATGATTCAGAATAAAAGTTACAGAAAGTATCAACTTAGGCCAGCATTTCCTAAGATGTGACTATTGGCAGTGAACCCACCTTGGCTATGTAAAAACTTTGACAAGTTCTGGGGTAATGAAACCTGTTTGACTATATTTAATCAAGTGTTTTTCCAGCCATATTTGTACAAAATCCTTTTTCTTCATTCAGTACCTGTTAATATTCTATAGAACTAGTAATCTATGAATCAAACATTGTGAAATGCTGGCTCAGGGGATAATTGAATATAATCAGGTTATGAAACACACTGATTATCAAATAAGAGTCAGCAGAGCATATGAGAGACAGCAGAGTGGTAGATAAGAACACAGGTTACTGAGCCAGAATGTACGGGGTTATAATTTTAGTTCCTCCATTTACATGGCTGTGTCCTTGGGGAATTTACTTAATATCTCAGTGCTTCAGTTTCTCCATGTTTAAAACAGGGATAATAATACAACCTTATGAGGTTATTTCATGTATTAAATGAATTAATGCATGCAAATCACTTAAAATAATTCCTGACATATAATAAGCACTCAACAAATGTTAGCCATTGTTACTAGTCAAGGAACAGAAGTATAAATTTCAACCATAATTGTGCATTTATCTTACAACTCATTTTGTCATTATGGTCAATGAGTAGACCACTTTATTGGAATACTGTGAGATACAATAATTTTAACTTAATTGATGACTTTCTGAAGATCTAGTTCATTGTGGATTTTTCCATGTTGGAAAGCTTCCTTTGCTATTCTCTCCTCATGACACTTTTCTTCTTAAGAACATTTAGTAAGTCTCAGTCAAGTTAAAGTTTAACACTTTGGTGACCCAATTATTTTATGCTTTGAATTTTTTTTTTTTTTGATACGGTGTGTTTTCACTAATGCAAGCATGCTGAATCATTGAGTATATCTGAATTTTTGGTAGGTAATATGAATTTTTTTTTCTTGTTCCTTCCCGAAAGCCTACCCTAAGTATTTAGTGATACATATGAAGTACTACTAATTATCTACCTCAGAGTCCCCACCTAGGTTTATTGGTACATATATATAACAAATAAAAATTTTCAAAATTTTTATTTTTCCTACCTAGAATTCAGACACCTCATATAATACCCTGTAAAAACAATAATTTGCACCAAACGCCCATCTCTTCACTTTTAAATAGTCATAAAGGCCCCTGTCTTGTGGCAGCATGCACTGTCACTGGTACAGCAGCTTCGCAATGAATCCTAGAGGCTGAAAAATTCATGGTTGCTGTATGTACCACTGAGCATGAAGGGATTTTAAGTCAAACTCCTCTGCCTATATTGCCACTCTTCCTCACTCATTCCAACATTATTTGCTGAATAGGACCAGGCCTTTAATTCTCTGTGCAAGTCCTGCTCTGTGGGGCAATACAACTTAGGGGCTCAAAGGACCAGCTCTAGCAGTTATGCTGGCTGAGTTCAGATCTAGCACTACCAGCAGTGTGACCTTGTGCAAATCACTTAAGATTCTAAGGCTCAAATTCTGTCAAATGGATATATTATTATAGTTACCATTGTAGGATCATTATAAATGTTAAATGAGATGATGTATATAAAGTGTCTACCAATAAACTGACCAAAACCATTGCTGTTGAGTCGATTCTGACTCACAGCGACCCTATAGGATGGAGTGTAACTGCCCCATAGGGTTTCCAAGGAGTGGCTGGTGGATTTGAACTGCCAGCCTTTTGGTTAACAGCCGTGCCTCTTAACCACTGTGCCACCAGGGCTCCCAGTGTCTATCAGTAGTGCTCCTTGTCATACCATGGACCCATAATGGAAATTTTCCCTTCTCTCCAACTATCTAAACCCTATATTTGCTGCCAAAGTCCAATGCTTTATGACTCAAATGCTTGGTGAAAACATTTTCTGATTAAGCTAATAACAATATTAACTTCTCCTTTCTGTATTCTAATCACATTTATTGATTATAACACACAATTTAATATTTGTCACAGTCAGTACTGCTCTGCAAGGTTATTTTCCTGGTATAAATGTCATATTTTCCTAATGTGATGCCCAAAAATGTAAAGAAGTTTTTCCACATCTTTCATAGTGTTAGTGCATTGCAGGCTTTCAGTACGTGTTAAATTATTATTTACTTGGTAATAGGTTTAGAGACCTATATTATCTTTAAAAATTTGGGGACTTACGGGGCCTGATAAATTCACCCCTTTTTCCTGTCTGAGTTTTTAACTGTGAGAAAGAAGACAATAGAGTAAGGGATACAGGAAACAAAAACATCATTTTTCCTAATAATGAGGATATTACAGAATGTGGTTTATACTAGCAGACAAATGGGTTTCCAGATGGTGTACTCCAGAAACAGTCAGAAATACTCACCAGGTCACAGGCAGTGTTGGCGTCTCTCTGCTAGAGTGTAGACTGCCTGTGTAAACCTTCAGATGTAGCGGAGCACTGCCGAATTTGTGAGTCTTATAGACAGCTAGCATCCAAAGGGGCAAGACAAGAACAAGGGATTGAGATAGGCAAGCTTAGTTTCTCCTTCCAAGTTCACCCATTAGATTACACTAATCCTCTCCTTCCTTTGGGGCAGAAGAGTATGAGGGGATGGAGTGCATCCAGGAGTTCTACACTGTGGTGCTCCCTTCTCACTGACGTCAACATCAAGAGAGGGGACAAGACGTTAAAACATCCCCTGGCATGGTGCCTCAGGATAAGTATATGCTCAGTAGGAGTTGCTGAGGGACAGTTTCCAAATGAAGCTACATGTAATCAAAAACTTTCCTTTTAAAAAAATATTTGGCATGTTTTGAGTTACCAATTCAGATTAATTGTGATTTAAGGAACAAATGATGTTTTCTGTCTTAGAATTAAGGTGTATACTAGGATTTTTGATACACTATTACTGCTGTTGTTAGGTGCCGTGGAGTCCATTTTGACTCATAGCAATCCCATGTGACAGAGTAGAACTGCCCTATAGGGATTTCTTGGCTTTAACCTTTAGGGTAGCTGATCGCCAGTTCTTTCTCCCCTGGAGCCACTAAATGAGGTCAAACTACCAACTTTTAGGTTAGCAGGTGTGTACTTAACTGTTTGCACCACCAGGGCTCCTTGATACACCATTAGACCTACGGTTATCATGACTTACTCATACATGATCTTTGAACAAACATCAGACAGGAAGAGTGCAGTACAGTCCAAGCCAGCAGTACACCCCACTGCCTGAAACTTCTTAACCAGATCATGGTTAAATTGTTATGTCAATGGATCCAGTGGTTAAGAGCTACTGGTGAGCTGTGGCTGCTAACCAGTTGTCGGCAGTTTGAATCGACAGCAATGGGTTTGGTTCCGTTTGCTTTTTTTTAAGTGGAAGTTATACCTGACCACCCTGTTCTTGAAGATTAATCATCTAAACCACATCATCATAGAATTATGCATAAGGAAGAGCAATGTGATTTAGAGGCAATCAAATTAGAAGGCAGAATGACAAAGCTGTTTTTCAAAGCAGGAAAAACTTTGTAGTTTTTTAGGTGAGAGCTAAGAAAATATCTAATTAATAGCTATATCCATAACAACATTAAAATTATTGAATGCTTACAATATGCCAGGCACCATGCTCAGGGTTTTACAGATCATATTTCTTCTAATCCTCATGCTGAAACTTTTAGTTAAGCACTAATATTATGCACATTTTCCAAAGGAGGAACGTGACCTAGTTAGCTAAGTGCAGTGATTTGAACCCAGTCCACTCAACTCTAGAGACACTTTAGCTCCCAAGGCATCTGACTTCATCTGGAATAGAAAACAAAATTAGGACAACTCTTTAACTTTATTTTAAAATCCATTAATTTGCAATTAAATGGCACATTCCCAGGGCACTAGGTTCTGACAGAAATATCCAGGCAGCACAATCATAGAACCCTGCTTTCTACAGTGGTTAAAATGTATTAAGTCAAAGTACACACAGATGGTAATATATGGTGCAAGTTAAACACTTCAACACAATGTTTATTTAAGAATGTTAAGGATATTTTTGTAGGTCTTCAGAGTAAGGCTCACATTCTCCTAGGACCTACTTTATCAAGCAGGGTACCTCAAAGAGACTTTTCACATGAGTGATGGGGCTGGAACGTGAGACTTGGACATATTCTTAAGCAGAGCTTCCTCTTGGCTCACACACTGTGACTGTGGATTCCCCTTTTGTGCCTTCTGTTTTTGCTTGGCTTGGCTGTTACCAGCTTGTCATTTCCCTCAGATTTTCTATCCTACCACCTTTCCAAGGAAATAACACTTCTTCACTCTCAGCTACATAAGAAGTCTAATATAAATTTATGTTGAGTAAAAAAATGAAATAAGACAAATAGTAAAAATTTCCAACCTTTTTTGAGAGCTTTCTAGGAGCCAGGCATTCTTGCAAGCTGTTAATGTGTATTAACTCATTTACTTCTTATAATAGCTGGGTGACGTATTAGGAAACTGGTGCTTAGAGAGAGGAAGAAACTTACTTAAGGCCATTCAGCTGGCAGACTGATGATGCAATTATAGTTCGTTGGTTTAGAACTTATATTCGTAACCACTATGTTATGGCTCTACCTTTTTCCCCTTTCTTGTTCCAACTTCCTGAAGAAGGTTCTCTGGCCCATCTTGGTCCAGATGTCCATTCTAGGTCTATTAAATTGTGACCATGGGTGCAAGGTCATGTTATACAAGTAGCTACTTGTACTATCATCTGCTGTTACCATGACAATCATGCACGATACAGTTCTCAAAATACAGAGGACCAAATATTTATAATCTTGATTAGTCAGGAGTTGATCATCATCAACTGCTTTTATTTCAGTTCTCATTTCTACTTCTATCACCAGGGAAAAATAAAAATAAAAGCTTACTTAGTCAGTTTTGCTTAGTGTGTGTGTGTGTATTTGTGTGTATGTGACTGGTATAATATTTAAAAGGAGAATGTCTTCAATAAATTTGGTAATTTCATTGTCTGGCATTAACACAGATAAATTGAGTTCACTTTAAACTTGATAAACATGTAAACATCTGGACTTTGGAAAGTTTTCACATAGTTTTTTGGAATCATGGCCTTTGGGATATATCTTATCAAAGATGTGATATTAAATCTATTTAAAGTTTATTTTATATTTAAAAATTATTTTAATTTCAAAAGTTTCCTTGCAGCAAGCAGACAAATGTTCAACACTCTTAGATTCCTAGGAACAAGGTCAGCTTAGACATTCTTGGAACCTTGATTGACAAGTGGCCATTCTTTCTACTGTTGGCTAGTTCAGAGTGAACTGAGACTAGAGATTGACTGAATTGTGAGTAATAGAAATATCATCATATACCATATCCCTACCTATCAGACTTGTCCATTTCCCAGAGTGGAAGACATGTACAGCTCAGAGTAGACCTACCCACACTATTGGATTGGGGGGCGGGGAGAGGGAGAAAGAGAAGAAATACTCAAATAGCATAAACTGCTTCCCAGGACTCCCTAGAATGATTGAGCCCAAACTTATTAGCCAAAGTTTTGAGGAACCTTTATATCCTGCTCCAAATCTTTCTTTCCAATTATTCACTTCCACTGTCTCCTTAACTATGTTCTCTCTCCTCAGTCTGCCCTGCTTCCCTGTGAAGCGCTGCTACCCTGCATTACTGCCAGTTGTAATCCACAGTCCTTTCTTTATTTCTCTCCTCAGGGAAAATACCGTCTTATGTCTGTCCCATTCCTCTGTGAGGTTTTCTTGCAGCACCCAAGCCTATACAGCTTCTCCCTTTGCTGAATTTAGCAGATGCTTAACAAATGCTTGTCTGTAAAATCCTGTTATATATTGCAGTGCCTTCCATCTGACACCTCTAGACACTAAAATCTAGCCAACAAAACAAGGTCACTTGTCTCGGCTCCAAGACTCACTGACATTATGTTACAATTCCTTGTTTCCATCTCATTCAGCATTAGCACTATGCCTGGCACATTATAAACCATGCAATGATACTTAATCAGTAAGTGCTCAGCAGTGGCAAACATGTGTCAGAAGGATTTACCTTCGTTTAATTTTTACCCAATCTTGTTTAAAACCTAGGAAAGAGATATTCACACATAGAAGGTCTACACACAGATATTATTTATATGGTATGTCCTTATGATGGTGGAGTGATGGTTAAGCACGCCACTGCTAACCAAAAGGTCAGTGGTTCGAACCCAACAGACACTATGGGGAAGAAAGACCTGGAAATCTGCTTTCATAAAAATCACAGTTTAGGAAACCCTATAGGACAGTTCTAGTCTGTCATAGGGTCACTATGAGTTGAGATTGGCTTGATGGCACCTAACAACAACAACAAAGATGGTATGTATAATATTAAAATGTTTGCTTTCTTGATGCTTCAGAGTTTAGAGGATTAAGAAAACATGGCATGAGGTTTCCAAGTCAGTCTTTCTTCCAGTTTGGACCACAATATGATTAGCAGAGAATATGACTGTCTTTATTTCAAATCACTAAGTTCCAAATTTAGTATCAGCGTGGCAAATACTGCAAGGAAGATGGATGTTACCCTTTTCAATATTAGGAGCTGGTAAGTCTCATTGCTTGTTTTCAGATTAGCAGATGTTTGTCTCTGGGTATTGCCATAAGGAATGCTATGTTTATTCAAACAAATAGATTTTCCAGCAGTGAATGATGATGAGCTTCACACATTTCTCATGTGTCTTATACACACATACACTCACGCAACACACACTCACATACACCTGCACACTTTGTATTCTTGATTTTTTGTTTTTACATTTTGGAAAAGATCCAAATTGCCAGTGAAAATGGATTCTTTATTTTCATAATCTTCTTTTTTGTGTAAGAGAATTGAAAGTCTATATACACTAACTGTGAAAAAAGTTTTACTTAGCCAAAAAGAAGGGATTTTCCTACCATGTTAGAACCATGGTTGACCTGGGTTTGGTTGTGAGGTTGTCAGAGGCCGTGGAAGGTACCCTCAAAACACTGTAGTTTATTGTTATGGTTGGAATTATCTAATTTAAAATTTTTCATGAATATAATAACCTCAAGGTGGTGTAAACAGTTAAATACCGAGCTACTAACTGAAAGGTTGTCTGTTCAATCCCACCCAAAGGCACTTCGAAAGAAAGGCCTGGCAATCTGTTTCTGAAAGTTCGTAGTAAGGAAAACCCTATGGAGCAACTCATATATGAGTTGAAGTTAACTTAATGGCAACTGATTACTGACTAACATGAGTTTGGCATCCGTTTGTAATATATTCTATCTCTTCTAGGGCTGGTATAGTCGGGGCTGGGGTGTTATTTTCTTTTCACATATATGAGGAGATAATTGGCAGAATTTTTCTGACCAAGAAATGTTCAAACATTTTCAAAATTAACAAAAAAAAAAAAAAAATTATGCCAACCAATGATTCTCCCGACACCAATATGTATAGGGTACACAAGTTTACTTCTAAAAACATCACCTAGCTTATATTTTGCTTCCAAAGTAGCAAAAATTATGCATTGTTTTTATAAGGTATTTGCACTGCAAAATACAACACAGTGAACTTTGCCATTTTCCAAATTTACCTAGGAATATACAATAGATGTATTTTTCCGTCAAAGCTGGAAGGATGAAAGGTTAAAATTTAAAGGACCCATGACAGTTCTTCGGTTGAATAACCTAATGGCAAGTAAAATCTGGACTCCGGATACCTTTTTTCACAATGGAAAGAAGTCAGTGGCCCATAACATGACCATGCCCAACAAACTCCTGCGGATCACAGAGGATGGCACATTGTTGTACACCATGAGGTAAGATGGTTATGCTTCTATTTGTATATATTTCTGTGCTTCATTCTCTACTTTTAGGCAGTTGTCAAGCTGATGGCTCAAGGCAGAGATTTGCTTTCCTGTTTTTTTTGTTCATCTTTAAAAATTACTCTCTTATGAGGAGGGGGGACTTGCTTAAATATTACACAAGTATTTAAATGCTAAATATGATTAGAAAAGAAATGAAAAAAATGTTGGCAGTATATATATTAGGTAATACAACAGCACAATCTATTTTTCCAGTCACTCTGGTTCAATATGAGGAACTTCTTCATTCTAGTAAATCACACATATTCTTGCATTCCAGTAAGGTCTAGATGAAATTTCTAGAAGCTTTCTAAGTTGTATATCTGAAAGTGTTTGTAATTAGAAGGAAGGCAAATAAACAGAAAATTAGAGAAAGCTAAACAATTCTTAAAAGACTCAAGTGGAAAATATGTATTTGAAGTATATGAAGTTACACCGGTATCATTAGCTAGAGAATAAAGATTGTCTTAATTTTGTTTAAATTGAAGATCATGCAGACTTTTTCTATGGTTTATAAACATTTCCTCCTTTTTGAGGTTACTAGAAATTTTAGAATCTAGTGAGTACTCAATACTTGATGGCTGAATGAAGGGAACATGAATGAAATAAAATTTTGAGCAGTTTTGAAAGAAAAAAACAGTCACTTAAGGTACTCATAATTTATGAGAAATTAAGACTTGTCCACCACTGATCCTTGAGGGAAGATGTTATTTCCTTCCCAGTTGAATTCTAAGAATGATGCCTTTTTAGATTTGGTCGCTGTCTGGCAATTCGGACCATCCAATTGTTCCTTTGGTATACAAAGGTAATGAAGGTAAAATCCTCATTGTGGTGGATTGTATTTAGCATAGGAATAAAGTAATATTTTGCCTTTAGTAAGCTGCCAGAACACTTAGCATATACAGGCATCCAAACCACCTCCCCAACCACCACCAAAAAAAAAAAAAAAAGTGCTTGAAGAGCCATGTTAGATGTTGGACCCAGCTAGACAGGATTGGTCCAAGTACAGCTGGAATTAAAGAATAAAAAGTCCCCAAATTAGAGAGAGAGAGAGAGAGAAAGGGAACCTATGGACACATGTGTTGAAACCTTGCCAAATCATCCAAGTAGGACATGTTTATATTTGAAATTTGAAATACTCTTTCCCTCTAAGCAACCCAGACTTGTCTTTGAACCTCAATTCAGTGCATATCCTGAGTAATTTGCTAATTCATGGTTTCTGAAATATGCAGTATCCTTCATCAATAACTGGCCTATATCTTGCATCTCCCAAATTTCCCTGCGCCTTTGCTAATGTACTATCATTTTGTTTAATGATTTCACTTAAGAATGCAAGTTTAATAGTTAACTTTCATATTTCATATTTGTTTTAATCAATATGGTGATTTTGCTTAATGATTTTAGCTTAATTATCTTACTTAATGATTTTCCTTAATGATTTTACTGGCTATAAAGTCTTCCTGCTACATTTCCTGAGCTACTTAATAATCTGAGTAAATATCTCTGCTTAAAGCTATATGAGACAAGTGGATATAAATTCCCTCTTAATTCCACAAAACGGGATCAACTATATTTCAGTGGATTCTTAACAACCCCTTTAAGGCATGGATAGAATTTACATTCCCAGATCATATGGACTAAAGAGAAGCACAGCAGAGTCCTGGCTTTAATTAGGCAGTGAATTTCTAAATAAAACTAAATGGATGGGCTACAGTGACAAAAGGAGAAAATCCCTAAGAAAAAGCTGATCACATACAAACTCTCAAGAAGACTGTAAATTAATATCAGTCTCATAAGGCCTTACAATAGTTCCTCCTGCACTTATTTCTTCATTTTTTTTTTTTTTTTAATGCATTTGTTGCTATTTTTTAAGGAAGGAGATAGGGTGAGCTGCATTTAGGAAAAGGGAAATTTGCTTCTCTTCCTTGGTATCCAAGTCTTCTTCTTAACCAAGGATGAATCATTATTTAAACAAGTATTTATTTGCTTATGTCTAGTTTTGTTCTCAAAGGATTTGCTGTAGTCAGGTGGATTAGTTGGTGATAACTTGTTTTGGAAAACAATAGCAATGCTTGCAGATTGCACAAAATCTATTGTCACCTATGTTCTCAAAACAAACAAACACAAAATGGATAGAATCCAGTCATCCTTGTAAATAATTCTTTTTAGATAATTCTATTATTAACAGCTCGGCATAGCTTTGCAGTTTGTTCCTGTCATCCAGCTTTGTTAATACATTTGCTACAGTAAGTAACATCCCAACTGTATTTATTAGGAAGGATCTAATCTATTGGACTCTTGTTTGTGTACTTCATTTCTCTTAATTGACAAGGCTGACAGTGAGAGCTGAATGTCCAATGCACTTGGAAGACTTCCCTATGGATGCCCATGCCTGCCCACTAAAATTCGGAAGCTGTAAGTAAATTTATTTTAAAATTTCTTTATCCTTATGAGACATTTAAGTATTTGAGCAAGAGACCACCAATCAGTTATATCTGTCAGAGAGACAGTTAAAAGATTTTCAAGAAAGCTTAAAGAACATTATTCTGCAAGAACTTTCTATAAGTAATAATCTTTTACTGCAATATTTAATGGTATTTCAAAAAAGCTGCTATTCTTTATTTCCTGGCCTAGAAAGCACGTATTAAACTATTTAGTGGGAGAATTCTGTTTTTTGTTGAAGTTGCATTTGTGGAAAAAGGAGTAGCGTATGGATGCTTATACCACATGTATAACATTTTCCTTCAAAGAAATGGAGATTATTCTTTTTATTTTACATTGTTACTGATACTTTTTTGACTTTAGAAATAATTCAACTTGTTTACCAAATGGAAACACTGGTAGGTGGCAAAGGACAAGAAGTAGGCATTTCTTAATGGTGAAAACCTACAGCTAACAGATGTTGCCAGCAAACAATTTCCCCTAATCAAACTCTTAGGAAAGTTCTAGATCTATTTGGATATCTCATGGAATTCGTACATATATTTATGCTCTTGAAGGTATCTCAGATATCCTTTTATAATAACTTTCTGGGTTTTTGCCATTTGAAAACAAGCAGGCACATCCTAGAGGAGCCACAAGAGCAGTGGCCAGGAGAAGTAGGTTCTCTGGTGTTCCCTCAACCCTTCTGCTTTTGACTAGTTTGCATGCATGAGAGTGAGTGGGAATAACGTATTCCTGCTTTTCTGCAGTGGAGTTACGTACATGGCTGAGTCAACTCCTGGACTACCTAACTAGTTTTCTGTTCTCACTAGAGAGGCAGTCTAAGCAACTATTTTGGTGAAGATATGATTCATAGAAGAAAAAGAGTGGTAGTGTAGGAAGACAGTAAGCAAAGAAAATAGCAAAGGGCCTTCAGGCTCCTAGCAGCACTGGGCACAGAGCGATCACTTTCTCTATTTATACATCTCTTCCTATACTGAAACTCAAGGGTAGCCTACTTCACAAACTATCAGTTAAAGCAACCTTTGGTGATAACTCCCTTCACCTCAACTTCTTTCCAGTTTAATAAGTCTCTTGTACGTCATGGATTGTTTCATGTTCTTTTCTGATTAGCAGTTCCATTTTTAATACTAACAACATGTATTATGTGTTAATTGTATTTCAGGCAATATATTTAACATTTTAGATGTATAGGTTCATCTCATCCACAAAATAACCTTAGAGTTAGGGTGACCATATAACACAATGTGTCTGAAATAGTACTAATTTATGCCTATTATCTTAGTGTAATTATTATTAGTGTCCACTTTTACCTTCGTAAGTGCCCTGGTTTGAACAGTAAATTGCATATTAAGTATATAAGTCAGGAATGCCTTCAACAATGACTGTAACTGAAAAAAAGAAGGGTTTATATTTTTATGTAAGCTATCTGAAGATAAGTGATCACTGATTGATTGCAGGTTAGTTCAGCATCTTAAGAGGGCTAAAATCTTAAGATGTCCTTAGATGATGTTCTTCCTGGTCACTGATGGTTGCTGCAGCTCCAGGCATTTCAACTTTCCAGATAAGGAGGAGTAGTGGCTGAAGAAGACATAGTGCCTGTGTCAAGAAAATAAAATCTTTCACTAAAATCCTAACCGACATCTACTCACACCTCATTAATCAAAGGTGTGTGTCACATGGCCAAAGCTAACTGCAAAAGAGGTTGGGAAAGTATATATGTTTATCTGGACACAATGTTAACCCAAAGAAAACTGCAGGTATTGTAGGAAGCAGGGAATGGATAGTGAATGGAAAACAAATAGTATCTGGTTCATATAAGAAAACATAAGCCAAAGAACATAAGTCCCCCCTCTCCCATTTTCATACACCTAATAATTATTACTAGGAAGAAATGTCTGGCAATCTTCTTCTGAAAATAAGCCAATGAAAGCCCTATGGATCACAATGGTCTGATCTGTAACTAACCATAGGTATGGAGCAGGAGTGGACAGCATTTTTTCCACTGTGCATACTCAACGGCAGCTAACAACAGCAACAAGTATTAGGACTAGGCTCCTACTCCAGAAACGGCACTTATTTTAGTCCCACTTACAAACAGTTCACATGCTGGATTTGTATGTTTTCTTCCATTCCTCCAAAATTCTCTTTTCATGTCTCTGAACTAAATTCAGAATTCAAGCACACTGACTTTTAGCCAAATAGCCCATAGTCCCAGGCACAATAATTTCTCACTTGCATTACTAAAAGGGATTCCTAACAGTTTGCCCCGTTCCGCTCTTTCTCATTTCCCCTAAGCTCTTCTTCACATGACAGTGACCCCTTTTATACTATAAATGCTATCATGATAATTGTTGGCAAAATAATTCTTCAGTGACTTTTTTTTTTCCATGCAGAAACAGTATTCAATAAAGTCCAAACTCTTTACCATGGTCTATCAGTTACATGACCAGGGCCCTGACTATTGCAACTGATCTCCTGTTTCTACACCCCAGGATCACTGGGCTCCAGTCCCATTGACCTTCTGATGTAGACTGTCATAGGCTGTTTTTCACCTCAGAGCCTTTGCACATGCTCTTGTCTCTGCCTGGTTTGCTCTTCCCTTGGCTCTTAGTATGGCTGGCATTTTCGGTCCCTCTTAATCTCAGCAAAAAATGCCATCTCCTAGGACTTTCCCTGATGACCTTATCTAAATTTGTACATAGCCTCACCATTCTTCTTGAAAGCAATACGTATTCATTTTATAGCATTTATCACAGCTATAATTATTTGTCTTATTTATTGGGTAACATTTTTGGGGGGATCTGGAGACTCTAACCTCCATGCGAGTAGGATCTGTTTTATTTACAGTTTCAGAGCACAAAGCCTGATACAATGTAGACACTCAATAAATACTTATTGAATGGATAAATGTTATAAAAATCAAGCTTAAATGCCCTATCAATGTTTAAGTCTGGGCAAAGATGGCCTTGGAAAAGTGGATTTAAGGCCTGTGGGGGATTAAATTTAAACAGAGAAGTCTTGACAGTGGAAGACAGGCTCAGACAGTGTGTGCTCCATGGGAGAGCACACCATGACAGTTATTATTGCCAATATTGGCATGGGAAGAGGCAGTAATCCATTTGTTGTATATTCAGTTCTCTGAACTGTTCTAATTAGCACATTTCAAAGGTAAAGAAACTGAGGTCAAAAGTGGGTTAAAAATACTTCGACCCAGTTTTTAGAACAAACATCTTGACAAAATAATAGAGAAGAAGAAAAGCAAGAGATAATCAAGGGGAGATTCCGATTTAGTGGAAAACTTTAATAAATGTTTATGTGGCTTATGAAGCAACATAATCCATATGTTGATAAGAGCTCAACTCTGAAAAACAGATGTTTTCCTTACCACTATCCACTAGATTCTGTTTGTCGGTGCTAAATTACAATTACAAATTACATTTGTTAGGGATAAAGCCCTCTTAAGAAGGTCAGATAACCTGAAGACAAAATGCATGATACAACTGACATCTTTTAATTGCTTTTTTGGGAAAATGCAATAGGAGGCTTTGATAATAAAAGAAGAGATTCAGATCATGGATTCTGACATCTAGTCAAGTGTTAGCACTAGTAAGGACTTAATAAATTATTGTTTGTTGAGTGATTATCAAACACTGTACCTTATAAGCAAGGAGAGAGGTTTAGATAGAAATTTAAATGAATTCTGAGCAATAAATAACTTTAACAATTACTTAGGCCACCTGTCTCAAATGGAAAATCAGAGGCCTAGAAAAGTGAACTGATAATGTCAAGTAGAAGCTGCTGTCCTGCTACTGCATCTGTGTTCCCAGTGTTTTAGCTCCACAAAGTTCTGGTGTAACCCCAATCAAAGCCTTTTTGTCGTATTAAAAAAAAAAAAAAAAATCTTATGTCATCTGCTGATTTATTTGATAGCTAAGTTTAAAATTATTGATTAAGTAGTTGAAGGCTCTTTTTACCTTCTATTATTTCTGCTGAACAGTCTCACATCAACTAAGTTTTCATAGGACCTATTGTTTCATGAGGAAACAATAGAATATATCACTTATTGTGAGGTCTTCAGTATAGCCGTCTTCTATATCATAAAATATCAAGATCACCGTATGAAATTACTCTTTGTTATGGGATATTTCCACTGAGAAACATGAACAATGATTACTCTCTGCTTTCACAATGGATGTCATATTTAGAGTTGCTAGCCTTTTATACATGGTGGGGTTACTAAGAAATTACAAGAAATGAGACACCAAAATTGTGAAATGAGAAGTCACTGGTAACGCATTTTTTTGTTTCTTATTCAATTATATTAGCAGCCAGTTAGCAACACATGACAAGGCATAAAAAGACAGGGCCCAGGCATTGTTGCTCTTGGTGGTGTGATATAATAACAAGAGTTTAGTTTAGTGTGAAATGACATAAGGTCTAGAAATAGGTTCATTGCTAATTATGTAACTACTAAATATTGTTCACTTGGCTTATGAGCGTATAATATACAGATTATACCTAGAACAACCTTACAAATATCAGTGGGATAGAATGAATGGCATTCTGAATCCTCGTTTCAGTTTTCTGGTATCTATGCACCTAAACCATTAACTGAATGTTTCTGTGCCTCAGTTTACCACATGTAAAATAATATTAAATTATATGACTTTTAAGGCTCTTCCATTTGAACATTCAATGATTCCATATTACCATAAATTCAAAGATTTCTTAGGTAATACCCTTCTATTTGAAAAATAAGAAATTATCATCAGAAGAACTTTTCACTGAATGTCGTTACCTTTAAATTGTAAGCAATATGGTTCTGGTCAACCTAGTGTGCTCTGCCCTTAAAAAAAATCAAAGGAACTTTTAAAAAAATCGAATTTTAGACCTTTCTAACTGATGTACACTATATACAATGCTGAAATATTTCAGAAAACTTAAAAAAAAGTTAAAGAGGACAAATTTCCAAATTAATTCATTTGTCACTCTTACATGTCTCATGTAAGAACAAATCTGTCTTGGAAGAAGTAAAGACAGAATGCTCCTTAGAACAAGGCTGGGAGACTTCGTCTCACATACTTTGGACATATTATCAGCAGGGACCAGTCCCTGGAGAAGGACATCATGCTTGGTAAAGCAGAGGGTCAGCGAAGAAGAGGAAGACTCTCAATGAGATGACACAATGGCTGCAACAATGAGCTCAGATATGGCAACAAATGTGGTGATGGCTCAATAAGAGATAGTGTTTTCTGTGGTTGTACATAGGGTGGCTATGAGTCAGAATCGACTTGATGATGCCTAAAATAACAAGTCTCATGTAAGAACCACTAACCAATACATTAATTCCCAGTACAGTCTTAAACATCTGGCAATGTTTGTTACTAAAAAATATCTGATTGTTAGTCCAGGAATGAGGCCAGTTCAGAGAGGATAACCATGTAAAATTGAGGGAATAGTGACTACATTTTTCTGCATTGTCCATCTCAGAAGAAAGTCGGTCACTTTAAGAGGCTTTGGTCTAGAGACTGAGGGACACAGCATCTTTTCTGAGCCAGCCTCATATTCATATAAAAAGGTAACCATCATTTTACATCATATAATATTTTAGCTTGGACAAATACATATTTGGATATAACACCCAAACCTGGTTGCCTCATGATGAGAGTTGGGTCAAACAGGGCTGCCCTGTGACTTTTGTGGGCCCTAGGCACTTTTGTCTTTGTGGGTCCATTTCTCCCTATACTACTGAAATTGTATTTTATGACTGCATTAGTATAAAGACTAATATAATATAGTCCAGGAAGGTTATATTCATTTTTCTTAAGTTAAAAGAGATTAAAACAACTTTGTGGCTTCTAAAATGTGGGTCCTGGGCACTGTCTTCACTGTGCCTCATGAAGAAGTTGGGCAAAGGATCAAATTTTCATAGTAAGGTCAAAGTTTGCTATCATATATTTCGCTCAACAGCCCCAGTAACAGGTTGCTTTTGCTAATGTGATGTTCTTTAATTTTTTTTAATCACTCTGCAAATAAACAGAGAATTTGTGTGTTCTGTGACTAGAAATCAAAAAAGGTATGGAATTCCTTCCCTTTCTTCTCTCTTCATGGTGTACACCCTCCTCACCCAACCTGCACAAATCAAAGATCAGGGATATGACCTAACCTCTCATACAGAAGGATGGCTAGGTTAAAAAGTGACATGGCAAATGAAAATGTCTGAGAAATGTCAATAGCTATCATCACCATCATCATCAACATCATTATTGTGAATATCATTGAAAAAGTTAATTAATAGCAAAGGAAGTAAAATCAGTTTTCATTTGAAAATTGTAGTACAGCAAACAAACTGTCCAGTGCTTCTTTTCACGTTTATAATGACCTTCTCCTGGCCTGACATAATCTGAACTCAAGCTACTGCCTTTAATCTCATTTCATCTCGCATGCACCTCCCTCTCTCCTCATTGGTCTTCCTGATTTTCCTCAAACACACCAAGTATATACTTGCCTTAGAGGAAGAAGCTTGTTATTTCCTCTGTCCAGCAAACCTTCTCCAAGACTTTCAGATGGCTCATAGTCATGCCTCTCTATAAATTTCACTTCCTCAAAGACCCTTTCTGACTCCTTTAGTTAAAATAAAGAAGTTTCATTCTGTATCACTTTATTCTATTGTATATAACTTTATTACACTTACCACTAGTCAAAATGATATCTTTATTAGATTAACGGTTTATTGTCCCTACCACTACAACGTATGTTCCACAAAGGCAGAAACCCTCATTTGTTATGTTTCTGCTCTCTCCCCAGCACAGTACTTTGCACGTTTTACTTTGTAGATGTTTAATAGACATGTGTTGGAAGAGTAAATAGACAACTGAATGAATCAGAAAAATATGTCTTAGTTTTCCTAGACTAAGGCATGTGGGCTTTCATTTCCTAGCCTGCCCTCTGGAACCATGAAGTAGAAAATAGGAAGCGGATAAAACTCACTAATTAGGAGACATAAAATGAGAAAGCACATGTACTATTTTCCATTCTTTCCTTTTAGATGCTTATACAAGAGCAGAAGTTGTTTATGAGTGGACCAGAGAGCCAGCACGCTCAGTAGTTGTAGCAGAAGATGGGTCACGCCTCAACCAGTATGATCTTCTTGGACAAACGGTAGACTCTGGAATTGTTCAGTCCAGTACAGGTGAGTGCAATTTGGTTGTTCTCCATATGGAGGAAGAAACAGAAACTTTTTTTTTTTATTTTAATGTGAACATGAGATATCGGTGAGTCCTGCTGTAACATAAGTAGAGAGAAAATTACAAGGGATTGGGAATCAGGTTGGCTAGGAACTAGTATAAAGCCTGTAGAGTTGTAACCTGGGACAGGTCACTTAATGCCTCTTGGCCTCTGTTTATTGGTTTGTGAAATTAAGTACTGGTTCTGTGTGGTCATTGTAGCACAGCTGTTAAGTATGTGAACTCTTGGAGAAGAAAGTCTTGGTAAATCCTTACTCTTTCCCTTTTCCAGTTGATTGTAGTCACAGCGTTGCTAGAAGGAACAAAATTAAATCCATGTAGAGTACTTATCATAATTCCTGGCACATAGAAAGCTCTTAATAAATGTTAGCTATTAATATCTTCTAAAACCAAAAACCAAACCCGTTGCTGTAGAGTTGATTCTGACTCATAGCGATCCTACAGGGCAGAGAATTGCTCCATAGGGTTTCTAAGGAGCAGCTGGTAGATTTGAACTGCCAACCTTTTGGTTCTAGGCCTCATTTACTGCCATGATTCAATGAATCCTGGTAAATACGTAGCAGCCATCATTACACATGGGATGTCACAAAGCCTATTCTTCCTACAAATTCCTTCATATTGCTAGCTAAGGATCTTCCATAGCTAGCACCTGCAGAAACATAAAGTCATTACTGATCACTCCATTTTGGAATTTAAATAGGTGGGGAAGGGGGCCATCTTTTTTAGTGTTGTGACTGATTTGCTAATGACATACTCAGAACTAGATCAAATGCTATTAAACAGTTGGGTACAAAATTTTAAATCTGTACAGTTGTTTCTACCAATCAAATATAAGTTTGGCTATGTAAATATCCATTTTATGACTAAGTAAAATGTGATCATATGGCCAGATAATTATTAATAAAATTTGGACCCTAGCAATTAGGAAAATTTACCCCCAAATTCACAATATTTTAAATTTGTTCAATTCCTGAAAACTTTAACAAAGGCCAACAGTTGGCTCTATGGACATTTTCATTCAAATCTGTGCCATTCACTTATATCTGGGATTTCAAAGAAAGACAATTTAGTAATAAATAAGGGCAGTGGTGCTATTTTTCTTACGAACATTTCTTCCTTAGATTTCAAAATGGATATTGGGGCTCCCATTTTCAAACCCTTTCAAATAATAGGTAGTATCTTTTTCTGTGATTAGTGGCTGAGTTCTGTTTAATATGATGTATTTCCTTTTTAAGGGGTGTAAAAGCATCCATAGCTATCCTAGAAGCTTAAATATTTATGTTTCTTGTTTTGAAATGTGGGGATGTTTATTTCTCTGATCTACCCTAAACAGAAATGCATACGGCTAGTAGCAAGGGCATAGGCTTTGCAATGAGGAAGATGAGAGTTCAAGCCTTGGTCCTACCACTTAAACACCTTGGGATTCAAGTCATTTATCCAACAAGAAATCCCAGTCTCTTCAAAGAAATAACATAATAATATAATATAATAATTATATAATAATATAATTTGGCATTAAAGATGAGATAATGTAAAACACCAAGCAGAGTGCTATATAGCAGATACTCTAAATAGTATCTAACAGTGTCTAATATCCTGCTTTACTAGTTTTGAAAACATCTTAGAACATAGAAAATGGTGAGGATTTTTCTCCCACACAACATGTTAAGGGGAAAAATATACTAAACTGAGCAGCGTTTGCTTTTAAAAATTTAATGTTATCATGCAGTAGATATTGTGGCAAGTACTAAAGGCTCAATGATAGGCAAAGCACAGATCTTGCCCTCCTGGAATCTGAGGTCTAAGAGAGGACAGACAATAAACTGTAATTATAAAAAAGGGGAGTGAGTGCTGTGATTGACATTTTTGTGAGGGCAGGAACCATGTCTCACCAAAGTTACACCATTTCAAAAATTTCTACATGTACAATTCAGTGACATTGATTACATTCTTCCAGTTGTGCTGCTATTCTCCCTATCCTTTTCCAAATTATTCTATCGCCATTATCTCAACTCACTGCCCCCTGGGCTTCCCATCAAACCTTTTGAGTTACTGTTGTCAATTTAATTTGATCTCACATAGATAATTCTTTTTTTTTTTTTGTACCTTAGATGAAGGTTTGCAGAACAAATATTTTCTCATTAAACAGTTAGTACACATATTGCCCTATAACAATGGTTAACAACACCATGACATGTCAATACTGTCCCTTCTCAAACTTGGGTTCCCTATCACCAGCTTTCCTGTCCCCTCCTGCCTTCTAGTCCTTGTCCCTGGACTGCTGTGCCTCACTAGTCCCTTTTTGTTTTATGGGGCTTTCCAATCCCTAGCTGAACGGTGAACCTCAGAAGTGACTTCACCACTGAGCTAAAAGGGTGTCCAGGGGTCATACTCTTGGGGTTTCTTCAGTCTGTCAGGCCAGTAAATCTGGTCTTATTTTGTGAGTTAGAATTTTGTTCTACATCCTTCTCCAGCTCTGTCCAGAACCCTCTGTTGTGATCCCGGTCAGAGCAGTCAGTGGTGGTAGCCAGGCACCATCTAGCTGTACTGGACTCAGTCTGTTGGAGGCCATGGTAGCTGTGGTCCATTAGTCCTTTGGACTAATCTTTTCCTTGTATCCTGTTCTCTTCATTCTTCC
>NW_004443947.1:19914875-19918663 GCF_000243295.1 Trichechus manatus latirostris | reverse complement strand
AGTGGAGTATCTTAGATGGCTGCTCACAGGCTTTTAAGACCCCAGACGCTACTCACCAAGGTAGAATGTAGAACATGGTCTTTATAAACTGTGTTATGCCAGTTGAGCTAGATGTTCCCTGAGATCATGGTCCATGTCTCCCTTTAATATCCCTATCATTTATTGTAACAGCTTAGACATAAGATGCGCTCAATACCTATCTAGAATTAATGAATTAAAAAATAGATGAATCCGGCCAAGGGATAATCAAAGAAGGATTGCTGCATAGGTTGTGGGCCAAATAATCACTGTTTTGGGCCCCACGCACTCAGAATAATAGGTACAGATCTTTCCCCCATGGAACCCTTCATCTATTACTATTGGAGTGAGGGTAGGGAGACGTCAGGGAAATAAATAATTCAAATGTAGTAATTTACATGGGGTAGTTGAAATATATACAAGCCACAAAGTTTAAATGAAATAGGGAGTGTCTTTATTCTAGTGCCACTGCTGTAGCACTAGTGGTGTTGACCATGTCCTTATAAACCTCTTTATATTAGTTTCCTGGGGCTGCCGTGACAAAGTTCCACAAATTGGGTGGCTTCTAAGAACAGAAATTCATTGTCTCACGATTCTGGAAGCCAGTAGTCCAAATTGAGGGTGTTTGCAGGGCTGTTTTCTCTGAAATCTGTAAGGGAATGTCCTTCCTTGTCTTTCGCAGCTTCTGGTTGCTCCAGCCATTCTTTGCTGTGTAACTTCATCTTCGCCTGGCCTTCTTTCCTCTCTCTGTCTCTTCTCTATGGGAAGATGGGTTTAGGACTTACTCTACTCCAGTATAACCTCATGTTAGCTGATAACATCTTCAAAGACCGTACTTCCAAATAAAGCCATATTCAGAGGTACAGGGGTTAGGACTTCAGTATATCCTTCTGGAGGAGAGAATTCAATGCGTAATACTCTTTATGCCCCAATTCCCATCTGCAAAATAAGTGACTTAGTCAGATAAACTTAAAGACCTCTCTCACATCTGGCTTCCTAATACAGCTTCCTCAATTATGTATAAAATAGTAAATTCTAGTTACTCAGAAAAGATACACCATCAAAAAGTGATCATAGGATGAAAGACAGTATCCTAAACTCCTACCACCAAGCTAGTTGAAACTCATAAGTTGGGTCTATTCTGTGCTCGAGCAGCAAGTTTACCTGCACAAAATAAGAACTTTCTCCTGTTATTCCCATAATAGATAGGCAGACTCAGGGGTGAGGAGACTAATGAGTAAATTCTCAAAAGTGGGAATTCAGTTTGATGTACATTTTCAACTACACAAGGTACAATTAGAGACTGAACTATGCTTCTCCTGGGCCCACTTTAGCATATCAGGAGTCCACCTTAATAGATTTCAGCGGGAAAAAAACAAAGATCTTTGTGTAAGGTCTCTAATGGAATATTTCTCATCCATTTGTGGAGCCCTGAGAACAGTAAGATAAATGAGATTGAGTGCTATTACCTACCTGCTTGTGCTGGAAGACTAGAGAATGATGGCAAAGGAGAGCACACACGTTGTCAGTGATCAGAGAATAGGCATTTTCTTTCACTAGAATTCTCTGGGAAGAGAATCAATTCAGGTTGTCTCTTAGAAGGTTAGAGGATGCTACTCCACTTGCCTTTCACCAACATACATGCACACATACATTACCAGTGGCCTCTTTCAAATAAAAATATATCTAGATCACTTCAATGACATGAGTGGAAAAAGACGGGGATCCTAATATAATATTTAGATTTCTGAATTGAGTGCAGACACACTAGAGCTACAATTACTTCCTTGGAATCTGACATCAGCGAGATTAGGGGAGAGAAAATGAATTGCAGCCATAGTTTGAAGTTCACTTATTCATCTGGAAAAGCAAACTCATTAAAGGCACATAGGAAAGATGAATCCAGCCAGCTTCCACATCAGATATAATTCACTAGTTACTCCTTCAATCATGTGCTCGTATACTCAAAAATATGCATCAAGAGCTGACTG
The DNA here is from genome assembly GCF_000243295.1 of Trichechus manatus latirostris. NCBI lineage: Eukaryota > Metazoa > Chordata > Mammalia > Sirenia > Trichechidae > Trichechus > Trichechus manatus. The sequence goes on along the minus strand of NW_004443947.1, from coordinate 19,916,654 downwards.
TGTCTGACACTGTGCTTGGGTCTGGGGAAGAGAGATGAAGGACACACAGCCCCTGCCATCAAGAAGCTCTTGGCTGAGTGATGTAAGTAGCTAACATGTACTGGGACTTCTCTAATCCTCACAACCATGTTAAGAAGTAGGCTTTATTATTATCCCCATTTTATAAATAGGATATAATTGAGGCCCAAAGAGATTTAATAACTTCTCCAAGGATACACAATTGGAAAGTGGCAGAGCTGGAATTTGAACCTCAGTGATATCTATGGGGCAGTTCTTCCCTGTCCTATAGGATTGCTGTAAGTCAGAATTGACTCAATGATAATGGGTTTAGTCTAGCGGCAGAGTATGTTCTCTCAACCATGTGACATATTAATAATAGACAAGACAGACAAGTGTGAAAATGCAACAATAGAAGACAGTGCAGTATAATTTTTCAAGTGTGGGCTCTGGAGTTACACTGCAAGTGTTTTAATGCTGATTTTACTCTTATTAAATGGGTGACCTCTGGCAAGTCATTGTATCTCTCTGTTCATCATATTTAATGGGCTATTTGGAGACAATAAGGAGAACCTACTTCATGAGCTACTTTGAAAATGAGATGAGAGAATTCTTGTAAACTGATTAGCAGAGTGTCTGGCATATAAAAACTATACAAATAAATGTTAGATATTACTATTAATAACAATGGAGGTAATACAGAAGAGCTACATGATGGCATAAAGGTGGAAGAAGTCATTTTTCTTAGGGTATCAAGGAAGGCAGTTTGGAACTACGCTCCAGGCCTGATACCTGTCTCTATCTACCACACTATGTTATGCTTCCTAAGTAAGTCTTTAAGGAGGGTCCATGCAAATATTACAACTATGATTAAACAACATGGAAATATGACTTATACGGAGAGGTAGAAGTATTAAAATTTGTCATTAGGCATAAGAATAATATCAGTGGCCAGGAAACAACAAGAACATAGTAGTATGCACTTTTTTTTTTTTAAATAACTAATGATGACTTACCCAAGTCAATTTAAAAAAAAAACAAAAACAAACCCCATTGCCTTTGAGTTGATTCCGACTCATAGCTACCCTGTAGGACACAGTAGAACTGCCCCATAGAGTTTCCAAGGAGCACCTGGTGAATTTGAACTGCCGACCTTTTTTGGTTAACAGCTGTAGCACTTAACCACTATGCCACCAGGGTTTTCACCTATGTCAATAGATAGATTTAATCATGAAAAATTTAGGTTGGTTTTGCTGAATAAGGCTAACTCTTTTCTTTATGAATGACTGTTGTTAATCCCTAGAACAGATGGCTGAGAGAAATTATGGGACCCTCTTTACTAGAGACATAGTTTTCTCTGGATGAGTTGCTTTAGAGATGACACGGCGAGTTTAAAATGAATGAGGAAAGCCATGCCTTCCCTATTACCTAATCATGGAGCCACAGTGGTGATCACTATTTATCAAAGTAGCCCCAGGGATCCCAATTATAAGACCTAGGACATGATTTCCAGAGAAATAATTATAACCATAGAATTTAAGAGCTTCTAAAAAAAAAAAAAAAAAAAAACCCATGTCTATAGTCATCTGTTCAACACTTTCATTGCAAATACCTTTTTTCAACAACATAAATGGTGACTATGCAAGTGGATCTCCCCAGATGGAATACATAGTGTCTTAGTCATCTAGTGCTGCTATAACAGAAACACCACAAGTGGATGGTTTTAACAAAGAGAAGTTTATTTCTTCACAGTTAAAGTAGGCTAAAAGTCCAAATTCAGGG
>NW_004443947.1:19871476-19914775 GCF_000243295.1 Trichechus manatus latirostris | reverse complement strand
ACAATCCAGTCTTGTAGATCCAGTCCTGCCTTGCTAACACAACTGCCACCCATCCTCCCTCATTAACATCATAGACACAGGATTTACAACATATAGGAAAATCACACAGTATCAGGAATCATGGCCCAGCCAAACTGATATACACATTTTTGGGGGGACATAATTCAAACCATGACACACAGGAATTAAATTAACTACATCTGTGGAAAGAGACAATGGAAAAGCTCAATATGATCAGTCAGAACAAGGCCAGGGACTGACAGTGGAACAGACCATCAATTGCTCATATGCAAGTTCAAGTTGAAACTGAAGAAAATTAGAACAAATCCACCAGAGCCAAAGTACAACCTTGAGTATATCCCACCTGAATTTAGAGACCATCTCAAGAATAGATTCGACACATTGAACACTAATGGCCGAAGACCATACAAGTTATGGAATGACATCGAGGACATCATACATGAAGAAAGCAAGAGGTCATTAAAAAGACAGGACAGAGAGAAAAGACCAAAATGGATGTCAGAAGAGACTCTGAAACTTGCTCTTAAACGTCAAGGAGCTAAAGAAAAAGGAAGAAATGATGAAGTAAAAGAGCTGAACAGAAGATTTCAAAGAGCAGCTTGAGAAGACAAAGTACAGTATTATACATGTGCAAAGACCTGGAGATAGAAAACCACAAGGGAAGCACATGCTCTGCATTTCTCAAGCTGAAAGAACTGAGGAAAAAATTCAAGCCTTGAGTTGCAATACTGAAGGATTCTATGGGGGAAAATATTAAATGAAGCAGGAAAGATCAAAAGAAGATGGAAGAAATACACAGAGTCACTATACCAAAAAGAATTGGTGGATGTTCAGCCATTTCAGGAGTTAGCATACGGTCAGGAACTGATGTTACTGATGGAAGAAATTCAAGCTGCACAGAAGATATTGGCAAAAAACAAGGCTCCAGGAATTGACGGAATACCAGTTGAGATGTTTCAACAAACAGATGAAGCTCTGGAAGTGCTCACTTGTCTATGCCAAGAAATTTGGAAGACAGCTACCTGGTTAACAGACTGGAAGAGATCAACACATTTATGCCGATTCCCAAGAAAAGTGATCCAACCGAATGGGGAAATTATCAAACAATATCATTAATATCACTGTCAAATAAAATTTTGTTGAAGATCATGCAAAAGTGGCTGCAGCAGTATATTGACATAGAACTGTCAGAAATTCAAGCCAGATTCAGAAGAGGACATGGAACCAGGGATATCATTGCTGATGTCAGATGAATCCTGACTGAAAGCATAGAATACCAGAAAGATGTTTACCTACGTTTTATTGACTATGCGAAAGCATTCGACTGTGTGGATCATAACAAATTATGGATTACATTGCGAAGAATGGGAATTCCAGAATGCTTAATTGGGCTCACGATGAACCTGCACATGGATCAAGTGGCAGTTGTTTGAACAGAACAAGGGGATATTGCATGGTTTAAAGTCAGGAAAGGTGTGCATCAGCATTGTATCCTTTCACCATACTTATTCATTCTGTATGCGAGCAAATAATCCGAGCAGCTGGACTATATGAAGAAGAACAAATAATCTGAGAAGCTGGACTATATGAAGAAGAACATGGCATCAGAATTGGAGGAAGACTCGTTAACAACCTTTGATATGCAGAAGATACAACCTTGCTTGCTGAAAGTGAAGAGGATTTGAAGCACTTACTGATGAAGATCAAAGACCACAGCCTTCAGTATGCATTATCCCTCAACATAAAGAAAATAAAAATCCTCACAACTGGACCAATAAGGAACATCATGATAAAAGGACAAAAGATTAAAGTTGTCAAGGATTTCATTTTACTTGGATCCACAAACAACACCCATGGAAGTAGCAGTCAGGAAATCAAATGATGCATTGCATTGGGCAAATCTGCTGCAAAAGACCTCTTTAAAATGTTAAAAAGCAAAGATGTCACCTTGAGGACTAAGATGCGCCTGACCAAAGCCATGGTGTTTTCAATCGGCTCATATGCATGGGAAAGCTGGATGATGAATAAGGAAGACAGAAGAATTGATGCCTTTGTATGTGATGTTGTTGAAGAATATTGAATATACCACGGACTGCCGAAAGAACAAACAAATCTGTCTTAGAAGAAGTACAACCAGAATGCTCCTTAGAAGCGAGGATGGGGAGACTTCATCTCACATACTTTGGACATGTTATCAGGAGGTAACAGTCCCTGTATAAGAACATCATGCTTGGTAAAGTAGAGGGTCAGTGAAGAAGAGGAAGACCCTCAAGGAGATGGATTGACACAGTGGCTACAACAATCGGCTCAAGCATAACAATGATTGTGAGGATGATGCAGGACCGAGCAGTGATTTGTTCTGTTGTACACAGGGCCGCTATGAGTCTGGAACCGACTCGACGACACCTAACAACAACAACAAGAAACAGGTCCAGAGAGGCTAAATGGCCTAGAAAAATACTCTTCGTCTCCTTATTCCTATTTCAGAGATACTAAGATACTGTTTTCTCCTCCAATAATATTTTGAATACAATATTCCTATTAAAATATAGCATCCTTTGGTAACTTCATGTTTTTAGAGAACTTGGAAGGAAAATGAAAGGCTTACATGGAATCAATGTGCATTACAACTGTGTTGAATGATTGAACGGATAATTTCCTAAGTTGAAGAGAAAATTCACTTCTCTCTTTTCTTTCTATACACTGTATGTCTGCACAGGACTCAAATTTTTAGTAAAGTATTTTTACTTGTATTATTCTATTGTATCCTTATAGCATCCCAGAAAAGAGTTAATACTATCATTTTTATTGGATAAATGAGGAAACTGAAACAAAATAAAATGAAGCAAGCTATTTATTTTCAAGTAGCTAACATTTGAGAAAGCAAAGATTAGAATCCAGATCTAAACAAATTCTCAATACTGCTTTGAAAAATTATTTCCCTGCTTCTTTACTTTCACTCTCTCTACTTTCATATTTTAATGTATCAGAAATATTACCACATCTAATTTATAAGCTTCCCTCAGGGTTAGACGATGTGCAAAATAGTTAAATTATAATTATTCGAGACTGTTGAATTATGAGAAAAAAGCACTTGACATGCTTAGCGCATACACACTTGATGTCTAGACATGCTATTTCAATCCAATTTAGAGATCTGATTTTTTGTGATATTTTTCTTTCATTTTTAAATCATTACAACATGGATTATGATATTGTTGTCTGTTCTGTTCCTTATTTAAAACTTTTGTGCCAAAACTTTATAGATTTTATTGAATGTATGAAGAAGGTTTCAAAAAATTTCCCAGTTTTTCCCTAATCTGTTAGGGAGAAAGTGGTTTATAAAACAAATATAATGTCAAATAACAACTCTTCTGATCTTCCAAAATAATATCCTTTGGAGAAACTTTCCAAAATGTCACATTGCAAACAACAAAAGGTGATAATGGAAGATATGTAGACATTCAACTTTCTGACATTATATATGAAAGATAGAATTTTTTCTCTGAGATGGTGACATTCTGTGGTCCACAAATGAATGCATTGTTAAGAATAATAATGTGCAACCCTGAGAGGGTGAAATGTAACAGGAGTATGTCCACACAAGGCTACATTTTATCAGAGTCCTGGGAAGATTAGCTTTCTGCGTTTTTCTCAAATGTGTATCATTTCTTTCTCTTTTAGATACATATATATGTATACATATTTAATAATTTTATATATAGGTGTGTGTGTGTGTGTGCGTGTGTGTATGTGTCACAATCACCAAAGGTGTATACAGAAAATGAAAATACACTCATTAGTTAACATTTCATTTATCCTTCAGATGAGAGATGCTCATAGATTTTGATCTGATTGAGTGCCCTTAAGCCTAAATGCATGTTTTTAAGATAGGCATGTATTGAATCCTGAGGGTGTGTAAAAACCAAACCAAACCCATTACCTTCGAGTCCATTCCAAACCATAGCAACCCTGTAGGACAGAGTAGAACTCCCCTATACAGCTTTCAAGGAGCACCTGGTGGATTGAAACTGCCAACCTTTTAGTTAGCAGCCCTAGCTCTTAACCACTACACCACCATTTTTTCCTGAGGATTTGTAAGGCCATGCTATATCCAAAGGACCATCCCTTTCTTAATTAGATTGTAGTTTAATGGAAAGGATATAAGCATATAAATAACCAAAATATTAAGTATGAGACATTATCAGAAATATTAGCAGGAGCTACAAATAAAGTTGAAAGTACTCAGTAAGGGCTCAGTAAACAGTAAATGGTGAATGTCATCCTTAATAACAGTAATGAAAGCATGCATTCATGAATGCATGCATGGTTTCCTGCTAAACACAGTGAATGCTTTTCTGCTACCGATACTTCTACCAAATCTGATTAGGGAGATTGGTGAAGAAAATGGAGAAAGGAACTAAAGTTTATCTTATAACTCTTACATAGCATGATCTTAATTAGATCTCTTATTCTTTGTTCTCCCCACATTTTACTTTTTACTATTTTATACATGAAGAAACTGAGCATGAGACAGGCTAAGTCTGTAGCCCAAAGCTACGCAGCAAAAGTAGCGTATCTGGGTTTTAAATCCAAATTCTTTTTTTTCCAAAGCTAATACACTTTCCTCTACAGGATATTTATTTCTATTCCACTAAAGAATTGGTACTTGAGGCCAACCCATAGATGAGCAAAATATTCAGCAACAATGCTCAGGTAGAGAATTTTGTGGACCAATATACTGAGTCATGAAACATGAGACTGAAGTGCATATCGGAGCTATGATATGGAGAGTCTTGACTACAGGTCAGAGAATTTACTTGTTATTATATAGAACCAGAGAAATTTTGATAGTCACACCTGGGGAAAGGAGGAGTTTTTGCTATTGGAATCTAGTGGATAGAGGCCAAGGATGCTGTTCAGTATCCTACAATGCACAGGACAGCCCCAACAACAAAGAATTATCTGGTACATAACGTCAATATTGCTGAGGTTGAGAAACCCTGATGCAGATAACGGTAATTAATTAGGTATTTTAAGTAAGAAATGAGTAGCGTGATCAAATATGTGCCTTAGAAAGATGAACCTAACACCAAAATTCAGAGAAAACTGGAGTTAGGGTGTGCTGGAGGCAAAGGAGACAGTTAATAGGTTATTGTAAGAAATCTATAAACAAGTTAAAGGCAGTGACCATGAGGTAATACGAGATACACTAAGAGATACTGCCTGAGGGAAATTGAAATCCTCGTGATCAACTAACTCCTTCCTCTCCCTTTCCCAAGCACCACCTGTTGAAGGGGAAAAAACATCATAAAGTTTAATAAAGGAAAAAGGAAGTTTTATTCCGCATATATTCAAAAAAGGCAGAAGTGGGAAACGGACAACCATGCTGCCAGAGCCATGTCTGCTTGAGTCCAAAAAATGGTTACAGAGCCATCAGTATATATTAACATTACAACTGGGCAAAACTATTGAAAGCTTAGCCTTTTCAGATTGGCTAGAAACTGTGATCCTACATTTTGAATTGTCTTTCTTAACAATCATTTGTACAGGTTTCAGTAACAAGAGTCAACAGGGTCTTCACTGGTCCAACAAATTTCTATTCACTGAATGCTAATAAAAAAAAGATAAGCATGGAAAGTCTTTTGTGTTCTGTTTGGCTTTATGTGAAAGTTTCCCTAAAAGATATTTTCCAAGACTATCTTAGCTATTGTCTGTTTACCTCAGGGCCCAGTTGATGTGTCCTTGTGAGACCTTGTGGGCCCAGCTCCAAATGGGTCACATTCTCTATGCTCAAGAAAGGGGGCTAATAACTTCAATATTATTTCTAAATCACACCTAACATCCAAAGATGAATTCCAGGGTTTTAACCTGAGTGAATAAATATAGGACAGTGCCGTTAATTAAGAAAGGAACCACAGATGAAGAAGCAGTGCTAGTCATGACTGTGTGCTAGTCATTATTTTGTGGGAAAAGTAAGCTAATGTTGATTTTGAACATTTTTTATTGGTGGTGTCAGTGAAAAATCAATGTCTGTGAGAGGTATAATATGCACTTGGAAATATAGATCTTACTTTTGAGAATGAGGTCGCTTACAGGTATACTTTTGGCAGCCATCTGTATAACTAAATAAATATGACACTGGAAACAAGGGTGAGGATGAGAATTCCTTTTTAAAGTCAAGAAAAAGTAAGGGCAAGAATTGAGAACAGAATTGTATCAGTAACCCCTATGTATGTTTTGCAGTAATAGGAAGAGAAGTCCCTGACAGATAGGAAGAACTCTATAGATGATTTCTGATTGAAATCATTAATGAGTTAGCAAAATAAACAGAAAATGAGAGATAAAGGGAGAATGTGATTCAAGAGTGTGCTATCAAGAAAGTAGAGACTGTCAGTATTGCTCAGGACTTAATACTGCAAGGAAAGTGAATGGCCGGCTTGAAGTTTGGGAAAATGGCTTTCGTTATGGAGATTAAGGGGTCATGAGCATTTTTAGTCACATCAGAGGGGCTGAAGCTAGACATCCATGGCCTGAGAAATAAATGCCAGGTTAAGCAGGGAGAAGTTTGGTGGAGAAGGAAAGGAGAACCTTGGAGAAATGTAAGTTCTATGAGAGGGAAGTTTTCTTAGCCAGAACAAATCTATTTTGCTCCTACTCACTCACAGATAACTATGCACATACTCTGAGTGAACATGGTTATGACTTCTAGGATTCATAATTGAGAAAATGTAACATTAATAAAAACAAAACTCTCCAACAATTTGGGTTGTATGTCTATTCCTTGGCTCTTCTAAATGAAGTCAGAATTTAGAGTATATAAAGTCTTTGGAGAGTGCCTAGCTAGTCTACTGGCTCCCAAAGTGGGCTAGGAATAGAGACAAGCTAAAAAGCTGGTTATAAATACAGGTTTCCTTGGCTCCATTTCAAAGAATGGCTTGGATATCTAGGCGGGAACCAAGGAATTGCATGTTTCTACAGCTTCTCAGGTGACTCTTGTGAAAATGTTTGATCAACATTTTAGCTTCTTTTCCACATTTTGCAGATCAGGCCAAGGTAAGTAACTCACCCAAGGTCAAAGAGCTGCTACAGGAAATGATGTAGCTAGAATTCAGCTATCCTGACTGGAACGGTAAAGCTCCTTCACTTAGACATCCTGAATTAGTTCTGCAATGGACACACTGGAGACCTGGTCAGCTTCTGATTCATTGTTGTATGTCATCGGGATCTAGAACAGTATCTTCACAGTCATTAAAAGCAGTCTGTAATTGCATGCTCATAAAAAACAAAAAAAAACCAAACCAGTTGCCATCGAGTCGATTCGGACTCATAGCGACCTTAGGGGACAGAGTAGAACTGCCCCATATGCTTTCCAAGGAGCAGCTGATGGATTCGAACTGCTGACCTTTTGGTTAGCAGCCATAGCTCTTAACCACTTACCACCAGGGCTCCAGAAATGCCCAGAAGTGTCCATTAAATGTATGATGCACCAAGCTCAGGACATAAGAGCATTCGTGGGAACTCTCGCATCTTAATCTCATTGCTAGAGCCACTTTGATGTGTGTTAAAAATGTTTCTTTTCTCTCCTGGATAAAAGCTTTTCTCTCCAGGAATCAGATGCCACATGGAGAAAAGAATGTGTCCAACTCCCAAAGCCTTTGCTACTGATGTTGAAAACCTCAGAGGTAACTTCTTTTCAAAATCAAATCTCTCAACCTTGCTGTCTCTTTCTTCCCCTAGGAGAATATGTTGTTATGACCACTCACTTCCACTTGAAGAGAAAGATTGGCTATTTTGTTATTCAAACATACCTGCCATGCATAATGACGGTTATTCTCTCCCAAGTCTCCTTCTGGCTCAACAGAGAGTCTGTACCAGCGAGAACTGTCTTTGGTAAGTGCAAACCAACGCATGCATGCAAGGGTCTGGAGGGCAAGTTTTATCATATCTGTGACATTGCAAATATAATGAATAGGCAATGATACATTTAAATCTGAAGTTAATGCCACAAAAAGTCTCATGGCATTAGCATTTTCATTATGGTATGATTAAAGACAAAAAGGTAAGCCACATGTTTTCTTTAAATAGCAAGCTATTTTAGTGCATGTAAATTGATTGGGTTCATGATCATTTGATTTGGCTATTTTGGGAGAGAGATGGAATGAAACGGGCACAAAATGCTTTATGCTAGGTTAAAAAAAAACATGCAGAAATCTTAATATTCAATTCATGTACTTAGAAGACATAATCATATATCAGTATATTTTTTTGAGAATCTTAGACAATATCAGCAGAACTACCTTCTTACATGCAAAAAGTGGGGTTTCCTTAAATGGGGAGAACTGATTAACTATCATCATATCAATACAGGAATACCTCACTTTACCTAATTTATGTGTTCATAAAGAATTACCCTTAGAACATTTCTACTTTGCACACATGAGGTTATCATAAGAAGGAATCGACTCGAAGGCAACTAATAACAACAACAACAAAGAGTTACAAATATACTTCTTTTTTTCCTATTAAAAGGTTTTAAATGCCCTAGATTATAAAAATTAAGGTAATGTAATGGACAATTGTATAAATAGTAAACAATCATGTAGTAATATGAAAACTCACCCCTTACTGTATTATTTTAGAAGTTTGCGTTTCCTATAAAGAGATATTTCCTGCTTGCATCCTAGTATGCCGACTTGATTGTCCTTCTCAGACTGATGGGAAAAAAAGAAAAGATTCCACTGCAGTAAGCTTATTGGTGGATTCATTCAATTAAGTTTTATTGAAACCTACTATGAGCTACTACTAGGCACAGGAATGCAGCACTGAACTAAACATAAACTACTTCCTTCATAAAGGTTATCTTCTGGAGCTTAACATTTTAATAATAATAAAAATCACAGATAATAGTATGTTCTTATATAAAAGGCACTGTTCTATGCAATTAACCCATATTATTAAATTCTAAAAAAGTCTTACGTACAATTATTTTTCCTGTTTTATAAAAGTGAATGCTAAGGAACAAGAAATTAAGTCACCTTCCCAAGGTCAGAAGCTATTAGGTAAAGGAGTTAGAAGACCCAAGTACTTAGCTCTAGATTCCAGGTTCTTAGCAATGATGCTATACCACCACTTCTTTTTTCTTCCTTTTTTTTTAAAACTTAATTTATTTACCTTTTTTAAAAAAAAAAAAATTGGTGAAATTATACACAGCGAAAGATACACCATTTCAACAATTTCTACAGGTTACAATTCAGTGATATTAATTACATTCTTCAAGTCGTGCAACCACTATCCTTTTCCAAATTATTCCACCACCATTATTAACATAAGCTAACTGTCCCCTAAGCTTCTTATTTAACTTTTCAAGTTGCTGTTGTCAGTTTGATCCCACAAAGATGATTATTTCAAAGGGCAAAGTGCTCAAGGCAGACATACTTTACTAATTAAGCTAAACTATTTTTTGCTTCAAAGAGACTTCAGGGGATAGCTTTGGTTTGAGGTTTAAGGTTAAAAGATTATCTCAAATTTGGGGCTTCATTCCAGTAATTCTGGAATCCATAGTGAATTTGAAATTTTGTTCCACAAATTTCCCCCTTTGATCAGGATTCTTCTATAGACTCTTCAATCAAAACACATCTTGCTGCAATCACAAGACATGGGATGGGGTTGTTGTGGTTAACATCTTTTCATTTAGAAATACTTTTGCTTTAATAACCATATATTTATTGATGAAAGGTGTAATTATTAAGGTTCATTCCACAAATATCAGTTAGGCATCTGCTTTGTTTAAGACCTTGTGCTACCCAATAAAACCTTAAGATGCTTATAGTCTAAACTGGAAATGTGTACAGATCCCTAAGATATCACCCTTCAAAAATACACAACATATGAAAAATTAGTTATAGCTCAGAAGAAAAAGCAGGACCCTACACAAGTTCCAAGGAAGCTGTTTTGTCTTCTGAATTTGACAAGGCGCTTCTGAGTTGGAACCCACCAAATCTTTGCTCTGACTGTAGCCTAAGGATGATCTCGGCTGCAGATTGAGAGAGCATTTCACTTCAAATTCTTTTTTTTTTTTTTTTTGCCTTATTACCATTTGTCAATATTAACTAGTGTTTAAGAGACTTACTAGAATTGAAGATTGACCTCTGGTCGAAATATACATGCATCTTACATATATCTCTCTCATATATATATATATACACATATATATGTATATATAAACACACACACATACACATGCAGTTTGAGTCATTTACTCACTAGGAATTAAAAAACATAAATTTAGAACTCAGAACATATTTAATTTATGGTTTACTTTACGGTGATAGAATGAGCCGAGGAATATAGTGAGAGATTTTTAAAAGCACCTCACTCTCCACCTCCCACTGCAACCCTTCCTTTTTGCAAATTCTCTAAAGCATTTCAGGATGTTTCATAAGTCAAAAATCTGACTCTTAACATTTTCAGTGATCTTATACCTCAGCCAACTCATGCCCTTTTGATGAACATAACTACATATCTCTAAACTCAGCTCTGACAAATTTTTCCGTGTATCAAGAAATATGTTTCAAATCATTTGAGCTGAACAAAGTCACTAATACAATTTTCTTAGACCTTTTGTCTTTTAACACTTATTTAGTACATGTTTCTATTGTTTTTAGTCTGATCTCAGCACATTCCTCTGAGTTACGTGAGATACCCAAGAGGGTCACAGGTATTTAAAGAAATACAAAAAGGAAAGAAACAACAAAACAAAATTTAAAAAAACAAACAAACCAGGAGCTGTACTTTCCAACAGTTTATTAAAAGACATCCAGAATGCAAAATGATTGTCTGTTTTAAAGTCTTAAAACATCATATTCTGGGCCCCTCATGCCCTCTTTTTTGGAGGCAATGTGCTCAAGTAACTATGGTGCCAGACAGATTGAATTTTAGGTTTATTCAATTTTACCAGGAAGTCTCTGGGTAATGCGTATGGTAAAGGCACTCAGCTGCTAACCAAAAGTTTGGCAGTTTGAGCCCACTCAAAAGAAAGGCCTGGCAATCTACTTCTGAAAAATCATCCACTTAAAACCTTATGGAACACAGTTCCACTCTCACACACAGTGTCTCGTGTTGGAATCGACTTAATGACAACTGGTTAACCAACTGTATGACCTTGGCCAACAATTTACATCATCATTTTGAGCTTCAATTGACTGTAAAATGAGATTGAAATACTGATGTTTGGCAGATTAAATAATAACAATAAATAAAATATATAAATTGTCAGGTCAGTACTTGGAACATAGTAGCTGCTCAATACATTTTTCTTCCTTCTCCTTACCCCATAGCAGGAATTGTAATACAACACACTTCTTTATGCTATTCTTTACTGCTTTTACTTTATGGATAACTTTGGTTTAAGAATTCCCATTCCCAAATTACTTCTCACAGCTGCCTACATAAACCAAAATTTGAAAAAGTGGGATTCACAGTAGCAAAGATTTATCAAAAAGCACCAAATTTGTCCATACTACTAATAATAATAGTCATTAATTGTGCACTTACTAACTAGTGGGCTAAGTGCTAGTCATTTTATTGCATTATCCTATTTAATCTTCACAATTGCTCTCTAAGACTGAGATCTCTAGAAGTTAACTGATTTAACCAAGGTCATGAAGCTAATAAGTCGTGTGACTGGGACTAGTCACTGGAAAAGGTCAGGATTTTTTTCCACATCATGCAGCAGGATCCACCCCCAATGGTTACTATGAATTATTATTTTTATATACATTTTAAAATGGACCCTTAGAGTATTGTACTTTTGTACCAGTACACATAGTCGTTTTACAGGATCAATTTGCTAAATAAAAACATCAATGGATACCACCATTCACATACCAACTCATATAATTATCTAAATAGATTAAACAAGACTGACTTGAAAACTACTTTGAATACAGGTAATATTAATCACTAGGGATAGAGCTGCAGAATAGGGAGGATGAGGCAGCATTTATAGAAAGGGAAAGATCATGGATTTTAAAAAATATAAATATTATTTTAAATTAATTATTATTATCATTATTATTTTACTGTGGTGAGTATTTATATAAGAAACATTTGAATCAGACAAACTTGTGTTAAACTTTGTGTTTTTTACTTCTGAGCAAGTTATATAAAAATAATTTTACATATAGTTATTTCAGTAATTTCTTCAAAAGAGTAAATATTTTAGAATCAGGAAAAAATAGTAGAAGAGAGTTAATAAAATGACAAATTGCTAGCCTAAGATACTTCAGTTTCTGTCTGTTGCTTCTTGATTGACACATTTGGAGTATACAGACTATTTAAAGAGAGCTGAGGATCCAGAGTATCCCTGTTTTAAAGATGTAAAGACAGTGAAGAGTATTACTTTTCCTAGTCAGGACACAATGTTCAAGATCCTCATTTAAAGGAGTTTACTATCTTATTATCAGCTTCTGAATAACAGAATGGTTTATCCTTCCAAGATTTCCCCCTAATAATACCATACAAAGAACCATAAACTACACTGGAGTTAAATTAAAACTTATCCCTCCAGGGCAGTGAGTTGAAGATAACGGTGATGGAATAATTTGGAAAAGGATAGTGAGAATAGCAGCACAACTGGAAGAATGTAATCAGTGTCACTGACTTGTACATGTAGAAACTTTTGAAATGGTGTAACTTTGGCTGTGTATATTTTCACCAAAAGAAAGGTCCTCCAAGGTGGAGAAGGGAGAGTGTTGACATGTCGTGGGGTTGTTAACCAGTGTCATAAAACAATCTGTATACTGACTGTTTAATGATAAACTATTTGTTCTGTAAACCTTCATCTAAAGTATAATAAAAAAAAATTATTAAAAAAAACAAAAAACTTACCCCTCCAAAACCAAAATGGAATCAGCTAAAAACCACATTCTGTAGATAGTAAGATTGATTTCTCTTTGGGCAAACAGACTGACCTTCATTGATGACATTTTGTAGTATTAAAACTACATACTCATTTAATTTCTTTCTTTACAGGAGTAACAACTGTGCTCACTATGACAACGTTGAGTATCAGTGCCAGAAATTCTCTCCCTAAGGTGGCTTATGCCACAGCAATGGATTGGTTTATTGCAGTGTGCTATGCCTTTGTATTCTCAGCTCTGATTGAGTTTGCCACAGTAAACTATTTCACCAAGAGAGGTTATGCTTGGGATGGCAAAAGCGTGGTTCCAGAAAAGGTAAATGCTTTAATAGCCTCTGTTATGTATCATTATTATGCTTCCTTAATCCGATAATGTTTAAGTTGGGGGATTGGATGAAGCATGCAGGGAGAGAGTAATGAGGATTCATTTATTATGATGTCACAAATGATTACGTGATAATTTTGTTTTTGTTAAAGGGATAGGTTGTAGATATTCAGAGTAGATAAGAGGAGACAAAGGCGAGACACTAGTTAAACATTTCTACTCGAATATATTTTCCTACGGTCTCTATTGATCTGAGAACAGTTTTAACAAACTTGACATTGGGAGCAGATGAACTTACCCAAATCCATTATTTATCAAGTGCACCATAATTTGTATAACTTGAAAATAATAGTCTTTCAGTTTTTCCCTAAACCTAATCACTTTGATCGTGAATGTTTTTGTAATGTTCTAATTGAATTAAGTTTGCAAAATACAGTAAATTACCTCTGATTTTCAGTGACATCAAGGGCAGGACACACATTTTCTTTGTCAAAGATAGAGAATTGCTTTAGGGATCAAAACACACAGAAATCAAAGTGAAATTCCTCATTATAGAAAATAATTAAGTCCAGAATATGGCTGCTATTCTCCATTAAAACCTATTTCACAGTATAGATTTTAAGTCACAGTTGGTAGGATATTTCTATTTCTGGGGTTTGAAGAGAAAATATGCCAAGACGCAACAGAGTCTTGGGATCGTGGAAAGAAACAGTCAGAGTCACAGAGGTTTTAAGTCTTCTTGAATAATCTAAGCGCTTTTCCTCTTTAGGAAAATATACAACTGTTTTTTCCCAAATTTTGCCCCACAGAATACCAGTTGCTTGAGATAGTCCCTGAAAATACAGTTCTGTGGTCAAATACATTTGAATAATGCTGCATACAGTTCGATAGAGTCACAATATTTTGAAGTGTCTGAGAGGTTCTGTATTAAGGAAATCAGTTTAACTGTGTTTATGTCACAGTTACCCATATTTCTTAGATGACATATATTTGTGGAAGTAACATCTATCATATTTAATCAGACCTAAGGTATTACTGGTTATAAGATGTATCATTACTTTATGGACAAGTAAGAAATAAAATATGCTGTAAAGGCTTTTTTTAGATTCATCCCTCAGTCACAGATGAATCATTTAAATCCTTCAGTGATCTCCTAGCCAGGTGAAATCAAAGAAAGTTCTGTGTCGGCTGCACACTCACAGCCAATAGGTGCCAGAACCAGTAATGTCCCCAAAATTCACCTAGCCTTGAATCATGCTTGTCTATGTAAAAATATCTGAATTTGCAACCCAAGAACTTTGAATCAGGTTCAGTGGAGAGAGGAAAAGTAAAAGGGAATGGCATTTATCAGTTGGAGAGAGAGGTAGAAAGGTGGAGAGGGAGCTATTGCCAAATACTTTCTTTATTCACTGATGACTTCCACTTTTCCTGGAGCAGAAAGACTGCCTAAGAGAGGGAGCCAAACCTGGAGATGGGGGATCCTAAGACACTCTGAATTGTAAGACATAGTCCAGTTTCATAGATATGAAAAATTTTAAGCTTGTGCATCTTAGAATCATTAAAATACTAAAATTTCTTAGATTTAGTGAAAGGAGGTGCTGACTTTGGGAAAAGCTGCTTTTCTGTCTTAAGACTTTCTTTGCACACCGCAAAATACCAACGCTTTCGTGACACTGGTGTGTCGGTATCGGTGGATAGTGACCAATGGTCAAGTGAATTGAATTTGGTCTGGAAAGCATAGGATTTTAGTTGAGGTATCGGTGAGATCACTATTCAGATTATATTTATCTTTGCCCCTATATTATTCTTTCAAGTGTTCTGTCTCAAAGAAAAGATTTAAATCTTTATCTGTTTATATAATCCATGACCTTCAGTGTACATATATAGCTACAGGTATGTTGTTGTTGTTAGGTGCCGTCAAGTCAGTTCAGACTATTTCTTATCGACTCAAAGATAACGGGTTTGGGTTTTTTTGATTTTTTGATGACTATACCAATAGCTCATAGCTACTCATAGTGACCCTATAGGGCATATAGAACTGCCCCATAGGGTTTCCACGGAGTGCCAGGTGGATTCAAACTGCCAACCTTTTGGTTAGCAGCTGTAGCTCTTAACCACTACACCACCAGGGTTTCCAGGTAGGGTCACATCTTTAATATATCTATATTCATGTTGATATCCATATACATACCTATATCTATACATAATTCTAAGTTCACATATATATATAATATGTATATACACCAGTATGTATATTTATATATTTATAAATATATATATTTATATATATATATATATATATATAAATTGCCTACTTGAAACCTGTTAAGAAGGAACAAATGATAATTGTCTTGGCAATTTACTGCCACAAAACAAACCACCCCAAAACTTAGTGACCTAAACAACAACCAATTACTTGCTTGTGATTCTGCATTTTGGGCTGAGAACAACATGATGGTACTTCTGTTGGTCAGACCTGGGATCACTCATGTGGCTGCAGTCAGCTGGAGGCTCCACCAGGCTCGGGAATCCAAGATGGCCTCTCTCACACGTCTGGGGCCAGATGTGGGCTGTCAGCTGGGCCTCTAACTGCCCATGTTCCCTGGTCATTTAGTAGTCTAGTCTGGCTTCTTTACAAACCACCTTCCAGGAGTGTAAAGGCTGAGACTAAAAAGCATCTTAATATCAGGATGCTTAACTTGACAGCATCACTCTGCCAAAGACACAAGTCCAGTCTAGATTCAAAGTGTGGAGGAAATAGACTCCACCTCTTGATGGGAACAGCTAGAAAATATGGTATCTGGAGTCTCGGTTTACTCCAAGAGTAGACTAAATTACATTTCTTGGATTTAAAACAAAGTGCGGACTTTGGCTCCAAACGAAGAGTCACTTTGCTGGGTAATTTATAATCTTGCTTCCCACAGTTTACTAAATAAAATGCTCTACGCTTTCCTTCTACAGCCAAAGAAAGTGAAGGATCCTCTCATTAAGAAAAACAACACTTATGCTCCAACTGCCACCAGCTACACCCCTAATTTGGCCCGGGGTGACCCCGGCTTAGCCACCATTGCTAAAAGTGCAACCATAGAACCGAAAGAAGTCAAGCCTGAAACAAAACCACCAGAACCCAAGAAAACCTTTAACAGTGTCAGCAAAATTGACCGGCTGTCAAGAATAGCCTTCCCGCTGCTATTTGGAATCTTTAACTTAGTCTATTGGGCTACATATTTAAACAGAGAGCCTCAGCTAAAAGCCCCTACTCCGCATCAATAGGTCCTTTTAGTCACATTCTGTTGTTCAGTCCTCTGCACTGGGAATTGCTTTCTGTTCACAATGCAGCAATTCCCATCTGCTTTATTGCCTCTGTCTTAAAGAATTTGAAGGTTTCCTTATTTACATAATTCATACAAGAACAAGAGACCCCTGTCTGGCAGTCCAGAGCAGAGCATAGTATACCACTGAGAGACAGGATTCTGAGAGAGGGAGCAGGAGAGCAAAATCCCGTCAGAAGGAGACATTAGAGAGAGAGGAAAGGAGAAGGAAGAAGGTTCAAAGAAAAGAGGAAAAGCAGAAGAAAAATAAAACTTACTATCATCCCTAGGTCATTTGTAGATATATATTTCCAAATATTCTTTAAAAAAAAGATACTGTATATGTCAAAATATTTTTATGCGAGGGTTTTAAAAGAATAAATTATAAATGTTTAATGAAGAAAAAGAGAAAAAAATCTATGTATTTCTTGCACAAATTATGGTGTGCTTTCATTTTTTTCTTTAAAATGATGTATAGCTTTAACATTTTGTTTCCAAAGCTAAAAAATATCCATTTTTTCCCTCTGTTTAAAAATGCCTAACACCATTATTTTGTTCTTAAATACCCCTTTAAAATTCATGGAAATTCCATATGCAAAGGTGCAGTCCATTCCTGTAGAGCACATTTAATCCAATATACAGAAATGCTGTAAATAGCCTTCTTCACTGTCATCCGAGCTTTTACCATTAGACTCGATGAGGAATTATTTTAGCAGAGACATACACTCAATAGAAACTATCTAAATAAATAAAGTAAAATAAATTTTAAAAAATTAAAAGATTCCCTTTTCCACCCTGTATATTTCTAGATAGTACATGGGTCCAATAATCACTTGATTTTCATTATGAAAATGTTTTCAGAGGGGCAAAAATATTTTGCAAGCTCTAGAATTGCTGAATGTATTCTTTTATATAACAGGACATTAAAAGCTTTAGATTAAAATTTATGACTAGCAGACAAAAATAGAATCTATAATTTATATATGTAAATATACAGCATGAGATTGATCTTTTTTTAACTTTTTTTAAAGTTGTGTTATTAAAATATTGTGTAGGACTCACCGCTCTTAGCTGTTAGAATGTTGTTAAATGCTATGGAAATATGTTTAGAGCCTGCATTTAAGAACAGAACAGAGCCCATAGGTATCAGATGGAACTTAAAACACATGCATAAAGCCACTTATGTAGAGAAAGCCTCTAATTTCAAACTGGTGTCCAGTGTACAGTAGTAGATCAGTTGCTATCTGCTCAAGTCACACAGCATTTCTCTATTTTAGGCTATTGTAATATAGAAAGAAAATGGAAAAGCATTAGTTGGAGCTATAAAATTGACTGAATGTTACTGCTCTATTTGCTGATACCAACTGTTTCAATTAGTATTGTAACATATGTAGCATTAAACATAAAAATACTGAAAGAATGTACAGAAGATAGCTTTGGAGTAATATTATTACATTTCATTTATACTGTAGCAATATATTTGTAGGTATACTATGTAAGGGCTTTAAATACAAGAGGTCCATTGACGTTCACTATGAAAAATTCTAGTCTCTTTCATTACTGCCCAGATGTTTTAGAGATAAATATTTATGCAGAAAGTATTTTTGAAGTCTCCTTTTGTCTGATAGAATTTCACAGATATTTAAATTTAGCATCAAGAATCCACAGGTCATGGTCTAAATATGTTTAGAATATTATAACTTAAACCTTTTAGCGTAATTACCAAATAAGACAGTTGGGATCCGTACCCACTTTTTGAGCAATGTTTTTCTCAAAAAGCTGCTATCCAATGATGGAGGGAAATATACTCTTTGTGTTTTCTGAACAAACTCTGGTTTTCTTTTTAAATGTGCTTTGTTGTTTGATTTGGTCCTGCCTAAGTTTGATGAGATAGGTCAATAAAGGCTGAACCAAGGATGTTTCATCCTCTGGTACCATGTGTAGATATTACGTATAGAAAATAAAATATGGTTCTAATTTCTGTGTTGCTGTTTATCTTGTTATTTTTTGGCGTTAACTTAATGTGTTTATTGAAAGCTTTTTATCTTCCAGACTCCTCATGGCTAACTTTTGGTCTGTATTTTGCACATTAGATGTGAATATTTCTTCTTAGTCTGCTTTCTGCTATGCAAAGACTGCATTTCTATCATCTCTTTGTTAGTATATGTGGATAGTATTCTATTGTATAAATTGATTGCACAGTTTATCAAAGACCAATTATTCTATGTAGCTTTTCTACAGTGCTTTGCTAAACCATGTAATACTAGTTAAGTCTTCCTTGAAAATAAAGGTACTCTTATAGAGGACAGTTCCTGTTTATTCCCTGGAACATTTTTTAAAGATGACTCTGAATGTTTAATGCACCTTAGTGCAGTGAAGTGGCAATAAAACCTAACATGGATCAAGGTTGTTTATGGCAGATGCATGTATTGCTTTACAGAGTTTAGCAAAAGCTCTTAACTTTATGTCATACTGTATTCTATTATAATAATAAAGCTAACATTATTAAATAACAAAGTGGAATGTTTGACTCTTTCTTCATATGTCAACAGAGCCTTCCATTACCTGTTACAACATTTTCAGCTTAAGAACATCTGAAAGTGCCAAGTGCTAGAAAGCGATCTAGGCCACTCAGAAGATTATTGAAGAGGTATCAGTAGCATGAAACCAAACCAAGATTTTAAAATAATTACTTAAGAAAAAGAAATTTGTTAAAACACCTGGTACTCAGCGTTACTAACAGAACTTCAACTCAAAATTTATGAAACATTAGAAAAAAAATCTGAACCAAAATGCTAAAATGTTAGTGGAGCTTTTTTTTTTTTTTTTTTATTTCTGTTACTAATACAGAAAATTTGTTATCTGATCTACCCTCAGAGACTCTGATTAATTGTTCTGAATGTGGAGTCTGAACTTCGTAGTTTTCAAAGCTCCCCAGGTGACTCTAGTGTGTAGCCAAGGTTGGGAGTCATTGCACTACATTTTTAATCTTTGGATATTTTCTATTACATTCCTTTATGTTTCTATAACCACAAAGCCAGATCAAAGTGCACAGTATGTATAATCACTGGGAAGACAATAGACAACATCATTTCAGTGATAATTATAAGACTGTACAGACTGCAAGAATCCCTGAGGAAAAATTTTTAGTGTCAGATGGTGGCAAGGCAGAAGAAACAAAGTAAATTTTAACAAACAAAGAATGCATTTTTCCAAAATAAAATCAGGACTTAGAAAAATTAATAGTTTTAAGAACCTCCAAATATATCAGTCATTCAGTCTAAAGAAAACTGCACATATAAAATAACTGAACCTTTTCATTCATTGGTTTCTTGGCTCTTGGAAAAATAAATACAGTGAATGATGATTATTTCGGCTGCCAAATTACATCCATGTCAAGGAGCTTCATAATAACTATCCAAAATCAAAATAAGAATGGGCTTTGCATTACTGCTGACCATCTGTTTTAATTTTACTGTACCTGTTAGTTATAACTTTCTGGTGCAGTTTTCTAAAATCTACCTAGGTCTTGTAACCAACAAGAGCAAAACACATGATTTGATTATATTATAACTAGAATTTAGTCAAATAAGTTAACTTCGAAAGTTGATTTAATTTAATTTAAATTATACTAACATTTGCTGAGCCTCTACCCTGTGTTAAGTACTGTGCTAGATGCTGGGAGGTGAAGGTAAATACTTCATGGTCTCTTTCCCTAAGGAAATCATAGTTATGGTGGAGGAGGAAGACAAAGGTTCAGACAAAGTTAATAATATAAATGGTATGCTAAAAGTATAGGATGCTAAGAAACATAAAAAGGGCACCTTGCCACTCTTAATAAAGTTAGGATACTGTATCTTAGAAAACTGATAATGTTTTTAAGCTGAAATTTTATATACAAGAAGGAAGTGAAATGGTCTTGGACCAAGACTCAGTAGACCTGGGCTGTAATGTTAACTCCATGAGTTGTTAGCCTTTTAACACTGGCTAAACATTTGAGACCTCTTAAACTCTTTAGTTACTGTGGTAGGCAATGAAAATAAAGGAATGAAGATGAAAAAATAATCTTAGGAAGTTCATAATTTTATGGAGAATCCAGGTGAACTTAAAGTTACAATTCTATATGATGTTAGTTTTGTACAATACTATATATACAATGTACAATACTATTGTACAATACTGCATTTACAATAAATGTACAAGATACAGAGTATTTATAGTTGCGTGGTTTGAAGAAAGCCTTAAAGTGTTAGCTGAGCTGGGTTTTGAAAGATGTTTAGATATTTATGAGGCACTTCAGTGAAGGGAGTAGTTGTTGATAACAAGAAATAGGCCTTTAATTCACAGATAAATAACATGTCAAAATTTAACTCAGACAGTCTCAAATTCTATTGTCAGGAAATTAACACATAAGTGTGAAGTAGACCCAATGTGACACTAATGGGAAAGATGAGGCAGGTGGAAATTAGTACATACACCCTGTCTCTTTAAATTCAGCTGTAACTATGTGGTGCCATGTGGAAACAACAGCCATGTATTGCCATATTTTCCAATGTTACAAGGAAAAAACTTGAGAGTGGAATTTTTTTTTAATGCAAATTTTGAAACTTTTCTGATTATTAAACAAAATATAAGAACCGGCTGAATTTGGTTCTTGGGCCACTAATTAATGACCTCTTTTTTAAAATGACTATGTAGATTCATTCATTCATTTGACAACCATTAATTGAAGAGCTATACTATGTTGAATGTTAGAATTATTTCACAGAAAAGGGCAACGTAGTCCTCCTAGTCATAAGTCAGCAAACTTTAAAACTCCATTTGAAAGAGGGCTGATGATGTACATTTGCAAAAGTCACATTATTCTTCAGTAAGTTACACTGCAGTAAAGCTATAAAAATAATGATAGTTATTGTGAACAACTGTTATGAGGCAGCACTGATATCAAACGTGTGAAAAGGGTGAGGCACACTACTTACGTTCTAGTTTCTCTTACAAAATTGGAATAATATAGCAAGACAAAGCCCGTCTGTCCGTATGCCAATAAATAGTTGAAACTGAATCTAAAGAGAGAAAAAATTACCAACTGGCAAGCTATACAAAAAATAAATTCAGGTGAGTCTTCCTTATATGTAAATGAAATGTAGGTTAAGGGACAGTATGGTCCAACAGAGCTAAATAATCTAGTCCATATGTTCCCAGTCTGTAGGTTCTCTTTTTACTCTGTTGGTGAAGTCTTTTGATGAGCATAAGTGTTTAATTTTTAGAAGATCCCAGTTATTTATCTTATCTTCTGGAGTTTGTGTGTTGTTAGTTATGGCTTGCACCCTGTTAATGTGATGTATTAGGGCCTCTAGCATTGATCTTATTTTTTTCTTCTGTGATCTTCATAGTTTTTGGCTTGATATTTAGGTATTTGATCAATTTTGAATTAATTTTTGTGTATGGTGTGAGATATGGGTCCTGTTTCCTTTTTTTGCAGATGGACATCCAGTTTTGCCCGCACCATTTGTTAAAAAGACTTTCTTTTCCCCGTTTGATGGACTTTAGATTCATGCTGATGTTCAAGTGACTGTAGGTGGATGGATTTACATCTGGGTTCTCAATTCTGTTCCATTGGTCAATGTATCTGTTGTTGTGCCAGTACTAGGCTGTTTTTACTACTGTAGCTGTATAGTAGGTTCTGAGGTCAGGTAGTGCGAGTCTTCTTACTTTCTTCTTCTTCAATAGGGCTTTACTTACCCAGGGCTTCTTCCCTTTCCATATAAAGTTAATGATTAGTTTTCCCATGTCTTTAAAGGATGTTGCTGGTATTTGGATTGGGATTGCATTGCATTTGTTAATTGCTTTGGGTAGAATTGTCATTTTCACAATGTTGAGTCTACCTATCAATGAACATGGTATGTTTTTCCATTTATGTAGATCTCTTTTGGTTTCCTGCACTAGTGGTAGTTTTCTTTGTATAGGTCTTTTATATCCCTGGTGTCATGGTTTGAATTATGTCCCTGCAAAAATGTGTGTATTAATTTGGCTAGGCCATGATTCCTGCTACTGTGTGATTTTCCTGTATGTTGTAAACCTGCCTCTATGATGTTAATGAGGGAGGATGGGTGGCAGTTGTGTTAGTAAGGCAGGACCTGATCTACAAGACTGGATTGTGTCTTGAGGCAATCTCTTGAGATATAAAAGACAGAAGTGAGCAGTGAGACAGGGGGAACTCATACCATCAAGAAAGCAGTGCCGGGAGCAGAGCACGTCCTTTGGACTGGGGTCCCTGTGCTGAGAAGCTCCTAGTCCAGGGGAACACTGAAGAGAAGAAGGCTGACAGAGAGAAGAAGTCTTCCCCTGGAGCTGACACCCTGAATTTGGACTTTAAGCCTACTTTGACTGTGAGGAAATAAACTTCTCTTCATTAAAACCATCGACTTGTGGTATTTCTGTTATGGCAGCACCAGATAACTAAGACAACTGAGATTTATTCCTAAGTATTTTATTTTTTTAGGGGCTATTATAAATGGTATTGTTTTCCTGATTTCCTTTTCAACATTCTCTTTATTGGTATATAGGAATCCAGCTGATTTTTGTATGTTTATCTTGTATCTTTCTCCTCTGTTGAATCTTTCTGTTAGTTCCAGTAGTTTTCTCGTGGAGTCTTTTGGGTTTTCTATGTATAGTATCATATCATCTGCAAATAGGGACAGTTTTACTTCTTCATTACCAATTTGGATGCCCTTTATTTCTTCTTCTTGCCTTATTGCTCGAGCTAGGACTTCCAGCGCAATGTTAAATAGGAGTGGTGGTAAAAGACATCTTTGTCTTGTTCTTTTTCTCAAAGGGAATGTTTCAGCGTTTCTCCATTAAGAATGATTTTGGCCATTGGTTTTGTATAGATGCTCTTTATTATACTGAGGAATTTCTATACCTATTTTATTGAGAGTTTTTATCAGGAATGGGTGTTGGACTTTGTCAAATGCCTTTGCTGTGTCAATTGAGATGATCATGTGATTCTTTTCTTTCCTTTCCTTTTATTTATGTGGTGGATTACGTTCATTGATTTTCTACTGTTGAACCATCCTTGCATACCTGGTATGAATCCTGCTTGGTTGTGGTATATTATTTTTTTGATATAATACTGAATTCTATTGACTAGAATTTTGTTAAGAATTTTTGCATCTGTATTCATAAGAGATATTGGTCTGTGATTTTCTTTTTTTGTGGTGTCTTTGCCTGGTTTTGGTGTCAGGGTTATGCTGGCTTCATAGAATAAATTTGGAGGTGTATCTTCCTTTTCTATGTTCTGAAATAGTTTGAGTAGTACTGGTGTAAGCTCTTCTCTGAATGTTTGGTGGAATTCTCCAGTGACGCCATCTAGCCCAGTGCTTTTTTTCATTGGAAGATTTTTTATTAACTTTTCAATCTCTTCTCTTGTTATGGGTCTGTTCAGATTTTCAACATCATTTTGTGTTAGTTTGAGTAGGTAATGTGTTTCTTGAAATTATTCCATTTCCTCTAGGTTTTCACATTTTTTGGAGCATAGTTTTTCATAATACTCTGTTATGATCCTTTTATTTCAGTTAGTTCTGTTGTAATGCTCCCCATTTCATTTCTTATTTGGGATATTTGTTTCCTCTTCTGTTTTTGTTTTGTCAATTTGGCCAGTGGTTTGTCAATTTTGATGATCCTTTCAAAGAACCAACTTTTGGTTTTGTTGATTCTTTCTATTGTGTTTCTATTCTCTATTTCTTTTATTTCTGCTCAGATCTTTACTATTTCCTTTCTTCTCATGGCTGTGGGCTTCTTTTGCTGTTCTCTTTCTGTTTGTTTAAGTTGTGTAGCTAATGTTTTTATTTTGTCCCTTTTTTCTTTTTTTGATGTGTGCATCTATTGCTATAAATTGATCTCTGAGCACTACCTTTGCTGAGTCCCAAAGGTTTTAGTATGATATGTTTTCATTCTCATTTGATTCTAGGAATTTTTTGATTCCATCTCTGATTTCTTCTGTTACCCAGTGATGTGTAAGCATGGTGTTATTCAGTTTCCATGTAATTGAATTTTTTTCCTTGCTCTTCCTGTTATTAATTTCTACTTTGATGGTGTTGTGGTCAGAGAAGAAACTCTATGTTATCTCAGTGTTTTGGATTTTGTTTAGGGTTGCTTTGTGCCCTAAGATGTGGTCTATTCTGGAGAATTTTCCATATGAGTTGGAAAAGAATGTGTAGTTTGAAGCTATTGGGTGGAATGTTCTATATATGTCTATGAGGTCAAGTTGGCTGATTGTGGCCTTTAGATCATCTGTATCTTTACTGAGTTTCTTTCTAGGTGTTCTGTCCTTTACCGAGAGTGGTGTGGTGAAGTCTCCTACTATTATTGTGGAATTGTCAATTTCTCTTTTCAGTGCTGTTATTTATGTATTTTGGAATCCTGTCATTGGATGTGTAGGTATTTATTATGGTAATATGTTCATGATGGATTGTCCCTTTAATCATTATATAGTGACCTTCTTTGTCTTTTAAGTTAGATTTTGTTTTTAAGTCTATTTTATCTGAGATTAGTATTGCCACTCCGGCTCTTTTTTGGTAGCTGTTTGCTTAATATATTTTTTTTCCATTCTTTGATTTTTAATAAATATGTCTTTGTTTCTGAGATGTGGATATTGTAGGCAGTATATTGATGGATCCTGTTTTTCTGTCCATTCTGTCACTCTCTGTCTCTTTATGGGTGCATTTAGCCTATTTACATTCAATGTAGTTATTGATAGGTATGAGTTTATTGTTGTCACTTTGTAGTGCTTTTTTTGTGGTGCTGTCATTTTCTTTGTTCCTCTTACCCTCTTGTACTGAATTCCTTTTGTTTGTAGATTTTTTTTTCATTTCTTTTGTTGTTGTAGATTTTGTGTTTACTGAGACTTCAGTTTTTCTTCTTTATTTTGATGAGTATGTTTGTTAACTTTCTTTGTGGTTACCTTGAAATTTACCCTTGTCTTCCTATGTTTGAACCAGTCTGTTATTACTTGTATCATCTTGCCTTCTTCTCTATTAGAAAGATCTATACCTATACTGTTTATTCCCTCTTTTATTGTTCTGACGTAGTTGTCATTTACAGATTAATCTCTCAGGTTCCCTGTCGTAAATCTTTTGGTTTTGAAAAATCCTTGAGAGTGCATTTCCTAGGTTGGTATCTGGCTGGTGTGATCTTGCTTCCTAGATTTAGGCTGTGGTCTGATGTGGTTTGTTATCTCTCCTGGCTCTCTGTTCTCTGTCAGTTTCTTATTCCATTTGGTGCTTGGTTGAGTTCTTTATCCCTTCATTTGACACTTAGGGTTCCAGGACTGAATTTTGTCTCTGTTTTACTTAGTTTTTTGGGTCTTTGCTATGTATGGACGGCGTGGTGTTTCTGTCTATAGCACCATATTGACTCTGCCTCCAAACCATTTTTTTTCATGATGAATGTGACTCCATTCCTCTTCAACTTTTCATTCCTGGCATAGTAGACTGTATGATTATCTGATTCAAAATGGCCAATACCAGTCCATTTCAACTCACTAATGCCTAGGATATTGATCTTTATGCATTCCATTTCATTTGTGAGGACTTCCAGTTTTCCTAGATTCATATTTTGTGCATTCCACTTTCTGATTTTTAATGGATGTTTGCAGCTGTTTCTTCTCATTTTGAGTCCTGCTACATTAGCAAATGAAGATCCTGAAAGCTTTACTCCATCTACGTCATTAAGGTCAACTCTACTTTGAGGAGGCAGCTCTTCCCTAGTCATATTTTGAGTGCCTTCCAATCTGAGGAGCTCATCTTCCAGCCTTATATCAGATAACGTTCTTTGTTATTCTTAAGGTTTTTCACTGGCCATTTTTTTTTTTTTTTTAGTGGTAGATTGCCAGGTCCTTTTTTCTAGTCTGTTTTAGTCTGGAAGCTCAGTTGAAACCTGTCCACCATGGGTGACCCTGCTGGTGTTTCAAATACTGGTGACATAGCTTCCAGCATCACAGCAAATTTACCACCCTCTAAAAGTGAATCCCACAACAGTATGACAAACTGACAGACAAGTGGTGGGATTCATTTTAGAGGGTGGTAAATTTGAACTGGATAATGAAACACAGCCTAGATATTCATGATATTGAAAGTTATGAAACCACATTGTTGAACATAATTTAGATTTCTGTCACCATAATTACCTCAGGGTGAGTGGTGGGATGTAATAAAGGCCTCTTCAAAATACTCTGGAATACTTACCAAGTTATTCAAGTACTAAAAAGGAAACCCTTACATTTATTATTTTTTTTATTAATATCGGTGATTCTCTGTTCCTCAAAAGTTCTGTCTCTGCTGTCTACCATTGAAAGATAGTGAATTGACATATGGAAACTTAATCCACATGTTGGCGTACAGGTTATCCACAATAAGTTCAGTGTCTCCCTTCATAGCTCCTGAAAAAATTGAATGAAGGCACAGAAATATTATACAAGAACTGCTTACCAACTCAGGCTTTGTTGCTGTGTTATTTGGTGCCATCTAGTCAACTTTTGACTCCTAGTGACCCTATGGGACAGAATAAAACAGTCTCATAGGGTTTTTTAGGTTGTAATCTTTATGGGAACAGATCACCAGGTCTTTCTTCCATGGAGCAGCTGGGTAGGTTCAAACCACCAACTTTTTGGTTAGCAGTTCAGCAGTTAACAGTTGTACCACCAGGGCTCATGTGTTCTCAGGAACATTTTTGATTTACAAACTATTTTTTGTATAAGGGATTACTCAAAGTAAGATTAAGGTTCAATCTGTGACCCAAAGAAAATGGATTTTGTCTCCTCAATTAATTGTGACCAGTGTTCCTGAATTGTACACTTAAATATGGTTAAAATGGCAAAAATTTTGTAGTATATCTTCTACCACAATAAAATGTTTTTAAAAAAAGTTTATCAAACTTAAGTCCTTCATTTTGTAAATGGTAAAGGAAGCCATAATGACAAACTCCCTGCCAAAGTTATATCCTGGATTATAGTATGCATGTCTCAAATTCTAATAAGAAATTAAAATATGAAGTTCCTTTATGTTGGGCTGCCCACTGTGCTGCTTCAACCATTAACTATCACACTTTACAAAGAAGAGAGAAGTTTAACCCAAGTGAGACCAAAATGAAAATGTTTAAGTCAATAAAGATGTTAAAAATTATGAGTATAACAAGAAATCTAGTCATTAAGCAGACACATATTATGAGTTGATTTATGTAACAGGCACTATGCTAAATACTAGGGAATTAAAGACGAGTATAATGCAGCCTGGAGCCCTGGTGACGCAGTGGTTAAGAGCTATGGCTGCTAACGAAAACTTTTGGCAGTTCGAATCCACCAGTCGCTCCTTGAAAACCCTATGGGACAGTTCTACTCTGTCCTGTAGGGTCTCTATGAGTCAGAATTGACTCAACGGCAAAGGGTTTTTATAATGCAGCCTCTCCCTCAGTAACACCTCTCCCTTTAGGAGTACGTAAGTAGCGTAGAGTGACAGAATAGTGTTTTATGGGAATACATATGAGGGAAACTGTAATGGGTTGAATAGTAGCCCACAAAAAGATGTGTCCTTGTCCTAATCACTCCAGCCTGTGCATGTGACCTTATTTGGAAAAAGTATTTGCAGAAGTAATTAAAATAAGGATATCAAGATGAGATCATCCTGGATTATCTAGTGGTTCCCAAATTCAATGACAATTGTCCTTACAAGAAAGGCAGAGGGAGAGTTGACACAGATAGAAGAGGCAGCACACACACAGAAGGCCATGTGAAGATGGAGGCAGACATTGGATTGATTCAGCCACAAGGAATACTTGGAGCCACCAGAAGCTGGAAGAGGCAAGGAAAGATTGTCCCTAAAGACTTTGGAGGGAGCATAGCCCTGCCAAAACCTTGATTTAGGAACTTCTGGCTCCAGAACTTTGAGAGAATACATTTCTGTTATTTTAAATCACCAAGTGTGAAGTAATTTGTTAAAGCAGGTCTAGGAAAATAATATGAAAACAGGGATTTTTCTAGACATAGAGGAAGAGTTTCTCTCTCTAAGCAACAGCTTTTGAAATATACCTGGCATTAAGGTCCTTCTCACATGTTAATGATCTAAAAAACCAACAGACACAGGCTTTTCTTTTGTCAAGGAACTAAGAGTTAAATCATCCAGTTTCAGAAATTTACCAAATTATCTATTAAACATAAGATCTTAAGTGTACTTGAAGCCCTGATGTTTGTGACATGATAAGATTTTATCACAGTAATGCATAATGGTTTAGCCATCTATTTTATGGTATTCAAGAGATCTTCCACATGTCACCATTTTGAAACCAAATAATTAAACTTCATCAATTCAAAAACACATAATCAAGTATTATAGTAAATTTTATACATCTAAAAAGAATGCAGCAGAAATAAAAGCATTCTTTTCTGGTATAAACTTGTGTCTTACTGGGCAAAAAATAGCATCTTTGGACCAAAGTAGCATCTTCAACATCCTCCTCCTTCTCCTCCTCCTCCTCCTCCTCATCTTAGTCATTACCCAACAAGCCTCATTTTTTAAAATGTGGGCGTTGCTGGTTCAGTACGTAGTAGACTTCTCTCCTTCATGGTGAAGACCTGGCTTTAATCCCTGACTCATGCACTTCATGCAGAGACACCACTCAACTGGTTTCAGCAGAGCTTTCAGACTAAGACAAACTAAGAAGAAAGGCTTGGTGATCTACTTCAGAAAACCAGCCTATGCAAACCCTCTGGATCACAATGGTCTGATCCCATTGTGCTTGATATTGCTATGAGTCGGGGCTGGCTGGACAGCAGCTAACAACAGGTCATAAATGGGGCTAAATAAAATTACCAACATATACAAAGTACTGTTTACATGTAAGGAAAAAAATTATACCAAAAGATTATAAATAAATCCAAATGAGCCATTTTAAACATTAAATACCAGCTATCTGAACCACTTATTTTAAGAATGAAAATTCAGGTCACGGAACTTGAAAGTTACATCAAGGGCAATAGCCTCATTTCAGAGATGAGGTCACTAAAGCACAGAGAAGTGAATTACCCAATTTGCACAGCTTATGTCAGAGGAGGTATCTGAAATGTGATCTCAATTCCGCAGCAAGTACTATTTCCAAGATGCCTTAGTCACATGCTTCTATCTAAACAGTGCATTACTATCAATGTTAGCAGGACAACGGAAAGTTTGTTGCAGGCACTGGGTTAGGGAGAGGAAACTAAAGATAGTCCTTTCATTGTAAGAATGTCAACCAATTCCATATAATTATACTTGTCTTGCAAATAAGGGCCTAAAATATATTTAGTAATGATGGATATCTGACGATAATTTTGTTGGCTTGGAAAATAATGTGATGTCCCAATAAGTAATGCTTTTTCATAAACAGCCTTTGGATATTACTAAACTTCCACCTGTGACTATTGTAGGGCCATAGAAATGTTCCAGTTCAAAGCCCAGTTCTTATCTCTTAACACCTGCCAAGCTGTTATGGGATCAATTATTCAAACTACGTATCTTTTTCAAGTTATATAGAGGCTTCTGTTTGTTTTAAACACTCTGCCAGAAGTGAAATTTACAATCTAACATATCCTTAACATGAAAAAATATGACTTACTTTAACTACACTTGTTAGAATATAAATACTGTAATGAACAATGGAAACTTCAATGTCATTTTACTACTGAAAAATCAATTAAATAGGGAAGATTGCAGGATAGACAATATAGTATTTAAGAGAATAAATTTATTTTTTATTTTTTATTGTGATTTAGGTGAAGGTTTAAGGACGGAATCAGTTTTTCACTAAAGAGTTAATACATTGTTTTGTGACACTGGTTGCCAACTCCACATCGTGTCCACACTCTCCCCTTCTCCACCCCAGGTTCCCTGTTTCCATTTGTCCGGTTTTCCTGTGTGTACCTTCTCATCATTGCTTTTAGCTTGTTGTGCCCACTAGTCGTGTATACGATTGAACTATGAATCACAACCCTTGTGTGCATTGTTATTGGCCCTATAGACCTGTCTAATCTTTGGCTGAAGGGTGAACCTCAGGAGTGAAGACTTCAGTATTGAGTTAAAAGCGTGTACAGGGGCCACACTCGTGGGGTTTCTCCAGTTTCTGTCAGATCAGCAAGTGAAGTCTTTCTTTTTTTTTTTTTTTTCTTTTTGTGAATTTAAACTTTGTTCTACATATTTCTTCCACTCTTTCTGGGACCCTCTATTGTGATCCCTGCCAGAGCAGTCGGTGGTGGTAACTGGGCACCATCTAGTTGTTCTGGGTTCAGTCTGGTAGAGGTTGTGGTAGTTGTGGTCCATTAGTTCTTTGGACTAATCTTTCCCTTGTATCTTAGGTCTTCTTCATTCTGCTTTGCTCCAGCCAGAGTGGGAACAGTAGATGTATCTTAGATGGCCAGTAGCAGGCTTTTAAGATTCCAGTTGCTACTCACCTCAGTCAGATGTAGAACATTTTCTTTATAGACTATGTTATGCCAATTCAGCTAGATGTCTCCCGAGACCAAGATCCCCAGCCCTCAGCCCAGTAGCTCAGTCTCTCAGGGCATTTGGATGTGTCAGTGAAGCTTTTATGACTTTTCCCTGGTCAGGTTGTGCTGGCTTCCTCAGTATTGTGTACTGTCTTATCCTTCACCAAAGTTACCACTTGCCTACTACCTAGTTAGTGTTTGTCCCTCCCAACCCCTCCCCTCCCTCATAACCATCAAAGATTGTTTCTTTCCATGTGGAAACATTTTCGTGTGTTTTTATAACAGTGATCTCATACCTTATTTGTCCTTTTGTGGTTGACTTATTTCACTCAGCACGATGCTCTCCCGATTCATACATGTTGTGAGATGTTTCGCAGGTTCACAATTGTTCTTTATCATTGCATAGTATTCCATTGTGTGTATGTACTATAGTTTGTTATCCATTCATCTATTGATGAACACTTAGGTGGTTTACATCTTTTTGCTATTGTGAATCATTATTTAGTGAACATGGGTGTGCATATGTCTATTCATGTGACGGCTCTTATTTCTCTAGGATATATTCCTAGTAATGGGATTGCTGGAACTTATGGTGTTTCTATTTCTAGTTTTTTAAGGAAGCACTATGTTGTTTTCCAAAACGGTTGTACCATTTTGCATTCCCACCAGCAGTGCATAAGAGTTCTAATCTCCCCCTAGCCTCTCCACTATTCGTTATTTTCTTTTTTTTTTTTTTTTTTTGACTAGTACCAGTAATGTCCAGTGAGATGGTATCTCATTAGAGTTTTGATGTATATTTCTCTAATGGCTACTGATCGTGAGCATTTCCTCATGTGTCTGTTAGCCACCTGAGTGTCTTTGGTAAAGTGTCTGTTCATGTCCTTTGTCCATTTTTTAATTGGATTACTTGTCTTTTTGTTGTAGAAGTGTTAGGTTTTCCTATAGATTTTAGAGATTAGACTTTTGTCATATGCTTTATAGCCAAAATTTTTTCCCCAGTCTGTAGATTCTTTTATTTACTCTTTTGGTGAAATCTTTTGATGAACATTTAAGTGTTCAATTTTTAAGAGATCTCATTTATCCAGCTTATCTTCTGGTGTTTCTGTATTTTAATTATGGTTTGTATGTTCTTTATGCCATATATTAGGGTACCTAGTGTTGTCCCTGTTTTTTCTTCCATGATCTTTATAGTTTTTGGTTTTATATTTAGGTCTTTGATCCATCTGGAGTTAGTTTTTGTGTATGGTGTGACGTATGAGTTCTGTTTCTTTTTTTTTTTTTTTTTTTTTGCAGAGGGACATACAGTTTTCCAGCATCATTTGTTAAAAAGACTGTCTTTTCCCCCATTTAATGAACTTTGGGACTTTGTCAAATATCAGGTGGCCATAGGTAGATGGATTTACATCTGAATTCTTGATTCTGTTCCATTGTTCAATGTGTTTGTCATTATACCAGTACCAGGCTATTTTGACTACCATAGCTGTATAGGAGGTTCTGAGGTCAGATAGTGAGAGGCCTACTTTGTTCATTTTCTTCAATAGTGCTTTACTTATCTGGGGCCTCTTTCCTTTCCATATAAAGTTAATGATTAATTTTTCCATTTTGTTAAATAATGTTGTTGATGTTCATATCGGGATTGTATTATATTTGCAGATTGCTTTGGGTAGAATTGACTTTTTCACAATGTTGAGCCTACCTATCTATGAGCATGGACTGTTTTTCCATTTTAGTAGGTCTCTTTTGATTTCTTGCAGTAGTGTTTTGTGGTTTTCTTTGTATAGGTTTTTTACGTCCCTGGTTAGATTTATTCCTAAATATTTTATTTTTATACAGGCAAGTATACATGGCATTGCTTTCTTGATTTCCTTTTCGTCGTTATCTTTCTCGGTGTATAGGAATCCAACTGATTTTCGTATGTTTATCTTGTATCCTGCTACTCTTTTGTAACTTCTTATCACTTCCAGTAGTTTTCTTGTGGAGTCTTTAGGGTTCTCTATGTATAGTATCATATCATCTGCAAATAGGAATAGTTTTACTTCTTCCTTACTGATTTGGATGCTCCATATTTCTTTTTCTTATATTATTGCTCTAGCTAGGGCTTTCAGCACAATGTCAAATAGGAGTGGTGATAAAGGACATCCTTGTCTTGTTCCTTTCTCAAGGGGAATGTTTTCAGCCTCTCTCCATTAAGAATGATGCTGGCTGTTGGTTTTGTATAGATGCCCTTTATTATGAGGAATTTGAGGAATTTCCCTTCTATTCCTATCCTTTTGAGAGCTTTTATCAGCAATGAGTGTTGGACTTTATTGAATGTCTTTTCTGTGTCTACTAAGATAATCATATGATTCTTTTCTGAAAGAATAAACTTCTTATTCTTTTGAAGATGGGGTAGTTTTTTGGTAAGCATTTTTAACAGGTCTTGCAGTCAGTTTAATCTCGTGTAACTAACACGTACCTTCCTTCTGCCTTATAAAAAACAAAACAAAAAACCTTTAATGGTGGTCAGAGAACTCCAACCTCCAGGAAAGTATATGCTACATGATGGTCCCATCCCTTTGCCAGTAATTAATTAGGGATGAGCTTGCAATATAATTCTGGCCAATGAGATGTTAGGTGAAGATTTTAACTGAGCTATGAAAAAGTTTCCTTATCCCTTTGGAGAGGGATGCAGGAAGAAGTGAGCTCTTTTTTCTGTGGATACGGTTGTATATGGCTGCATTTCCTAGAACTACAGCAGTCAACTTGTGACCCTGAGAGGAACTAAACTTAGGAAAAAACTGATACTGAGGATGGAGGAGGAGACAGATGGAAAAAACTTTTAGATCTTCATAACAGAGTTGATCTGCTGAATTAATCAACATCATAACAGAGCTACCTCTAGATTTCTTGTTCTGTGGCATAAAATTTGTCCTTATTAGTTAAGCCACTTTGAGGCAGAAGTTTTCTCTTATAGCCAACAGCATTACAAGAGATGCCCAGGCACAATCAGGCAGAAAGTCACACTTCCCTAACATAGATGAGTTCTCTTATCTCTATCTCTTAATGCCAAACATATCCCAGGTGTCTCTCAGTCTCTAGACTTTAAACTTCCCTCTCAAATTCCCATCAATTGAAAGCTATTGATTAAGGGTTTACTTGTTTTTGTTTGATTAGGGCAGGGTGTTTAGGGCTGAAAATATAGAGACAAGAAATAGTAAATGTAAATGACTCCTCCTAAAGAAAAAAAAAAAATCACATAGAGGCAATTAGACAAACTAGGAAGTATGTAATCTAGTCTACTACCCCTTAGCATAAGTTCTCTGACTTACATTTGCATAGAAATACTCAGAAGACTATTTATTCTCTCAATAGCTCAGACCTCACAACTAGTAAGCATCTTTCTTTTTTTGTCAAGCTATTTTTCTAATTAATATATAGGTCAAGTATTTCCAAGTTTGATTCTGTATATATACTGAGGAATATTTATTCTGATACTTATTAGAGCTTATGTTTGAAATTCACATCCATTTCTGCAAAGAGAAAGTGACCTAATTTTTTTTTAACCTGTAGAACTGCAAAGATACAATTTTGGCTCACATTTTTCTGAAGGGTTTTTGCTCACTAGTTTGATAATAAGAGAAGAAACTGAGACAAGGACCGTACTTCATGACATAATTAAAGACTGATTCAAGAACAGAATTTTTACGTGTTGTAAGTAGAAGATAAGCCCTCTTATTACTATGGACATAATAACAGTGTCTTACATATGTTTTGCCAAGCATAGTAAATATTCCCCCTCACAGTCACTATTCCAGAATCAAGATACTTTATTACCTCAAAGTTTTATATTGTTTACTTGGTAGTTAGTGTTACAGAATTATTAGGTTTCTTCAAAGTGACCCAACTGAGTTTATGAAGTGGCATTTTCTGTCAAGTGCAAGCTGAGTTCAGATATTCCAGTTTTTTTAATATTACAATTTTATACATTCTATTGAGAAATAGTTAAGTTTGAGTGAAACTTTGTCAGTGTTAACTAAGTTTTGTTTGAAAGTATAGGAATACAGGAGTAAGCCATATGTCTTGATATATGCATTCAACTCTTTGGTAATAACACAATGTGGTCCTTGGACCTCTGGGATCCTTGTAATCTTCTTAGGGGGTCCACAAATTCAAAACAATTTTCATAATGATACTAAGCTTTTTTGACTGGTTTCACTACACTGGCATTTGCATTGATGATGCAGTAGCAATTGCCAGTAAAACTACTTGCATCTGAGAATGAATCAAAGCAGTCAAACCCAAATCTACCAGTTGTCATTGTATTGTTCACCACCCCACATAACATGAAAAAGTCAGTTTCACTTAATGATGTCCTTGCTAAAGCAGTAAAGCAATCACTTTTATTAAATTTCAACCATTGAGACCATGCCATTTGACTATTCTGTGGGATGAAATGGAAAGTACACAAAAGTACACTTTTGCTGCATGCTGGATTAGGATGGTTGTCTCAGGAATAAGCACTTATACAATTGTTTGTGTTACTGTCTGGAATCTTGTTTTATGGTACACCATTCTTAAATAAAAAATTGACAGACAAACTCAAGTTGTTGAGATTTGGGCATTTGGCAGACATTTTCTCAAAACTAAATGATGTCATCTTGTCACTTCAGAGAAAACAACGGATAGTATTTGTTACTAATGATAAAATTTGAAAAGTCAAATGAAAACTAGAATTTTGGAAAATTTGTGTCCACCAAAATAAAACTTAGAGGTTTCTAATACTTTAAAATTCTTCTGATGAGATCAGTTATTGTATTAGTGGATGTAAGTTTTTTAATACTTTATAATGAAACATGTCAATATTTAGAAGATCTGCATAACTTAGTGAACCAGTTTTTGCAAATGACTAGTGCATGACGTTAAAACCCAATGTACGGGTAAAATATTTATTCCAAATTCCAGACAGCCTTCTGAATTTCTAATGTAATAGAGTAATAACATTTTATTGATATTTAGCTTTTACATTAAAACTTCCCTTAAACAAAGTATCACTGGTGTAGTATCAGGGAAGAATATTCACAATTATTTGAAAAGATTATTTAAATATTCCTCTTTTTTCAACTACATATCTGTGTAAGACCAGATTTTCTTCATATAATTTGACTAAAATAATATATTGCAACAGAATAAATGCAAAAGCAAATAGGAGAATCCAGTCATAGTCAACTACTATTAAGATTGCCATTAAAAAGGTTTGAAAATATATAGAACAAAGCCACTCTTTTCACCATTTTTAGAAAATATAGTTAATTCCCATTAAATATGTTGTTTATCTTTAATGAATACATTACTTCTATTTTAAAATACAGTACAATATTATAAAATTTTATATTATTTAATTTAAATCATATAATATTTCTCTCCTTTAATTTTTAAGATAGTATATACATAAAGCCAGAAGAATCGACAAGTCTGTCTTGGAAGAAGTAAAGCCAGAGTACTCCTTGGAAGTGAGGATGGCGAGACTTCATTTCATATACTCTGGACATGTTATCAGGAGTGACCAGTCCCTGGAGAAGGACATCATGCTTGATAGGATAAAGGCTCTGTGAAAAAGAGAAAGCTCCTTGATAAGGCTGATTGATACAGTGGCTGTAACAACGTGCTCAAATATAGCAATGATTGTGGGATGGCACAGGACCGGGCAGTGTTTCGACCTTAGTACATAAAGTCGCTATGAATCGGAACCGACCAGAGGGCACCTAACAATAACAAAATACATAAAACACAAATATAAAAATATCTGGGGTCCTCAATTATTTACTAGAGTGAAAAAGAGTCCTGAGTTCAAAATGTTTGAGAATTGGTGACATATGGCAACAGATACCAGTTATTTCTATTACACATTGCAGTAGAAAAATGCCTAATACAGCCTTCAAAATCCAAGATTGAGACACTTTCTGCTTCTTTCCTTAGAATTGTCTCCATGTTTCTGTAGTCCTGAGAGGAAGCAGTCCTTCAGATTCCCCTCTGCTAGCATCTTTGGGCTTCAGAACAAACCTTTACACCTCTACCTCTGAAGCCTAATGATTTGCCTCAATAAGCAGGAAGGCTAAAGAGATACAATTTCGGGTTAACAATTCTGAGCTGGTGCACCCATATTTGACTACCCCCTCTTCATGTGATCGCTCGGGAAAACTTACATTGCACTCTGTGCTAAAATATATAACCACTGAAATACAAAACCAGGTAGGGGAAGATCCTCATGGCCTTTAGTCCACAGTGTAAAGAGAAGGGGCACCTATGGAAGTTTTCCATCCAGTCCAGAAAGCTTTTGAGCCAGGGAGGACCACTTGTGATGGAACTTTTCCTGTTGTACACTATCTGTAGCCTGTGAGTAATTAAAATGGCTTCATTATTGTCAAAACCTTATATGTGTCTCTTGTGTAAAACTGATCAGAATAAATGAACATAACATCCAGGGAATGGTTGGTACAACTGGCTGAAATTCACATCCCAGTACTCTGGTGGGTACTTGAGATCTGGAGACAGCCTTCAAGGCAACCTGCATGTGCAAGGCAAGTCCCATGTAGCCTCTTAAGGCATTTATCAAAAATTCCTGAAGGTCTTCATTTGATGCTTTGGCGAGTTTTTGGAAATAATAACAGCACTTACTCATTGTTTATCTACAGTGCTGCCAGACATTGTTAGGTGATTTACATGTATGAGCTCATTAACTCTTATAACTTCATGGATTCAGTATTATTTCTGTTTTTTATGTTAAAAAAACTAAAACTCTGTATAATAACTTTACCAGTCTTTCTTCATTTATTCAACAAATATGTATTATTTTTAATTTTCCTCACATCAGACACTTTTCTAAGCACTTAGAATGTCAAAGTGAACAAATCAATACAGGTTTCTGATCTCATGTACCTTACATTTGCGTGAAAGAGACAGATAATAAGCAAAGCAATCAAGTCAATATAACAGTAAGCACAGTGAAGAACATAAACGAGTATGGATAACACAGTAGAGTGGTCATAGACAATATTTGTGTGGAGGTAAATATGTGTTCTGAGACCTGAACAACAAGAAGGATTCAGCAACTGAACATCTGTCCCAGCAAGACAGAAGAATAAGAAAGAAGGCTCTACGGTTGGTTGGAATTCTGTAAGAGAAATACAGTGCATGTAGCTGAAGTACTATGGGTAAGATGAAGAATTGTAAGAGAGGGTGGAGAGGTAAGCAGTGGCCATGTTCTGGAGGGTGTTTTAGACCAAATAGAAGAGGGTAGATTTAAATCTAATTTTAATGAGAAGTCAATGCTGTTAATCAACTGCTAGTGATTAGATTACTTTGTTTGAATTAAAAACATTTTCACCTCTTCCAACTCCTTATGCCAGGCCTATTTTCAAAAAAGAATTGGGGAGGGGGCAACATATAGAGTTGATTTGAAAGTAGATAAAGATTGCACCTGAAAAAAAATATAGATATGTATATACATATATATATTTATTTATTTATTTACAAACACACATATATAGACATATTGGAGCCCTGGTGGCACAATGGTTAAGAGTTTGGCTGCCAACCAAAAAAGTTAGCAGTTCAAATCTACCAACTGCTCCTTGGAAACCCTATGGGGCAGTTCTACTCTGTGCTACAGGATCGCTATGAGTTGGAACCTACTCGATGGCAATGTGTTTTACAGGTTTATACATGCATGTACACACACACACACACACACACACACACACACATCTATATAACTATGCCTCCACCTGTCCTTCAGTCTGTTGTCCTGTGGGGGCTTGTGTGTTGCTGTGATGCTGGAAGATATGCCACGGGTATTCAAATACCAGCAGGCTCACCCATTGTAGACAAGTTTCAGCTGAGCTTTCAGACTAAGACATTAGGAAGAAGGACCCGGCGGTTTACTTCCGATAAGAATGAGCCTTGAAAACCTTATGAATAGCAGCAGAATATTGCCTGATATAGTGCCAGAAGATGAGCCCTTCAGATTGGAAGGCACTCAAAATACAGCTGGAGAAAAGCTACTTCCTCAAAGAGGAATCAACCTTAATGAGGTGGATGGAGTCAAGCTTTTGGGATCTTCATCTGCTGATGTGGCATGGCTCAAAATGAGAAGAAACATCTACAAACATTCATTAATAATTGGAACATGAAATGTATGAAGTATGAATCTAGGAAAATTGGAAATTGTCAAAAATGAAATGGAACACAAAAACATCGATATCCTAGGCAATAGTAAGCTTAAATGGTCTGCTATTGGCCACTGTGATTCAGACAATCATATGGTCTACTATGCTGGGAATGACAACTTGAAGAGGAATGTCGTTGCATTCATCGTCAAAAGGAACATTGCAAGATCTATCCTGACGTACAACCTTTTCAGTAATAGGATAATATCCATACACCTATGAGAAAGACCAGTTAATATGAGTATTATTCCAGTTTTTGTACCAACCACTGAGGTCAAAGATGAAGAAATTGATTTTTACCAACTTCTGCAGTCTGAAATTGAGCAAACTTGCAATCAGGATGCATTGATAATACTGGTTATTGGAATGCGAAAGTTGGAAAAGAAGGATCAGTAGTTTTAAAATATGGCCTTGGTGATAGAACTGATGCCAGAGATCACGTGATAGAATTTTGCAAGACCAAAGAGTTCTTCATTACAAATAGCTTTTTCCAACAACATAAACGGTCACTATACACATTGATCTCGTCAGGTGGTGTACACAGGAATCAAATCGACTACATCTGCGGAAAGAGATGATGCAAAAAGCTCAGTATCATCAGTCAGAACAAGGCCAGTGACTGACTGTGGAACAGATCATCAATTGCTCATATGCAAGTTCAAGTTGAAGGTGAAGAAAATTAGAACAAGTCCATGAGAGCCAAAGCACGACCTTGAGTATATCCCACATGAATTTAGAGATCATCTCAAGAATAGATTTGACCCACTGAAAACTAATGACTGAAGACCAGACAAGTTGTGGAATGACATCAAAAACATCATACATGAAGAAAGCAAGAGGTCATTCATTAAAAAGACAGTAAAGGAAGAAAAGTCCAAAACGGATGTCAGAAGAGACTCTAAAACTTGCCCTTGAATGTCGAGTAGCTAAAGTAAAAGGAAGAAATGATGAAGTAAAAGAGCTGAACAGTAGATTTCAAAGTGTGGATCCAGGAGATAAAGTAAAGTATTATAATGAAATGTGCAAAGACCTGGCGATAGAAAACCAAAAGAGAAGAATACACTCAAAATTTCTCAAGCTGAAATAACTGAAAAAAAAAAATTCAAACCTCGAGTTGTAATATTGAAGGATTCTGCTCGGAAAATATTAAACGATGCAGGAAGCAGCAAAAGAACGTGGAAGGAATACACAGAGTCATTATACCAAATATAACTGGTGGATGGTCAACTATTTCAGGAGGTAGCATATGATCAGGAACCGAGGTACTGCAGGAAGAGGTCCAAGCTGCACTGAAGGCACTGGCGAATAACAAGTCTCCAGAAATTGACAGAATACCAATTGAGATGTTTCAACAAACGGATGCAGAGCTGGAATTTCTAAGCCAAGGAATTTGGAAGACAGCTACCTGGCCAACTCACTGGAAGAGATGCATATTTATGCTTATTCCCAAGAAAGGTGATCCAATCTAATGCAGAAATTATCGAACAACATCATTAACATCACATGCAAATAAAATTTTGCGGAAGAGCTTTCAAAAGCGGCTGTAGCAGTACATCAACAGGAAACTGCCAGAAATTCAAGCCACATTTGGAAGAGGGCCTGGAACGAGGGATATCATTGCTGATGTCACATGGATCCTGGCTGAAGACAGAGAATACCAGAAAGATGTTTACTTGTGTTTTATTGACTATACAAAGGCATTCAACTGTGGATCATAACAAATTATGGATAGGAATTCCAGAACACTTAATTGTGTTCATGAGGACATAGATCAAGAGGCAGTCGTTCAAATAGAAGAAGGGGATAATGTGATGTTTAAAGTCAGGAAAGGTATGCATCAGGGTTGTATCTTTTCACCATACTTATTCAATCTGTATGCTGAGCAAATAATCCAAGAAGCTGGACTATATGAAGAAGAACAGGGCATCAGGATTGGAGGATGACTCTTTAACAGCCTGTATTATGTAGATGACACAACCTTGCTTGCTGAAAGTGAAGAGGACTTGAAGCACTTAGTGATGAAGATCAAAGACCACAGTCTTCAGTAGGATTACACCTCAACATGAAAACAGAAATCCTCACAACTGGACCAGTAAGCAACATCATAATAAACGGAGAAAAGATTGAAGTTGTCCAGGACTTCGTTTTACTTGGATCCACAATGAACACCCATAGAAGTAGCAGTCAAGAAATCAAAACATGCATTGCAGTGGGCAAATATACTACAAAAGACCTCTTTAAAGTGTTAAAAAGCAAAGATGTCACCTTGAAGACTGAAGTGTGCCTGATGCAAGCCATGGTGTCTTCAATGGCCTCACTTCATTCGAAAGCTGGGCAATGAACAAGGAAGACCAAAGAAGAATTGATGCCTTTGAATTTGGTGTTGGCAAAGAATATTGAATATACCATGAACTGTCAAAAGAACGAACAAATCTGTCTTGGAGGAAGTACAGCCAGAATGCTCCTTAGAAGCAAGGATGGTGAGACTACATCTCATATACTTTGGACATGTTAACAGTAGGGATGGGTTCCTGGAAAAGAACATAATGCTTGGTGAAGTAGAGAGTCTGTGAAAAAGCGGAAGACCCTCAATGAGATGGACTGATACAGTGGCTGCAACAAGGCTTGTGAGGATGACACAGGACCAGGCAATGTTTCATTCTGTTGTGTGTAGAGTCGCTACGAGTTGGAAACGACTCGATGCCACTTAACAACAGTATAGCTATGGAGCCCTCACGGCACAGTGGTTAACAGCTTGGCTACTAACGAAAAGGTAGGCAGTTCCAATTCACCAGCTGCTCCTTGGAAACCCTATGGGACAGTTCTACTCTGTCCTATAGGGTCGCTATGAGTTGGATCTACTGGATGGAAACTTTTTTTTTAATAGCTATATCTATCGCTCCACCAATCTGTCTGTCCATCTGTCTATTTATCTCATTAGCATCTACTACACAATTTTTGACTAAAATGAAAATAAAGGCCATTTTGCCAAAGGACAAAAGCAGCTGGAAAATCCAGCAATGAGCTAATATGAGTTTGCCAATTAAATATCAAGTTAATCATTTCCAGTTATCAAAACTTAAATACTGTGTCTTCTGTTTGGGTATGTGTTCATGAATGAGTTTTATTAATTTCCTATTTATTAGCTAATGCCTTGGGGAAACTATGGAAAATTCTGGGTACAGATTTGGAACTTGTTGAAAATTTGAAATAGATGTGTAAAGAATGGCTGTCAACAGAAAATCAGACAAAGACAGATAATGAGTAATGCACGAAGCTTCAGTTTGGCTGGTAGAATTAGATATCTACAAACTCTTTAAAAGTTAAACAAATGATATCAGGATTCCATCAACTGCTGAGGATAGCTGAAAATAACAAATCCAATATGCTGAAGCCAAGAGTGCAGTCAAGAGGAAATAACTCCATAAAGGAAG
Organism: Trichechus manatus latirostris; assembly: GCF_000243295.1. NCBI lineage: Eukaryota > Metazoa > Chordata > Mammalia > Sirenia > Trichechidae > Trichechus > Trichechus manatus. The sequence continues at coordinate 19,872,046 of NW_004443947.1, read as the reverse complement.
ATCCAGAGAGTGAGTGTGCCATATTCTCCGTCAGAGAACTTTTATTGAACCCAAACACAAGAAAAGATTTTGAGTCTATGACAGATGAGGAAAATAGTTAAGCATCAGGAAATGTGTTTTGCTATTACAAAAGAGAGAAAACCAAAGGCTGTAATTAGTGAATACATGAACACTATTTTACATACACTTTTAAGAGATAATAGATAAGAGAAAAAGACTCTTCAGCATGTGGAATAAGAAAGAATGTCTCCAAAATAGATTTTCTAAACATATTGACTCTGTTGAATGGAGTAAAAACATTTAAACAAATGCACATTTTCATGCTACGTTTGTTTCAACCTACATCTCTATACTAATGGAACAATTGAGGACGTATTTAAAAATGATTTACCTTTTCCTAAGTTATAAAGAGACTTACTGAAGAGGAGGAATGAAAGGAGGGGGTGAAATGAGAGAATACCACTGTGTTGCTTGAACTGTTTGGCCATGGAGGCACCTCCTATATAGGTCTGCTGGGCAAAATCCAGCCTGCTGATTAGTTTCTGTTTAGGAGGAAAAAATATATATATA
>NW_004443947.1:19826015-19871376 GCF_000243295.1 Trichechus manatus latirostris | reverse complement strand
TATATAAAACTACGCCATTGAATCTGAATCGACTCAACAGCAACTGGCTGGTTTAATAGAGAGAGGGAGAGAGAGAGAGATTTCTCTTCCTCCCAAATATTGCATCTTATTTCCATAACCTAGTGGAGAGAGAAGAAAGAAGAAGCATGACAAAGATGGTAGTCTCATATTTTTGGTCTAAAATTCTGAAACACCCATATGTAATCTTGATTCTAAATGAGCTTTTCTGAACTCTTATGACTTCCCACGGTGCCAACGACACCTGCATTTTTAAAAATAAAGAAAGGGCAAGTTCTCTGTATTGACATCCCTCAGCCTTCACATACATATTTGCTTTGTTGTTGCCAAAGGTTATTGGGACGAAGCAGACATGACAGATTGTCTGGAGACAGTATAGCTGCTAGCAGCCCAAGGCAGTCTAGACTGGCACTAGGGAGCAAACTTCCACAGACTGCCAGCCCCTGAACTCTTTAATCAGGACTGCTAAGTGATTCAGTGGCATGGAGTTCAGGGCACCCAGGTATAGCACAGGAAAAATCAGTGAATATTACCTTCCCACCTGTTCCTGTTGGCTCCTCATCTTTCAGTACAAATGTTCTTGGGAGCAAATGGAATCTACTCTTAAAGAGAAGCCAAATAATCTCTTTTGATCCATAAGAATAAAAAATAAGTACAAATCTATGAAAACAAAAACAAAACATATGCAAAAAATCAAAAACCTCTCTGTCAGCAACAGAAAAGGGCAGAGATAGACACAGGGTCAAAGAATTCTATAAGTATTACAGATGGAAAGTGTGGTTTTAACCTCTCTCTGCCCTTGAGAGATTCTCTCCATCATGGGCTGGGTCAAGTTCCTCTACCAAAATATATCTCCTCTGTGAATATTTGCCTTAAAGGATACACCTCAGTCACCCCAAAGTCTTCTCAAACCTCTTTTCAAAACTTCTGTTTCTGATCAATCTCTGATTCTTAACTCCTCCATTTAAATGCAGGTTTGTCTTTTCTTATTTCAAATACATCTTTACTGGTAACTCTACCTTCATTGGTCTGGCCCTGTACACACAGCCTCAGGCTCTCTCTGCCCACTTCCACACCAGTTTCTGCTCCGTACCAATAACCTTTGACAACAACCAAAGCAAACAGGTACCTGAAGGCTGAGGATGCCGATAAAAGATGGTCTAGAAGCCACCACGGAGGAGGCATCAGATATGTAACAAACATGAAAGGCCAACATTACATTAAAGGCAAAGCTAATGCCAAGGATAGAATTATGTCCCCCTCAAAATGTGTGTATCAATTTGGCTGGGCCATGATTCCCAGTATTGTGTGGTTGTCCTCCATTTTGTGATTGTAATTTTATGTTAAAGGGGATTAGGGTGGGATTATAACACCCTTATTAAAGTCACATCCCTGATCCAATGTAAAGGGAGTTTCCCTGGGGTGTGACCTGCACCACCATTTATCTTATAAGAGATAAAAGGAAAGTGAAGCAAGTAGAGAGTGGGGACCTCATATCACCAAGAAAGGAGTGCCGGGAGCAGAGCATGTCCTTTGGACCTGGGGTCCGTGCATGGAGAAACTCCTAGATTGATGATAAGGCAGATGGAGAGAGAAAGCCTTCCCCTGGAGCTGATGCCCTGAATTTGGACTTTTAGCCTACTTTACTGTGAGGAAATAAACTTCTCTTTGTTAAAGTCATCTACTTGTGGTATTTCTGTTATAGCAGTACTAGATGACTAAGATAGCTAGTAAGCTATTGAGCCACTTTCAAGCCCCACTTTGATTGACTCCAAAGATAGTGCTCTTGACCTCAACAAAATTTTACTAAAACAACAAGAAAAACAGGTGACTGGTAGAGACAAAATCCATGGTGAGTTCAGAGGTGAGTGCATTAACATGAGCTCAGGAAAACAGGAAATAATGCAGACACTAGGATCTAGGCTATCACAAAAAGATAGGTAAGGTTTGAATAGGCAGGCCAGAAGTAGTGAGCATTATGAGAGGGAAATCTCAAAGGCAAAGGTACCAACTTAGAAATGATCTGGACATATTGTGAGAACAGTGAGCAAACAGGTTGTTTAAGCTATTTTATTTTTAAATTGGAGATCAGTAGTGGAAGCTATCCACCACTGTAAGATTATGTTCTAAAACCACTTGCCTTGATAGTTTGCCAGTTTTCCATTCATGAAGGTATCTAATAAAGTGCAGTGGTTATGAGTACGAATTCCAGTTTAGAGAGGCTAAAATTCAAATTTCCCTCTACCAGCAACTATCTGTGTGAACAAGGGTTAATCACATATCCCCTTATACCTCGATTTACTCATTAATAAAGTGGGAATAATATTATTTAGGTTCGAGAATTACTGGAAAAATGGAATGAAATAATACATAGAAAGACTTAGGATAATGCCTTACACGTAGAATTATTTGGTAATTATATAATAATACTATTATTATATAACAATGTTATTATGTAACTATTGAATATGCCTATGCCCTAGACATTGTCCTACTAGAGCTAGGCATTGTCTTAATAAGCAATTATTATCATTATTATTATTGATGTTGTGATTCATTCATTCAATAATTTTTGTAGCATCTTGTTGTTAGGTATTATCAAGTTGATTTTGACTCATAGCAACCCCATGTGACAGAGTAGAATGGCCCCATGGAGTTTTTCAAGCTGTTGTCTTTACAGGAACTGATCACCAGGTCTTTCTCCCATGGAGCTGCTGGGAGGATTTGTACCACCAACCTTTCGGTTAGCAGCTGGGTGGTTAACCATTACACCACCATGGCTCCTATTTTGTAGCATCTACTAGGTTCTTTATGGAAACCCTGGTGGCATCGTGGTTAGAGAGCTACAGCTGCTAACCAAAAGGTTGGCAGTTCAAAACCACCAGGTGCTCCTTGGAAACTCTATGGGGCAGTTCTACTCTGTCCTATAGGGTCGCTATGAGTCGGAATTGACTCGACGGCAACGGGTTTGGATTTTTTTTTTGGTTTACTAGGTTCTATTTGCTGTTATGGGCACTGAAGGTAGAAGGATGGATAAAATTGAGCTTCTGTTCTTATTACCTATTGAAGAAAGCAGGAAGTCAACCAACAGCTTAATACTACATCATGTGTAATGTGATTAAGGCAGGTACAAAGGCCCTGGGCCTGCTGCAGTAGAGTGAGCAGACTTTGGGGCTGAGTTTGAGGAGCTGCGAATCAGTACCTGATTCATGCCTGAGAAGTCAGGTAAGGTTTCCAAGATGTGAGAACAAGTAATGAGCTGACAAGGTTGAGAAAGGGTATTCCAAGCAAAAGGAACAGCAGGTCAAAGCCCTTGCAAGTAGTTCAGAGTGGCCTCGCCAAACGGTGTACCTGGAGCACATCCAGCCAGGGCAGGAGATGGGGCTGCAGAGTTTCCCAAGGGCTTGTCATTTGTTTGACACCAATTCAAGTGGGGATGGTGGAGGATATTATCTTTTGTGTGAAAATCACAAGAAGAAAGAAGAGTGAGGTGCGTGGCTTCATGTAGTCTGGCATAATGGTTGAAGACATGCGCTTTGGAATCATACAGAGTTTTGTATATTTTGATTTGGCTGTTAATTTTGTGACTCTGGGCAAGTTAACTGTTGCAAGCCTCATTTTCTTTATCCATAAAATGAGGACTTTTTTTTTCCTCATAGAGTTTCTATAATGATGAAATAGAATATTGTGCATGAAGCAATTATCTTAGTGTCTGGCATATAATATGGATTTTACTTGCTGAGAATCCCTGGGTGGTGCAAACAGTTAATGTGCTTGGCTGATAACCCAAAGTTTTGGAGCTTGAGTCCATGCAGAGGCTCCTAGGAAGAGAGGACTGGTGATCTATTTCTGAAAAATCAGCCTTTGAAAACTATATAGAAAACAGTTCTACTCTGACACACACAGGTTGCCATGAGTTGGAGCTGACTTGATGACAACTGTTCTCTACTTGTTAGTTCTCCTTATCATTAACTATTTTATTAATGATAATAACATTGGTTTAGGAGTGCTGGGCAGAGTTCCAATGCTATATCTGCTGCTGTCAACACCTCTGATTGTGTAAATAAAATGTAATAATCCATCGAGTTTATACTGAGGGAAGGAAAATTTACCTTGAACATGGTACACCAGAACACAAAAGAGATGGAATTAGAGAGAAAAACATGTAAAAATATCATCCATGATTATTTGGTCTTTCTCTCATGTTCTCTCCATCCTCAGGCCTCTTTCCGTCCTCCTATTCTCCTCTCCACATCCCTCCATGGTCCAAGTCCTGCCCACACCTTTCTAAACTGTTTTCATCCTTGCACTGTTTGAAATATAGGAAAGGATATTGTTAGAGCAGTTACAATGGAATGGGAAACCCTTTATAAAATGTAGCCCTACTCCCTTAACCACAGCTGTTATTACCAAGGCTTGAAAACTGACACAAAGTTCTTTCAAAGAATTTTGAAGTTGAGTAACTTAAATGTTATGCTTGAACTGAAATATCACAATGTTAATAACAGCTGGCACTTACAGAGTGGCCATGAGTCAGAGTTTATTTGATAGCTTCTTTTTTTTTTTTTTAAATTAGTTTCTTACTATGTTCCAGGTATGGGCTACATACATATATGTACTGTATTTTTACGCAAATAATGCTGCTCCCTTCCCCTGAGAGGTATTTACACAAGGGCTCTATGCTAATTTTTTTTTACAGCAATATGTAGAAAAATTGACATAGCAGTGCTTGTGAAAATACCTTGCAGGGGGTAGGGGATAAGTAGCAATTGGCAAACAAAAGTAGAAAATGTGTGTCATTTGCATAAAAATACCATATCTCATTTGATCTAATTATTAACAATACCTATTAAAACCCGTTGCCATGGAGTTGATTTCCACTCACAGTGACCCTATAGGATAGAGTAGAACTGCCATATAGGGTTTCCAAAGAGTTGCTGGTGGATTAGAATTACCGACGTTTTGGTATGCAGCCAAGCTCTTAACCACTGCACCACCAGGGCTCCAATTATTAACCATAGTCTACAAATTTTTTAAAAAGAAGAGGTAAAGTACATTGTCAGCAAGAGGTTTTATTAATTTAAAGGTTTTGATTGTAAAAGGAAATTAAGTAGGAATATGTAAGCTGAAAATTCCAGACCTGGAAAGAGAAACTGTGTTAGTGTTGATCCATTGGTATGCAATACCTTTCACCTTCTCCAGCTCCTGACTTCCATATTCGTAAAGTGAATAGATATGCTCAAGCCATCTTAACTATTTTGTGTTTCTATAATGTCATACAAGAACTCAATAGGTTTTTCAGTCAAACTGGCATTTTCTACATCTCCTTGGGAAGTTCCCAGAACAATTTAATTCAACAAAGCAACTAGAGGATAATGCATTATCCTGCATAACTTAGCATAACTCATTGAAAAAAAAAAAAAAAAACTAGTTGCTGTCAAGTCTATTCCTACTCATAGTGACCCTATAGGACAGAATAGAATTGCCCCATAGGATTTCCAAGCAGTGGCTGGTGGATTCAAACTGCTGACCTCTTGGTTAGTGGTCAAGCTCTTAACCACTGTGCCACCAGGGCTGTTATCCTAGCATAGGAATGGAAAATATCTATCATTCTTTCCCACTATCTCATTTGTCTTTTAAGTCCGGCATTGCTAATTGATCACCATTCTCATTCAAGCCAAAACTGGATGAGGCCTCATCATCCTACCAAATACCAGAATTGACATGTGAGATAAAACTTATTTGTTAGCATAACGATAAAGTCATATGTAGGAAAGAAGCCTTCCCCTAGGAAAAAAAGCTACAGATTTCACAAGCACCACTTTGAAATACAAAGTTTTCTAAGGTCAAAATTGCCCTCCTTATTATTTTGCAACTCCTTGGATCCTGTCTTCCGTGGACCAAATCAAGTTACATGCCACTCCTGCAGTCTCCCCTAATAAACTGACCCATCACTGATCTCTTTTATGCTTTAGTAGTCCAGAAGTTCGGCCATCTAGACATTGATTAGATTTAATTTGGGATATGTTTATATAATATTTTGTTGAGTTAAGTAAGTTTTTAATGTTTACTCATTCATTATTCAACAAATAATTGCTAGTTTGTTTTTATGTAGTACGCACTGAGCTAGGCACTATGAATAAAATATGCATAAAACAGACACAGGCCCTATACTTCTGGAAGTTCCTCTTTTGCAGCAGATAATCGATAGTTTAAAAGTGGGATAAATGAATTACAGAAGCACAGAGTAGAAACAGCTGGAGGCATACAGGAAGTCTTTCTGGAGAAAATGAAAATTGAGTTCTAGATGGTAAATAGGAATTAGAGATTATAGACAAGATAGTACGGGGTTTCCATGGAAAAGGGGCATGAGAAGCAAAGATCTACAGCCAAGAGGATAGTGAATTAAGGAAGGAGAGAGAATTCAGTAAGTCTCAGAAGCAAGATGTGGAATAGTAAGAGATGAAGATGAAGAACTGTGAAGAGGTTTGTCTATAAATAAATGTCCTTGAAATCAACCAAAACCAACTATGGATAACTCTTTTTTTTTTTTTTTAAGAAAATGAAGGCACTTATTTGAATGACACTAAGTCACAGAATTAAAGGAGAAGATGTGTAGCCAGATCCAAAGGAAAATAAGAGCTAAGAGAGTCCCAGGGATCTCAGTAGCAGGAATTTATTGCATTTTCTTTTGGACACAATCATTTCACTGACTCACCTCCAACCATCTTTGGTCCTTTTTGTTCCTCTGCTTTGGATTCAAACCTTGAAAGAATTTGATTGGTTTAGCTTGAGTCATGTGCCTGCTCCTTGGAGATGTATCTGGTTGGCTGTCCCAACAGAACACTCTGACGTGATAGAGACACTTTCCCCTAAAGCAAATAAGGGGGTCATATGCTGGCTGAAGGAGTTCTAAGGGATGACGAGCAACAAACTCAAGATATACTTATTACAACAGGATGAGAAATGTTGATGCTCATCTAAGGGCAATGGAAAGCCACTGAGCAGTTAATGCAGGAGAATGGCAAGAGCAGGTCTGCATGTAAGAAAAAGCATAATAAAGAATGGATTGGGAGTGGATCAGCCTGGAGGCCTGCAGGCATGCAGGTGAGAGATGATAGAAGGATATCTGGGCAAGTTAGTGTAGGGCAGAGAGAAGGAATTGGATTCAAGAGATAATAATGCAGAAGAATTAAAAAGGCAAGGAGATGCTAAATGTATCACAGCATCTAGCATATGTCCAGGATCAAAGCAACATCTCGGTAAATATCTGTTGATACGACTTAAATGTAGAATCGCCTGGCTTAGAAGGTGCTTAGTAAATTCTAGCGTTTGTAGACATCACAGCACCTGAGTTTTTTCAACGCCCAACTTTTTTTTTTTTAACATCATTGTAATTACCTTTAATTTCACAATCTTACAGTTTTGTTTCCTAATTACAAGAAAGTACACAATCATTCCTAGGGAGCATATAACCACTTTATGTGAAATGATAATTTTAATGTGAAAAGATAATTTTCATGTGAAAAGAAAAAGGTAAAATATATGGAAAAATCAAAAAATAATATTCTAGACTTACAGATACTACTTTCAGTGCAAAGAAAACATTAGTAACAGGGAATGTGAGAACAATTTCAATAATGTTCTAAAACTTAAAATTTGTTGATGATAGCTTTAATGAAGCTCGTATTTCAGCTTCCCTCTCTTCTACAACTATTACAAACACAGCAATATTCACTTATTTCTGAGAAAATAATTTCCTCAGCATTTGGACTTTGAAAGTAATTGAAAGACATGGATTGTAATAAGGTTTGATATAATCTGATTTAAGTGAATTAAATCATTTTACTTGTTAAGCTACTACAATGGAAGCCCAAATTTCAGATAATGTTATATTTCTGGCACAGAGAAAAATGAGCAAGGGAAAAAGAAAACCACCAAAGCTTCCAGAGCAAAACAAAAAGAAAACGTTCCAGAGAGAAGGTTGCCGCAGCATTCTAACCAGAGTAGAGATTTGGGAGTTGCTGATGAAAATCTATAGTCATCACCCTATGCACCACTGTCACAAAGAAAGAAAATGAGAAAGCAGAGCCAGGGCACAAGAGAGTTAGAACTGAAATATAAATGAAATGTAATCATGCCATGTATTATCACCTCTGCTCCTGCTCAGCTCAAAAACTCATTTCAGTATAAACACAGTGCTGGGCTGTTCCTTCTGTAACAAGTTGACCTCAAAGGGGAACAAATGATCTATTTTCACATCTGAAACTGACTCTTCAGTAAGAAAATATGATTGTAAGGGCATAGTTGGCACCATGTTGCAATTCAAATGAACTTTTCAAATTTGAAAGAATATCTTAGCTCAATCTTCCAGTAAACCTCTCCTCTTTTCTCTTCCTCTTGTCTCCTCTCATCTCCTCTCTTCTTCTCTCCTCCTCTCCTCTCCTTTCCTATCTTCCCTCTTTCTTTTTGAAAAGCAGAAAAATAAGATGTAGCATTTAAACTTAGAGAAGCAAATAATTAAAAAAAACAAAACTCACAATTGATTGAAAACTAGTTTCCCAGTTACGAATTGAAGAATACTGAATGTAACCATGCTCTATGCTCCAAAGTGCAATTGCATTTATTTAGACAAACAAACCATGATTCTCCAGTTGCAAAACCTAAACAGATTCTAACCTGAGCTCACATGCCCCGGGTAACTCACAGAGTTAATACTAGAGAACTAAAATATTGATTCTCCATCCCCAACCCTAGGAATTTTAAGGGACCATAACATGGAAGATGCATGCTATTTAGATCCTTAATTTCTTTAGCCTAAGTTCTGTATATTATGTATTAATATTGTTATTATGTTTTTATGGACCAGGAGCTGTTTTTAGCCCTCTGCATTCATTCAATTATTTAATTTTAACACCTCTACAAAGTAAGGGTTATTAGTGTTCTTATTTTACAGACAAAGAACAGAGGCATGTCAAGGTTTTGACTTGCCCAAAGTCAGATAGGCAATAAACAGAAAACTAGGATTTAAAGTCTGGATTTGACTGACGTTGTCTGGTCTGTGAAACTTCCCTCTCTACCATAAAGACACAGGACAATGCTTTTCCAGTTGTTTTAAGAAGCAGCATCCTTTGTTTCCTAGCAAAATCATGTCAAGAATATCAACACATAAAATAGGTAATAGGGGTCACTCTCATAAAAGATAATTAAGCTTTGCATAAAGTGAAGGAGTAATGATGGTTCCCCAGCCCCACCCGTGTCAATTCTCCATCATCTCTTTTCCAATCCAACTCTGAGGGACTCCAGAGCCATGCAGAAGGTAATTGGAAAGCTGATGAAAAATAATTTCACTTAGATTTAAGAAATTAGAACTATTGGTTCTTGGGGCTGTGGTTCAGTGGTAGAATTCTTGCTTTCCATGCAGGAGACCTGGGTTTGATTCTGGGCCAATGCACCTTATGTGCAGACATCACCCATTTGTCAATGGAAGTTTGTGATTTCTATGATGCTAAACAGCTTTCAGGAGAGCTTCCATTCTAAGACAGACTAGCAAAAGAAGATCTACTTCTGAAAATCAGCAAATGGAAACCCTGTGGATCACAACAGTTGATTTGCAACTGATCATGGGGATGACACAGGACCAGCCAGCATTTTGTTTCACCATGCATGGGGTCATCACGAGTCAGGGACTTACTTGATGGCAGATAACAACAACAACATCAGTTCTAGGGAGATTTAGCTCATTCAGTTTATCCACTCAGCAAACATGTAATGGTACCGTTTTACAATTCTACGGCTCAATAATAAAAGTGCCAGTTATGAACATTGTCTGGAAGTCAACGAATGGACAGAAGTCCCAAAGTATCTGATCAATGATGCTGTGGCTTAAGATATGAAAATAATGTTTTCAAGACTTAAACTTAAGTTTCCAATTGTTCTCCAAATCCTTCTTCTCTGTATAGTTGAGAAAAAGAAAATGCAAGAAACAGTTTAAAGCAAATATATTCAAAGCTTCAAACTCAGACAAGAACTGAACATACAGAGTGAGTGTTCTAATAATGAGAAATGGAATAGGTGATACTCTAAAATATGGGCTCACTGATATAAAGGAGAGAAAATGGAAATTCTAAACCGTTTACTTTCCCTCTGTCTTGCCTTTCAGACTTGTAACATGGTGATCCCCACAGTAGTTGTTAAAAAGGTCATGAGAATAAATAAGTTAATAATAAATGCATTTAACATAGAGATGCTATATTAGCACTCTCAGCTGGCCATGGTAAATTCTATTGCAAGAACTCAGCTAAGAATCTAAAAGGAAACAGATTAGAAGAGACAGAGTCTAGACAATAAAGGCCCCACCATTTACACACTGGCACCATTCAGAGTTAATGACTCTTACTTTAGGAACAGTTTTAATAGCCTTAAAAAAAAAAACAAAACAAAAACCCGTTGCTGTCAAGTCGATTCCAACTCATAGCGACCCTATAGAGATGAGGTTTATCAGCTCTTAAAAATAATAATATAAAGTGTGCTAGAGATAGACACATTTAAACGTGCTGTTATTGTTAGGTGCCGTCAAGTCCCTTCCGACTCATAGCGACCCTATGTACAACAGAACAAAATACTGCCTGGTCCTGTGCCATCCTCACAGTGTTGTTATGCTTGAGCCTAATACTGTTAACTATTTAGAAGCAAAAGTTGATAGTAAAAGAAAACGAAAGAAAAAAATGTTAAAAACAGAAAACATAACAAAAAATAGCAGTGTAGTGTCATTTGTTGCAGACCAAAAACAGCTATACATTACAGTTAACTCTAAGAGCATCACTGTACTACCGAATACGACGATATGCAATATTAAAATATATTCCAGTGAATAATAAAAGATTAATTTATGTATTCTCTATTTAATATGCTAACAAAGGTCCCTGGGTGGCACAAACGGTTTGCACTCCACTATTAGCCTAAAGGTAGGTGGTTCAAACCCACCAGGCACCATGGAAGAAAGACCTAGAAATCTGCTTTCATAAAGATTACAGTCAAGAAACCCCTATGGAGCAGTTCTACTCTGTTACACATGGGGTCAGCATGAGTCAGAATCAACTCAGCAGCAATTGGGTATGTAATAGGTATATACAGTCATTTCACAAATATTCCACTTAAGATATAACAAATCATAAAATGTATTGTGCTTAAAAAGATAAAATTAAAAAAAAATTAGCTCTCATATAGAACCGACTACCACTAATACAGAAGTAGAAAAATTAGAATAGGTAATGACTTTGAAGCAATCAATGCATTATCGAGCTGGGTTTCAGTGCCTGTAATAGAGCCATTGACCTTTTATTCTCATGGATAAAAGAAAAGTAAATACAATTACTAATACTCATGGGCTACTTAGTGAATTTGTTACACTCCTCACATTCTAATTATTTCTGTGACATGGAACATTTTAGGGTGAAATGCAGCGTTTATAGTTTATTTTGCTCCAGTAAAGCTTGCTAGTACAGGGTGAGCAAAAAAAGAGGTAGACCCTCAATTAGATGGATTGACACAGTGGCTGCAACAACGGGCTCAAACATACCTACTATTGTGAGGATGGCACAGGACCAGGTAGCATTTTGTTCTGTTAGATATGGGGTCATTATGAGTTGGAATCGACTCTACAGCACATAACAACGAAGTATGCTACAAGCTGGTTGGATTTATTCACTCTGCTGCCTGCAATATTGCTGGGTTCAAAGGAACTGCTGCGAGTCACTAAATTCCCAAAGTCAGCCAACAACCTGCAATTGAAGCAGTACCACACTCCAGAATGATAAAATAAATCACCATTCTTATCTAAGATTTAAGGCCTCTGGGGTGCTCTACAATGCACCTTCATGTTTACTAGTCCTGACAATGAAGCATAGGATAGTCTGCTTCTGATGTAGGCAAATGCAGTGAAGTATTGAGCTGTCACCACACTGATGGACCATTACTGACAACCCAAACATTGGCCGCTCTGCAGAATGGTTTGAACTTAAAGAGAATACTGCTGGCCACAGAACATGTTGTTTCTACGTTTACACAAACTCATGCTTCATAGCTGAAAGATCACCTGATAACTCAGGCTTCTGGACCCCAGACATGGATTATTAAGTGCATGCCCATATGTGTTGCCTTCCTATGGAAATAGACATAAACATTTAGTCAAAAGCTTGATTTGTCACACATATACCTTTCCACAAGGAGGGGCCATATATATAGGAATAAACTTTCCTGAGACTATACCCCATGCATCCAGCTATCCTTCTCTGGATGGTGAGAAATCGGATAGCTCTACGAATCCTACTAGCCCTTGACCTCTGCATTTATACTTTCAGCCTGTACCATCTGTCTTTGTGGTGTTTGCCCCTTCCTCCAGCTTGACTAGCCACCTCTATGGGGACAATAAAGGAAGATACATTTAGGAAGAGCCATATATTAGGCTCCAAATGTACTGTTAATATTCCGTTACTATACTGCATGGGAAGTACACAGAAGTTCATTTATTATTATTCTTTAACCTGAACATTAGTATGATATATAATCTTTCATGCTCATACTTCCCGTAATATTTCAAATAGTTTAATATGTGAATAGTCTATCCCTGCACTTCCCAAACTGTGTACTGAGGTAACTCAGGGTGCCACAAAAAAGTCACATGGGTGCTATGGGATATTACAAAAACACAGGGACTTCTGTCAGACATTGTGAGAACTACCAGCTTGAGAAACTGCACAGTTTCAGTATTAGATTGCTACATTCCTTCAGTGAAGCCAGGGGTGGATTATCCAATAGGCAAGGTAAGGACAGTGCTTACGTTACTTACCAGATCATCTCTAGTGAACAATTTCACATTTTTTCACCACATCAAAGATTCTGCTTCTAGGTATGGCTGGCATCTAGCTCTCTTCCAACCCCATGGAAACTTCCTACAGAATCAAAGCCTCTTTCCAAGTTTACAATCTCTGACAGGGGTGGATGACCCAGTAAGCAAGGTAAGCACAGGCTTCCTTGTGCTATTTACTAATCTGTAGTGAACAATTTCACTACAGGTGATAACTGTCCACTACAGATGATCTGGTAAGCAAGGTAAGTGCTTACCTTACTTGTTGGATAATCTGCCCCTGAATGAAGCCATATCTTTGCAGGGCTGGGCTTTCAGTGTGGAACAGGAAATGAAGGTGCAGATGTCCAATCTATTTACAAGGTTTGAGAACTTGTTCGGCAACCTACAGTTTCCAAGACATTAAACTTAACTGCTGTAGAGTCGATTCTGACTCATAGCCATCCTGTAGGACAGAATAGAATTGCCCCAATAGGGTTTCCAAGGCTGTAAATCTTTACAAAAGCAGACTGACACATATTTCTCCTGACATATATTTCTCCTGACATATATTTCTCCCACGGAGCAGCTAGTGGTTTCAAACCACCGACCTTTCAGTTAGCACTACACCACCAGGACTCCCTCCCTAGCACACAAATATTAGCACATAAATACTTAAGCTGTTTGGACCAACCAGCTCAATAAATGGAAGTCTTACTCAATAAATATATATATATTTTGGGTGCTTAAGGCCACCATGAAAAAATTACTGGAACTGTAAGTATACTGTGAACCTCTGGCCTCCTCTCTTTTAGGCACTATTCTATACTAAGAACATACACAAACCTTAAATAATTGTGGGTATAAAAAGAGAAATAAATCACTCAAATAAACAAGACAATAACAGTAATGTGTGATCTGCACTGAATTAAAACAGGATGATATTATAAAGAATGACTGAGTGGCTGGTTGAGAAAGAATTCACCATCACATATAATTGAAAATGTTGACATTTCCCAAGAAGTTTACATTTTTGTTTGAAAATGTTGATATTTATTACTCATTTTAAGAAAAAATCTAAATGGAGCAAGTACATTTGGATGGATTAAATTAAATGAATAATTTTCCCCATAATTCCGATATTCTTTTCATGAAAAGGAAATATACTAACTTAGCTAACAATTGCTGATCGTGTCCATCATTTCTAATGCTCAGATTCAGGTTATAAGGTTCACTGATATGAATAGTGAAAATAATTATTAGAATAAGGGCATTAATTGATGGCTCCTATGTACCTGTCTTTACACTAAGTATCTTACTAAACTCAAACAGCTGTTTTGTGAGGTGTCAGTAGCATACCCATTCTCAGCTGATAAAAAAGCCATACAGAGTTTAAGTAACTTAATATCTCACAGCTCAGAAATGGTGCTGCTGATATTTGAACCAGGTACATCTGACCCCAAAGTCTTAGCTCTTAATAGCTATCTGATAATGCCTTTTAGGTTTTATTTCCTTAAAGGGAGACAAATCTATCAAAATTTAGTTTAGCAATTCACAGATACAGAGTGGCCTTTGGAAACCAAGCCATCAGTTCAACTGTGAGTGCATTTTGTATGAGTAATGATAGGTTTGCCAGTTTTATATCAGCCATTTCAGGAGTCTTTTACCTGAGATACATAGCTAAAAATGAATAAATCATACACTGTTTTTATTTGTCCTTTAGTGTGTCACATCATTGCTACACATTAAAAAAAAAAACCTACATTTTAATCTTTGATGTATAACTTGTGATTCATATAATCCAACTAGATGGCTCTAGATGCCCAGTGTTGAGTTTGGGGGAAGAAAATGGCATTGTTAGGTAGGACAGGGTGACTCTAACTTAGAGGTCAGGAACCAGTGCCTCAGGCTGTGTCTCGTCTATTGATATACCGTGTTATGCCTGATCTCACAGCTTCAGAGAGTAAAAGGGAAACGATAAAAAGTCTCAAAGCCACTGACAATGGAAAACAAAAGCAAATGGAAGATTTTCTGTTATCTTATGGAAGTTAATAACTGACAACCTAGAATGGTGTACCCAGTAAAAATAATTTCACAATCAAGGATAAATAAAATTCCTTACAGGAAAAAAAAATTGAGAGAGATGCCACCAATAGGACATCATTGAAAGATGTTATAAAGGTAAAAGATAGTCAATAGGTAAGTGATCCTAGTTTAAAGATGTTACATGCAAGAAGGAATAATGGGGGGGGAGGAATAAATCTATTGCTTATCATAAACAAAGATTAACTCTATAAAACAATTATAATAATGTTTTCTGGAGTTAACCAAAATAAAATAGATAACAAAGGAGTACTGGTGGCTGCTAACTGCTAACCAAATGATTGACAGTTCAAACTCACCCAGCAGCTCCACAGGAGAAAGATCTGGTGATCTGCTTCCATGAAGATTACAGCCAAAAAAATCCTATGGGGTGATTATACTCCATCACATGGGGTTGCTATGAGTGGAAAATTGACTAGATGCCACCTAACAGCTAACACAGGTAACTTCAAATAAAATACATAACAAAACAGGACATAATTTGGAGAATTACAGCATTTTAAAATTTATATGTATACAGAATCCAGAAATGAGTAAAAAAGATAACATCACAACCAAATACAGTTTATTCCAAATATAGAAGCTTTATCCCAAAAAGATAATAGAAAAGACTATAACATACCACATTAATAGATTATAAAAACAGAAGTATTATCTCAATAATTATAGAAAAATGCATTCAATGGAATTCAACATCTATTCACGATTTAAAAAAAAATATTCATGGACTTCTTAAATGCAAGGAGCAGCCTTAACCTAATAAAAAGGAACTTAATAAAATCTATGACAACATTATGCCCAGGTTAAAAGTAGACTGAGTACTAAGCAAAATAAATGAAAATATAACCAAAGCAAGACATATCTAGACATATTATAATCAATCTATTGAATATTGAGGTTAACAAAATGATCTGAAAACCTAAGAGAGAAGGCAGATTTTCTCCTGATATTGATCATTAAATTCTCTGAAGATATAAGTACAAATAAGTACTAGAAGACAGTGAACAATTATCTACAAAATACTTAGAAAAAAATACTGATAAACTAGACTTTAATGTGCACCTAAGTTTGAAGTCAGAAAAATAAAGATATTTTCAGATTTGCAAAGAGTCTGGAAGTTTAACACTAAACTAACCTTACTAATGAGTATTTAGTAGTGCAAATGGTTAACATGCTCAGTTACTAACCAAAAGGTTGGAGGTTCAAATCCAACCAGAGGTGCCCTGGAAGAAAGGCCTGGCAATCTAATTCAGAAAAATCAGTCATTGAAAACCTATGGAATGAAGCTTTATTCAGACACACAGGGAGTTGCCATGAATGCGAATTGTCTCCACAGCAACTGATTTTAACTTTACTAAAATAACTAGAAAGAGATTGCCAGGTGTTTCTTCCTAGTCTGTCTTAGTCTGGAGGCTCTGCTGAAACCTGTCCACCATAGGTGACCCTGCTGGTATTTGAAATAAACTCATTGCCATAGGACAGAGTAGAACTGTTCCATAGGGTTTCCAAGGCGTCGCTGGTAGATTCAAACTGCTAACATTTTGGTTAGCAGATGAGCTCAACCACTGTGCCACCAGGGCTCCAGTATTTGAAACACCAGTGTTAAATTTTGTAAAACTGTGTGTTAGGTCATAAGTGTTTATGCTATTCTCTTTGAATGATTTAATATATTTTATAATCAAGTTTTCTCTTCATATTCTTTATATCATGTCTCTATAAAAAGTAAGAAAGGATAGCATATAAGCTTTGGACCTAATTCATTTGCTTATTTTATCTGCTGGCCCCAGTAGCATTTATGTTTATGTTCCCACACCTAAAACAATGAGACATATTTCAGTATAGGTTAGAAGCATATTTCACATTTAAAGGCTAACTTCACATGCATGTATACACATCTTTGCAGTTTATTGTCAGATATTTATATTAAAACTGAATTTACCTTACTTAAACATTAATATAAAATGAAGCAGTACTTTAATCATACTTGTCATCAATTTCTTTTACTTTGATATTGCCTCTGTTATTTATTGTAAACTTCCTTTTGCTTAGTTACTTTATATCTTACTTAGCCACGTTTAAAAATAGGAAGTCTAGTATGGAAATAAGTAGCTAGCTTTATACATGCTCAAGTATTGATTTTTCTCATTATTCACGTTTTTACCAAGTTTCCATGCATTTTCATTCTTATTCTAGTGCTCAAGATTCCATTACTACTTAGAATGTTTTGAAAAAGCATTTTATCCTTATATAATAAATCATTTGAGAAGCATTTTCCAGAAATCAATGGGAAAAAAAAAATCATGTAATTTCAACATTTTCCTTAAGGGTAGATTGAGTTGTCAGAAGGAATGATCTGGAATTAATAGAACAAAATTGAAAATTGTTCTTTTAAAGAGAGAGAGCAAATAGATTGGAGCTAATAAAGTATTAGTTCAGAAAAAAATGTTTTGCTAGTGCAGACTCTTCCATGAAGCTGAGGCTTAGTGCATTTAAATCTACCACTAACATAAGAAATGGAGGCAGCAAGAAATAAGAACAAATATTGGTTGAACAGATTTGAAATAAAAATATGTCTGGTGATATGACCTAAAATACACATAATTCAGATGAAATGCATTTAGCTGCCAGTAAGTTATTTTATTTTTTCACACACCACTTACAGCGAAGTTTTTCTGGGTTGAGGGCATTATAGGTGGTATTTATAATGCTTGAGCTTATGTGTTTTCTAAATATTCTACTGTAAGATTATTTTTCTAAATTTATTATTAAAAATTTATCTAGACATGTCAGAAGAGAACAAAATTTAGAACAAAAAGCAGAATTCATTATCACAATTTTCCTCTATAACTAAGATCATTACAGTTTCTGAAACTATCGTATTTTTACACAAATAATACGGGCCTTCTAAGTTTTTTTTACCAACCGTGCCCTCCCATTGTAAGTGCACTATGGTAACTTTTTAAAGCACAATGTAAAAAAAAAACTGTAATAATGGCACTTATGAAAATACCTGCTGGGGGGAGGGCGCAGTTGGCGAAAAAACTTAGAAGGAGCATGTTATTTGCGTAAAATATGGTAGTCACTTGCTTAAATGAAGAAAACTATAAGAGCTGTTCAACAGTCGTTTACAAATATATTGTGAATAGCCCTCATGTAAAAGATAACTACTTAACTTGTTCTACTTAATAGTTAAGGAGCTCTGGTGGTGCAATGTTTAAGTTCTTGGCTGCAAACTAAAACGTTGGCTGCTGGAACCTACCTAGCTGCTCTGCTGGACAAAGACCTGGCAATCTGCTCCCAAAAAGATTACAGTCTGGAAAACTCTATGAGGCTGTTCTACTCTGTCACATGATGTCACCATGAGTTGAAACTGACTCAATGGCACATAATAACAACTTGATAGATACAACATATAATCAATTACAATTTTATAGCACACTGGTTAAGAATATGAGTTTTGGATCAGTCTTCCTGGGTACAGTTCCCAGCTTTACTAGCTGTGTGATCTAGGATGACTTACTACATCTTTCTTTGATGCAATTTCCCCATTTTTCTAAAGGGGGATATTAAAAGTTCTTACCTCATAGATTTGGTGGGAGAATTAATCAATTAATAAACGGAAAGCACATAGTAAAGTAGTACATAAAAATAAAACCCAATGTTGTCAAGTCAATTCCAACTCATAGCAACCCTATAGGACAGAGTAGAACTGCCCCATAGGATTTCCAAGGAGCAGCTGATGGATTCGAATTGCCTGTCTTTTGTTTAGCAGTAATCACTGTGCCACCGGGGCTCCAAACTAGTACATAGTAAATGTCGTTGTTGTTACATAACGTTAGATTATATTATTTAGCCTTTTGTTTATTAGTGACTTGAAATTAGCATTCATATTTTTTAATAAGTAATATTTTTAAAATTGTGATGTTTTTGTTGTTGTTAGGTGCCATTGAGTTAACTTTGATTCACAGCGAACCCATATATGACAGAAACAAACTTTGTCCAGTCTTGCACCATCTTCACCGTTGTTGTTATGTTTAAGCCCACTATTGTCTCTGGTGTGTCAATCCATCCCATTAAGGGTCTTCCTCTTTTTTGCTGACCGTCTACTTTGATAAGTATGATGTCATTCTCCAGGTATTGATCCTTCCTGACAGCATGTCCAAAGTAAGTAACACAAAGTCTCGCCATCCTTGCTTCTAAGGAGCATTCTGGCTGTACTTCTTCCAAGACAGATTTGTTCATTCACTTGGCAGTCCATGGTATATTCAATATTCTTTGCCAGCACCATAATTCAAAGGCATCATTTCTTCTTTTGTCTTCCTTACTCATTGTCCAGCTTTTGCATGCATATGAGGCGATTGAAAACACTATGGCATGGGTCAAGTGTACCTTAGTCGTAAAAGTGACATCTTTGTATTTCAACACTATAAAGAGGTCTTTTGCAGCAGATTTTCCCAATACAATATGTTTGATTTCTTGACTGCTGCTTCCATAGGCGTTGATTGTGGATCCAAGTAACATGAAATTCTTGACATCTTCAAAATTTTCAATATTAAAGGTGTGCAACAAGATTGTATTTTCTCACCATACTTATTCAATTTGTATGCTAAGCAAATAATCCTAGAAGCTGGACTATATAAAGAGGAGCATGGCATCAGAATCAGAGAAAGACTAATTAACAACCTGTGATATGCAGATGAAACAACCTTGCTTGCTGAAAGTGAAGAGGACTTGAAGAAATTACTAATGAAAATCAAAGACTATTGCCTTCAGTTTGAATTACACCTCAACATAAAGAAAACAAAAACCCTCTCACGTGGATCAATAAGCAACATGATGATAAACAGAAAATATTGAAGTTTATATTACAGAGGTTTTTTTTTTTTTTATTGTACTTTAGGTGAAGGTTTACAGAAGAGTTTCTCATTAAATAGTTAGTACATATATTGTTTTATGACAGTGGTTAACAACCCCATGGCGTGTCAACACTATCCCTTCTCAATCTTGGGTTCCCTATTACCAGCTTTCCTGTCCCCTTCTGCCTTCTAGTCCTCGTCCCTGGACTGATGTGCCCCATTAGTCTCATTTTGTTTTATGGGGCTGTCTAATCTTTGGCTGAACAGTGAACCTCAGAAGTGACTTCATTACTGAGCTAAAACGGTGTCCGGGGGCCATACTCGGGGTTATTCCAGTCTCTGTCAGGCCAGTGAGTCTGATCTTTTTTTGTGAGTTAGAATTTTGTTCTACATTTTTCTGCAGCTCTGTCCAGAACCCTCTGTTGTGATCCTGGTCAGAGCAGTCAGTGGTGGTAGCCTGGCACCATCTAGTTGTACTGGACTCAGCCTGGTGGAGGCTGTGGTAGTTGTGGTCAATTAGTCCTTTGGACAAATCTTTTCCTTGTGTCTTGTTTTCTTCATTCTTCCTTGCTCCTGAAGGAGTGAGATCAGTGGAGTATCTTAGATGGCTGCTCACAGGCTTTTAAGACCCCAGACGCTGCTCACCAAGGTAGAATGTAGAACATTTTCTTTATGAACTATGTTATGCCAATTGAGCTATATGTTCTCCGAAACCACGGTCCCCACAGACCTCTGCCCAGCAATTCAGTCCCTCAGGGAGTTTGGATGTGTCTATGGAGCTTCCATGACCTTTCCTTGAGCAAGTTGTATTGGTTTCTCCAGTAGTTTGTACTGTCTTACCCTTCACCAAAGTTACCACTTACCTATTGTCTGTTTTGTATTTCCTTCCCACCTCTCCCATCGCTTGTAACCAACAAAGATTGTTTCCTTTTGTGTGTAAACTTTTTCATGAGTTTTTACAGCAGTGGTCTTATACAATATTTGTCCTTTTGTGATTGACTTATTTCACTCAGCATAATGTCCTTCATTTTGATCCATGTTATGAGATGCTTCACAAATTCATCATAGTTCTTTATCGTTGCCTAATACTCCATAGGGTGTATGTACCATAGTTTGTTTATCCATTCATTTGTTGAAGGGCATCTAGGTTGTTTCCATCTTTTTGCTATTGTGAACAATGCTGCAGTGAACATGGATGTGCATATGTCTATTCGTGTGACGGCACTTATTTCTCTAGGATATATTCCTAGGAGTGGGATTGCTGGATTGTACGGTATTTCTATCTCTAGCTCTCTAAGGAAGTGCCATATCATTTTCCAAAACGGATGTATCATTATGCATTCCCACCAGCAGTGCATAAGAGTTCCAATCTCCCAGCAGCCTCTCCAGCATTTGCTTTTTCCAGTGTTTTTGATTCATGCTAGCAATGCCGGTGTGAGGTGGTATCTCATTGTGGTCTTAATTTGCATTTCTCTAGTGGCTAGTGATCGTGAGCATTTCCTCATGGGTCTGTTGGCCACTTCAATGTTTTCTTTGGTGAGGTGTCTGTTCATTTCCTCTGCCCATTTTTGAATTGGATTATTTGTCTTTTTGTTGTAGAGGTGTTGGATTTTCTTGTAGATTTTAGAGATGAGAACTTTGCTTGACTTGTAATGTCCAAAAATTTTTTCCCAGTTTATAGGTTCTCTTTTTACCCTTTTGGTGAAGTCTTCTGATGAGCGTAAGTCTGTAATTTTTAGAAGATCCCGGTTATCTAGCTTATCTTCTGGAGTTTGTGTGCTGTTGGTTATGGTTTGTATCCTGTTAATGCCATGTATTAGAGCCTCTAGCGTGGATCCTAGTTTTTCTTCCATGAACTTTATAGTTTTTGGCTTTATATTTAGGTCTATGATCCATTTTTAATTAGTTTTTGTATATGGTGTGAGTTTTGGGTCCTGTTTCATTTTTTTGCTGATGGACACCCAGTTTTGCCAGCACCATTTGTTAAAAAGACTGTCTTTTCCCCATTTGATGGACTTTGGGCACTTGTCGAAGATGAGGTGACTGTAGGTGGATGGATTTACATCTGAGTTCTCAGTTCTGTTCCATTGGTCAATGTATCTGTTATTGTCCCAGTACCAGGCTGTTTTGACTACCGTAGCTGTATAATACGTTCTGAGGACATGTAGTGCGAGTCCTCCTACTTTATTCTTCTTCGGTAGTGCTTTACATATCCGGGGCTTCTTCCCTTTCCAGGTAAAGTTAATGATTAGTTTTTCCATCTCTTTGAAGAATGTTGTTGGTATTTGGATTTGGACTGCATTGTATTTGTAAATTTCTTTGGGTAGAATTGTGATTTTCACAATGCTGAGTCTACCTATCCATCAGCATGGTATGTTTTTCCGTTTATGTAGATCCCCTTGGGTTTCTTGCAGTAGTGTTTTGTAGTTTTCTTTGTATAAGACTTTTACATCCCTGGTTAGATTTATTTCTAAGAAGGATTTCATTTTTTTAAGGGCTATTATAAATGGTATTGTTTTCCTGATTTCCTTTTCATCATTTTCTTTATTGGTGTATAGGAATCCAATCAATTTTTGTATATTCATCTTGTATCCTGCTACTCTGTTGAATCTTTCTGTTAGTTCCAGTAGTTTTCTCATGGAGTGTTTAGGCTTTTCTATGTAGACTATCATCTCATCTGCAAACAGGGACTGTTTAATTTCTTCCCTACCAATTTGGATGCCCTTTATTTCTTTTCTTGCCTTATTGCTCTAGCTAGCACTTCCAGCACAATGTTAAATAGGAGTGGTAATAAACGGCATTCTTGTCTTGTTCCTGTTCTCGGAGAGAATGTTTTCAGCCTCTGTCCATTAAGAATAATGTTGGTCATTGGCTTTGCATAGATGCTCCTTATTATGTTGAGAAATTTCCCTTCTATACCTATTTTGTTGAGAGTTTTTATCCAGAATGGGTGTTGAACTCTCTTGAATGCCTTTTATGTATCAATTGAGATGATCCTGTGTTTATTTTATTTTATTTATATGGTGGATCACATTGATTGATTTTCTAATGTTGAACCATCCTTGCATACCTGGTATGAATCTTACTTGGTCATGGTGTATTATTATTTTGATATGATGCTGAATTCTGTTGGCTAGAATTTTGTTGAGAAGTTTTGCATTTATGTTCATGAGAGATTTTGGTCTATAATTTTCTTTTTTTGTAGTGTCTTTGCCTGGCTTTGGTATCAGGGTTAAGCTGGCTTCATAGAATGAAATCAGAAGTCTCCGTTTTCTAAGTTCTGAAATAGTTGGAGTAGTGCTGGTGTAAGCTCTTCTCTGAATGTTTGGTAGAATTCTCCAGTGAAGCCATTTGGGCCAAGGCTTTTTTCTGTTGGGAGTTGTTTTTATTACCTTTTCGATATCTTCTCTTGTTCAGATATTCAACACTATTTTGTCTCAGTTTGGGTAGGTAGTGTGTTTCTAGAAATTTTTCCATTTCCTCTAGGTTTTCACACTTGTTGGAATATAGTGTTTTGTAATATTCTGTTGTGATCCTTTTTATTTCAGTTGGGTCAGTTGTAACATCCCCCATTTCATTTCTTATTTGGGTTATTTGTGTCTTCTCCTGTTTTTCTTCTGTCAGTTTGGCCAGTGGTTTGTCAATTTTGTGGAATCTTTCAAAGAACCAACTTTTGGCTTTGTTTATTCTATTGTTTTTCTGTTCTCTATTTCATTTATTTCTGCTCTGATTTTATTATTTCCTTTCTACTGGTGGCTGTGGGCTTTTTTTGCTGTTCTCTTTCTATTTGTTTGAGTTCTGTATTTAATGTTTTGATTTTGTCCCTTCTTTTTTGATGCGTGCATCTATTGTGGGGATATGTGCCATTTAAACATGGCTGCACTATTGACAACTTCAGCCCCTCAAAGGCCCATATGCTACACACAACATGTTGAGACTTGTCAGTGATGAGAAGGAGATTAGGCACGACTTGTTTTTCCAAAGCCTATTGTCTAGTTACTGATTGGCTTGTTTACCTGAAGTCCATTCTCCCTTGCCCAAAACTCATTGTTACTCACGCAAAGCCCATTGTTCTGTTGTTTGCTTCACTGCTTGCTGTATTGACTATAAATAAACTCCTGGGACTGAAGCTGGGGTTGAGTCTTCGGAGTGACCCTTCTTGGCCCCACTTCTCTGTAAGAGTTGTGTAGTTGGCTACTGTCGCCGTTCCGACAGATGGTGCCCCGTGTGAGGGGGCTGTAGATACCCTAGCTTTCAAATCCCTTCAGGTGTTGAGTATAGGATGCGCGTCCATTTCAGGCTAGGTTTCATAGCCCGAGAGCGGCGGGGCTTTCCGTGGAGTTTTCCCGAACTCTCTCAATTCAGGCTGGGTTTACAGCCCAAGGGTGGCAGGGCTTTCCCGAACACTCTCAAGGGATTTCAGGCTTCAGGCCAGGAGCTTTCACTGTCTCTTATTTTCTTTTTTCATTTTCCTTTTCTCCCTCACTATGGGGAATTCTCTTTCTTCTGAACAGCGTCAACACAAAACCCAGTTGTAAAGATTGTTAAAGGCCTCTAAGTTTAAGGTGTCAGAAGAAGCTCTTACCCAACTTCTGCTTTTAATTGAATCTGCCTGTCCTTGGTATCCTTTGCGGGGAAACCTTGATGTAGAAGCATGGGAATGTATCGGTAACATCATTCGTGACATGAACATCCCAGCTTCAGTTCTTATTGCTTGGCATCACTGCCGCCTTGCCCTACAGCCCTTACAGGCAGCTCCTTCGTCTCCCTCCCGTAATAAAGAAAATATTTATAACTCTCCTCCTTCCATGACTCCTGAGACTGATTCCTCACAACATGAGTCTCTTATGGAGAGGTGTTTGTGAGAAGGCTGTGAGAAAGAAGGGCCTTCTGCCTATCCTGTCCTTTGGGGATCAGGACAGCCCCGTTACGATGGCCTTCCCTTTCAAGTTTTTAAAGAACTTCGCAAGAGCATGGTAGAGAACGATTTACAGAGTTCCTTTACAAAAGGAATTGTAGAAGCTATAGGACAAAACTATGAAATGACCCCCTGAGATTGGAATGTTTTGATGCGAACAGTCTAAACCCCTGCTCAATTTAGTGTATGGAGCCAAGAGTATAAGGAACATTGTAGCTTTTATGCGATGGACAATTGGAACCATAACATTCCTGTTAGTGTTGTCATGCTCTTAGGTATTGGGCCCTAATCCACTTCTCAGGCCCAGAGCCAGATGAACAAACAAGCATTCACTCAAGCCTCTGTTGCTGCTTCCAAAGCCTGGAGCAAAATCCTTGATGCCAGGACGGCCACCGGTTCATTCACTACTATTCGCCAAGCAGCGAATGAACCTTATATTGACTTTATCAATGATCTCCAAATGGCCATTTCCCGACAGGTAGATAACCAACAAGCAGCTGAAGTTCTTTGTCTCCAGCTTGCTTATGAAAATGCTAATGTCGACTGTCGGGCTGTTTTAGCTCCTTTAAAGGCACAAAATCCTAATCTAGCTGAAATGATTAGAGCATGTCAAAATGTTGGCGCAGAAACTCATAAGGCACAAGTATTAGCGGCAGCTCTCTGTCCATCCACTGCCACCTGTTTTGGGTGTGGTAAACCTGGACATTTTAAGAAAGACTGTCACAGTACGAAAAACAAAAATGCCAACACTAAACTTCCAACCCGAAAGTGTCCCCACTGTGGTAAAGGCTTTCATTGGGCTAATCAGTGCAGATCTCAACTTAACAATCAAGGCAACCCTATGCCGGGAAACGGGAAGAGGGGCGAGAGCTCTCATGTCCCAAAAAATCCAGGGAGTCCCCGAGTGTGGAGTGTGGAAACCACAGCATAGATTCCAAACAACAACTCTTGCGAGTTAATGACTTAAAAGCAGCTACTGAAGGGAATGCAGACTAGATTTACCCTTGGCAGAAGGTGCCATAATAGATGAGGCAGGAAAGATTTTTCTTATTGCTACACAAGTTTGGGGACCTCTATCCCAAAGATATCTGGGTCTATTGATGGGATTTTCTAGCATCACCTCTCAGGGTCTGGCTGTTCATCCTGGTGTAATAGACTCTGATTATGAAGGTCAAATCAAAATTATGGTTTCCAGTCTATCCTATTGGAACATTACTCCTTCCAATAAAATAGCACAATTAATTTTACTTCTTTTTGTGGTCCCCTCTGCTCGTACTACCCCAAGATGGACTGGAGGTTTCAGTAGCACTGATGTCTTTTGGGTCACTAAGTTACAGTCTTCCTGACCATATCTTACTGTTCAGGTCAATGATCGCATGTTTAAAGGGCTCGTGGATTCTGGAGCAGATGTAACTATCTTCTCCTCTGATTCCTGGCTCTCTTCTTGGCCCAAGAAACAGACTGCTGAAACGCTCGCCGGAGTTGGAGGAACACAGCCTCCTTTTCAAAGTATACTTCCCATTGTTTGTTATAGCCCTGATGGACAGCCCACTTCTATCTGTCCCTTTATCCTTCCTTTACCTACTATATTATGGGGACGAGATTTACTCTCCCAGTGGAATGTTCAGATTGGCACCCCTCAGGATTTTTCATAGGGACCACTGCTCAAACAGACCCTCTGTTAAAATTAACCTGGATACCTGGCCTTTCTGTTTGGGTTGAACAGTGGTCCATTAAAGAAGAAAAACTAGAACACCTTAAAAGACTTGTCCAGGAACAGTTAAAGGCCGGACACATCCAACCTTCCTGCAGCCCTTGGAACACACCTATTTTTTTATATCCCTAAAAGATCCAAAAAATGGAGGCTCCTTCATGACTTACAGGCAGTTAATCAACGTCTTGTCCCTATGGGACCTCTTCAACCAGGAGTCCCCAATCCGGCCTGTATTCCTCAAACATACCATATTATCATTATTGATCTTAAAGATTGTTTTTTTACTATCCCACTCCACCCTAATGACTGTGCTAAATTTGCCGTCTCAGTTCCTTCTGTGAATAATTGTCGTCCTATGCAACGTTATGAGTGGACTGTTCTCCCACAGGGCATGGTCAATAGTCCAACTATCTGTCAATATTATGTTGATAAGGCTCTTAAGCCAGTCCGAAGAGCCTTTCCCTCATGTCTTATATATCACTATATAGACGACATTCTCCTAGCCCATCCCAAACCAGAACAACTTGATTCACTTCTTGTCTCTATTCAACAAGCATTACAAAGTTTTGGCTTACAAATAGCCCCTGAGAAGGTTCAGTCTTTCACCCCGTGGCAGTATTTGGGATACTATCTTGACACCCATATCGTTCACCCCAAAACACCAGAAATCATAATTCCCAAGACTTTAACTCTAAATGACCTCCAAAAAATCCTTGGTCATATTAATTGGCTGCAACCTTCACTTGGTATAACAACTTCTCAACTGACCAACTTATTTGAGACACTTAAGGGTGACCCTGCTCTAACCTCTATGAGGACACTCTCTACCCAGGCACGACATGAATTAACACTTGTTAACCAAGCCATTAAAGAAAAATTTTTGACTCGTTTACAGATAAGTCATCCTGTTTACCTTCTACTATTAAATACTCCTCATAGTCTTACAGGCGTGCTCTGTCAATTTACTCCTGGCTTCGGAGCACTTGAGTGGCTTTTTCTTCCTTATCTCCCTCTGCAACAGTTGTTTACACGCTTCTCTCAACGCATTAACTTATTGATGCAGGGATGCACTCGCTGTCAACAGCTCTTGGGTTCTGATCCTCATTTTATATACTTTGGGGTAACTAAAACAGCTTTTGACCATGCTCTTCTTAATTCTGAAGAGTTCCAGATCGCTTTGGCTGATTTTACTGGACAAATAATTTATTCCTATCCCACTTCAAAGCCTCTCTCTACACTACAGCTTCTTCCTTTACAACTTTCTACTATGCTCTATCCTTCACCTTTTGCTAACTCTCCTACTGCTTTCATAGACGGATCCAGAAAAACTGGAAAGGGAGTGGTCACCTGGCAGACTGGAGGTGCTTGGCAGCATTTTATTACACAGAAAGCATCCACTACACAGTGTGCCATGTTGTCGGCAGCTGTTGCTGCCTTTGAAATTTTTAAATCAATGCCTTTCAATTTAATCGCTGATTCTGCTTATGTTGTTCACACTATTCAACATATTAGCGATACAACTCTTCGATTTAGTTCCAATTATGAGTTATTTACTTTATTTAAAAAGCTTCAAACCCTGCTTAATAGCCATAACTCTCCCTTTTTTGTGGTACTTGTGCGCTCCCATACACCCTTGCCGGGGTCTCTTTCTGATGGCAACTCTCGTGCCGATTTACTTGCTGGCTCTGCCTTTTCTAATGCACGAACTTCTCATAATTTCTTTTATCAAAATGCACGGGGACTTCAAAAACAATTTTCTATCTCTCTTATTGAAGCACAACAAATTGTTCGCACCTGTCCTGACTGCCAATGCTTTTCTCCCACGTCCTTTGCTGCTGGCGTTAACCCACGTCGTCTAGTAGCCAATCAATTGTGGCAAATGGATGTAACACACTATCCTCCCTTTGGGAAACTTAAATACCTTCATGTGTCCATAGATACATGTTCTGGGTTTCTTTATGCTACAGCCGTTTCTGGAGAACGTTCTACTCATGCCTGTCGTCACTTCACCCAAGCCATTGCAACTATGGGATGCCCCCAAGCCCTTAAAACTGATAATGGTCCTGCATATACTTCTGCTAAATTTCAACAATTTTGCGCCACTTGGAATATTCTTCATACTACTGGCATTCCTTATAACCCTCAAGGTCAAGCCATAATTGAGCGTGCCCATCATACTCTCAGCTTTTAAATAAACAAAAGGGGGGAGATGATGGATCCAGACTATTTGACCAGAATGAAAGACTTGCCAAAGCTCTCCTTACTTTTAACTTTTTATCGGTTGCTAAAGATGGTCGTACCGCTGCAGAATGACATTTTATCCCCCCTGACACCCAACCTCGCCCGCAGGTCCTCTATAAAGATCCTCAAAATCCCTCTGTCTGGCAAGGACCTGTAGAATTATTAACCTGGGGGTGAGGGTATGCAGCTGTTTTGTCTCCTACAGGTCCACTTTGTATTCCCACCTGATTAGTAAAACCATATCATGACCCAGCGACAGCCACCACCCTTCCGCTGGGAACTGCTGCTGCTGCCCCTGCGGTGGCTGCCGGAGCCGCCATCCAATCTGACTCCAGAGCCACAATTGACACCATCACCCCTTCCCCCGGGGAAGGACACTGAGCAACGGGTATCTACAATGCCGGTAACATGGGGAGGTCTAAAAGCCCCCTCCTCCAAAGCTGAGAATATCCCCTCAACTACAGGTGCCCCACTTACACCTGAAAATCTGTTTCTAGCTATGGTTTCCCGCATGACCTTCAATTCTCAACAGGTATGTGTTCTTCTCCTCCTCCTTTTTCAGGTACTAGCAACCTTTGCCTCAACCACCTATTGGGCTCACGTTTTTAGCCCCCCTGTCTTCCACCTGGTTACTTGGGAAGAACCAGAACCCCCTCTTTCCTCTGATGATACTGCCTTTACTGGTGGACAATATTTGGCCTATTCCAAACCACTCATTAACTTCCCTGAAGAGGGGTGGTTTGTACTGCCTACAAATTGGACACTCTATGCTGACGCCCTTCCTTTGTGTTTCACTAGTCAGCCACGCAACACTTCTGTATGCATACCTATACTAGAACAAAGGTATATGAATTACATTTATTAAAATAATACCTATAAACAACCAGCCTATTCTAAACAAATTTTCATCAAATCTATAGGCATTAATGGCACGTTCAGCAATAGCAGTGCTATATTACTCACTCACCCCCTTCCATCCCTGTATGTCAACACCCGCAGCTATCTCTTACAGACCCTATCGATAATACTTGGGTTACTTGTCGAACTACTAACTTCTCTTCATACTCTCTCCCTTTCAACATTTCATTAGAAAATTGGGGCCCTCAAGGTCTAGCCTTATTACCAAATCGCTCTACTTGGCAGTGGGCAGCCCCATACCATTATCAAGGACATCCTCGATCCTGGAACCCTGGCCTAGCTGGACCCATTCTTCGCTTACGTTACTCAGCTGGACATTTCTCTCCATTAAAGGTCCTTTCTTGGCGATTGGGCCTCCCCTTTTACGAAAGAACTCTTCGTACAGGAACCTTTCAAAAGGAGACTTTCACTGGCCCTAATCAGCGGACCCTCCGAGACCATAACAACTCTGTGCTTATGTGCACGTCTCGACCATACATTTTTGTTATAACTTCTAGTCCTCCAGATGTCATTAAAATATATGCCTCTTTTCAATTAACTTTATCCATTGGCTCTACGTGGATTGTCTGTCCAGACAAAATGTCTCCACTCTTAACATCAGTTCTGTATTTGTTCTTCGACAAACAAGCCACCTTTGGCTGCCCATTAACCTTACACGCCCCTGGCAAGATAGTTCCCCTCTTGCTCAGGTTGTTAATGCATTACAAAAAGTACGAACTAAAAGGTTTCTTGGAATTCTCATAACCTCTATTATCACAGCCACTGCTATTGCCGCTACGGCAGCTACTGCCGCCGTAGCTCTCTCCCAATCTATTCAGACCGCCCAACAGTTTAACACTTATATGCAAAATGTTACTTCTGAAAATGCAAACTATGGCACATATTGATCAAGAGATCCTCATGTGTCTGGGTGCTTTAGAAGCCTCAGTCCTTTGGCTTGGAGAGCGACAAGAAGCCCTATGGGAACATTCCCAACTAACCTGTGATGCTGAGTACACTCGCTTCTGTGTTACAGCCCTTCCATATAATGAATCCTGGAAGGATGTTAAAAATAATCTTTTAGCTAGCTTCACTTCTCCATTGAAAAGTGATATTCAAAAATTACAATTCCAGTTACAAGAACAACTCTTGAAACTACAAGCAGAATCTAATAAAGTTACACTTACTACACTTAATGATTGCTTACTGGCTTAATCCTACACATTGGTTCTCTGGACTCAGTCTCCGTGTTTGGATCCTTTTTGCTATAGGATGTTTAATAGTCTTGTGCTTCCTTATAGTCATCTGATGTCTCTACTCCCTGAAGATCTCCCATCACCAACAGAAGTCGGCCTTCTATGCCTGGACCATTGGCTATCAATTGCCTAAACAAAAGACGGGAAAAATGAAGACCTCCTCTTAAGAAGGCCCTTCTTATGTTATTATCTTGTTAATCAGTAATTACCTGATAAAAATTTGTTATGTGTAAATTCCTCTATATTTCCTGCTTCTTCTAGATTAGATGCTTCTGTATAGATAGGTCTGTAATTCAGTCTTTCTGTTCCGGTTGATAGTAAATTTGTGTAAATCATCGCTCGTTTGATTATTAATGAATCTTTGAACCTTTAAGTATAATACTCTTAGTGAATGTTAAAAGACAGTGTTTAGCTTACTAAACGAGAGTCGGAGGAAACCCATTGGTCTGACAATCAGGGTATGGTTAGCGCAAAGGATTATTATATCTTTATAAGGTTGTCCTTTTTTGTCATACACACCTAAAAGGCAGAAAACGCCTTAGGCTAAGCTGTTGATGTGCATTGAGTCTGCTCACTCCGGCAATGCAATTGATAAGAGCATCGCTCTTACTTAGTAACCTGGTGAAGAACCAGATGGTATCGGGTGGAAACTAGCACCGTGAGTTTAAAGAGCCTGCCATGGCTTCCATCTAGGAGCCCAAGAATATTTGAAGTGTGACCCAACTGAAGTTGGGCTCACAAGGACTCACAAAGATTCCCTAAGCATCAACCGGGCCCTGAGGTGTGGAGGCAGTAGCTGAGATAACCTTGGATTTTATCTCGTAGAGAAAAATTTACTTTCTCTTAATGGGCATTTGTTTTGTTGGATCAGTGAAAGCCCTCCTGGTTCTTATTCCATTTATTAAACAAAAGGGAGTAAATGTGGGGATATGTGCCATTTAAACATGGCTACACTATTGACAACTTCAGCCCCTCAAAGGCCCATATGCTACACACAACATGTTGAGACTTGTCAGTGATGAGAAGGAGATTAGGCACGACTTGTTTTTCCAAAGCCTATTGTCTAGTTACTGATTGGCTTGTTTACCTGAAGTCCATTCTCCCTTGCCCAAAACTCATTGTTACTCACGCAAAGCCCATTGTTCTGTTGTTTGCTTCACTGCTTGCTGTATTGACTATAAATAAACTCCTGAGACTGAAGCCGGGGTTGACTCTTCGGAGTGACCCTCCTTGGCCCCACTTCTCTGTAAGAGTTGTGTAGTTGGCTACCGTCACCGTTCTGACAATCTATTGCTATAAATTGTTCTCTGAGAACTGCCTTTGCTGCATCCCAAAGGTTTTGGTATGATGTGTTTTCATTCTCATTTGATTCTAGGAATTTTTCTATTTTATCTTTGATTTCTTCTATTCCCCAGTGGTTTGTAAGCAGAGTATTATTCAATTTCCATATAATTGATTTTTTTTCCTTGCTCTTCCTGTTGTTAATCTCTACCTTGTTGGCTTTGTAGTCAGAGAAGATATTTTGTATTATCTCAATGGTTTGGATCTTTTGGAGTGTTGCTCTGTGGCCTAAGATGTGGTCTATTCTGGAGATATTTCCATGTGCATTGGAAAAGAATGTATACTTTTCAGCTGTTGGGTGGAGTGTTCTATATATGTCTATGAGGTCAAGCATGCTGATTGCACCCTTTAGCTCTTCTGTATCTTTGCTGAGTTTCCTTCTAGACATTCTTTCCTTTACCAAGAGTGGTGTGTTGAAGTCTCCTACTCTTATTGTGGAACTGTCAATTTCTCTTTTCAGTGCCGTTAAAGTTTGTTTTATGTATTTTGGAGCCCTGTCATTGGGTGTGTAGATGTTTATTATGGTTGTATCTTCATGATGGATTGTCCCCTATTCATTATATAGTGTTCTTCTTTGTCTTTTAAGGTGGATTTTGTTTTAAAGTCTATTTTATCTGAAATTAGTATTGCCACTCCTGCTCTTTTTTGGTAGTTGCTTCCTTGATATATTTTTTTCCATCCTTTGATTTTTAATAAATTTACATCTTTGTTTCTAAGGTGTGTCTCTTTCAAGACAGCATATTGATGGATCCTGTTTTTAATCCATTCTGTCACTCTCTGTCTCTTTATGGGTGCATTTAGGCCATTTACATTCAGCATAATTATTAATAGGTGTGAGTTTATTGCTGTCATTTTGTAGTGCTTTTTGTTGATGCTGACGTTGTCTATGTTCCTCTTACTTTCCTGTGCTGAATTCCTTTTCTTTGTGAATTTTTTTTCATTTCTTTGGTTTTCATAGGTTTTGGTTTTACCGAGACTGTATGTTTTTCTTCTTTATTTTGATGAGTAGGTTTTGTTAACTTTCTTTATGATTGCCTTGGAATTCCCCTTTATCTTCCTAGGTTTGAACCAGTCTATTATTACTTGGTATCACCTTGCCTTCCTCTCTATTAGAAGGTTCTTTTATTGCTCTGATGTATTTGTCATTTACACAGTAATCTCTCTGGTTCCCTGTTGTAATTCTTTTGGTTTTGGATAGTCCTCGAGAGTTCATTTCCTAGGTTAGTAACTTTCTGGTACGATCTGGTGTCCTAGATTCAGCCTGTGAGCTGATGTTGTTTGTTCTCAGATCAAAGGACCCCCTTTAATAATTCTTGTAAGTTTGGTGTTTTTTACATAGTCCCTTAATTGTGTTTATCTGTGAATGTCCTAATCTCACCATCTTATTTGAATGAGAGTTAGCAGGATATATTATTCTTGGCTGGCAATTTTTTTCTTTCAAGGTTATATATATATATATCATCCCATTGCCTTCTTGCCTGCATGGTTTCTGCCAAATAATCCGAGTTTAGGCTTATTGTGTCTTCTATGTATATGACTTTTTGTTTTTCTTGAGCTGCTCTTAGAATTCTTTGTCTTTGGTTTTAGCAACTTTGATTATATCTTGATGAGTTTCTTTTGTGGTCTATCCTATATGGGATTCGTTAAGCTTCTTGGATGGTTAGCTTTTCATCGTTCATGATATTGGGGAAGTTTTCTGTCAGCAGTTTTTCAATGGTCCTCTCTGTATTTTGTTTTCTCTCCCTGTTCTGGAACTCTGATCACTTGCAGATTTTTGCTTTTGATTGTATCCCACATAATTCTCAGGGTTTCCTCATTTTTCTTCATTCTTTTCTCTGATTTTTCCTCAAACAGAGTTGTATCCAAGTGTTTGTCTTCAATTTCGCTGATCCTGTCTTCCATCCTTTTAAACCTGCTCCTTAGCCCTTCTATGACACTGTACATTTCTGAAATCTTGTTGTTTATCTTTTGGATTCCTAATTGTTGTTTTTGTATGATTTCTAGTTGTGAACTTATTTTAGCATTTCGTTCCTGTGTTATTTTCCTGTATTCTTCCATTTTTTTGCCTGTATTTTCCATGAATTTGTCTACATTTTCCATGAATTTGTTTATTTTTTTACTCAGTTTTGTCTGCTTTTTGCTTCAACTCTTGGATAGCTCTGAATATTAGAGATTTGAATTCCCTATCAGGTAGTTCTAGAGCCTTTTCTTCTACTGGAAAATCATCTGGTGTTTTATTCTGGACTCCTACTAGAACCAACTTGTCCTATTTTTTTTATATGTTTTTACATAGTCTGCTGCCTTCAGACATTGAGTAGTTATTATCCTTGTTTATTGATTGTAGATTTGTTTGTTTCATTCTTATTTTTTGTTTTATTTGGTTATGTCTGAGCAGGCGGGCTGTGCATTCTTTGTTGTTTGCTTGTTTATGGACATGATACTTTTCTCCCTATTGTCCAAAGGGCAGGGTCAGATGTTCAGCTATGGTACAGTAGGGCATGTTCAGCAGAAGGGGAGTTGCTGGGATGAGTTGTTTGTGGCACGTACTAGGGCCAACAGGGTGGACCAGGAATCAGTGCAGGGGAGGTTCTTGTAGACTGTGCCTGTGCTGCTTGGGGGTGTGATATTCAGCACATAGTGAAGGTAGGCAGGAAAGAGAAGGAGATTGCGATGTGTGCAGCTAAGATGGGTATTGGAAAAAGAAGAGAGAGGAGAGAGGAACAGGAGCCAAAAATATAAAAACTAACAGAAAAGAGTGCTAAGGGAGCTTGTCATTGGAGTGGAGATATGAGACTGAGAAATGGAGAAAAAAAGAAAAAGGGTAAACAAAAAAATAAATAAATAAAAATAAGAAAAATAAAGCCCCCAGTGATCTCACTTGTTTGGCTGCAAGGACTAGGGAAGTTGCTCCCAGGCCGTGAAGTACAGCCTGGCTAGAGGAGGTAGATGTATCACACAGTGCTAGGAGTTCACGAGACAGGAAGAGAAAGTAAGTATAGAGAGATGAGAAGCTGAGAAATAAAGAGAGACAAAAAGAGAGAAAAGAAAAGGAAACAAACAAAAAAAGAACTGCCCCCAGGGATCCCATTGCGTGTCTGCACAGACTGAGGAAGTAGCTCCCAAGCAGTGCAGTACTGCCTGGCTAGAAGGGGCTCCCAAGCCGAGAAAAGAAAAAGGAAGCAAATAGTCAAACAAATCAAAACAGAACAAATCAAAACAAACAAACCATAAAAAGCCCCAGGGATCCCACCAGCTTGGTGACATGGGCCAGGAAGCTGTTCCACAGTTGAGTGGGATTTCACAGCCTTTCAGGAAAAAGCAAAGATGGAACATAGAGCCAGGTATTTGAGAGAAAGGAGGGGGAGGTGGTGAGAGGTATGGAAGAAACTAAAAGAAGTGGAAAAAACGCAATATCAGCAACCAACAAATCGCACTCAGGGAGCCAGCCAGTGTGGGCAGGTGGAATCCAAGTGGCAGAGTGGTGAAGATGGTGCTTCCCTGCCAAGAAAATGTAGATGCGGGAAGCAGAGGAGGCCGAGTGGGGGTGAAGAAGGGTGGGGGATGGGAAAGAGTGTGTAGCTGGTTACCATTTGTTCTGTCTCCTACTGGAAGCTCTGTGAAGCTGCTTTCCCATACTCCCTGTTCACCGATCTCTGACATGAGTCCAAGATGGTGGATCCATGATGCACTAGCTGATAGGGGACCTCTGCATCTATCTCTCCTTGCTCTCTGTTCTCAGTCAGTTTCTTATTCCATTCAGTGCTTGGCTGAGTTCTTTACCTCTTCATTTGATTCTTAGGGTTTCAGGACTGATGTTTGTCTCTGTTTGACTTAGTTTTTTAGATCTTTGCTGTGGAGGGATGGCGTGGTGCTTCTGTCTATAGCAGCATGTTGCCTGGAAGTCCTCCAGTTGTTTTTTTTTTTTTTTTTAATTTTTTTTTATTGTACTTTAGATGAAAGTTTACAGAAGTTTCTTATGAAACAGTTAGTACTCATATTGTTTTATGACAATGGTTAACAACCTCACAACATGTCAACGCTGTCCCTTCTCAACCTTGGGTTCCCTATTATCAGCTTTCCTGTCCCCTCCTGCCTTCTAGTCCTTGTCCCTGGACTGTTGTTCCCCATTAATCTCGTTTTGTTGTGTGTGGCTGTCTAATCTTTGGCTGAATGGTGAACTTCAGGAGTGACTTCATTACTGAGCTAAAAGGGTGTCTGGGGACCATACGCTCAGGGTTTCTCCAGTCTCTATCAGGCCAGTAAGTCTGGTCTTCTTTGTGAGTTAGAATTTTGTTCTACATTTTTCTCCAGCTCTGTCCGGGACCCTCTGTTGTGATCCCGGTCAGAGCAATCAGTGGTGGTAGCTGGGCACCATCTAGTTTTACTGGGCTCAGTCTGGTGGAGGCCATGGTAGTGGTGGTCCATTGGTATTTGGGACTAATCTTTCCATTGTATCTTGTTTTCTTCATTCTCCTTTGCTGCCGAAGGGTTGAGACCAGTGGAGTGTCTTAGATGGCTGCTCACAGGCTTTTAAGACCTCAGACACTACTCACCAAGGTAGAATGTAGAACATTTTCTTTATAAAGTGTGTTATGTCAATTGAGCTAGATGTTCCCTGTGACTATGTCTCCACAGCTGTTTTTTTTTTTAAAGGAAGATGTCATGGATTGAATTGTGTCCCCCAAAAATATGTGTCAACTTGGTTAGGCCATGATTCCCAGTGTTGTGTGGTTGTCCTCCATTTTGTGATTGTAATTTTATGTGAAAGGGGATTATGGTGGTATTGTAACACCCTTACTAAGCTCACATCCCTGATCCAATGTAAAGGGAGTTTCCCTGGCATGTGGCCTGCACTACCTTTTATCTTACAAGAAAGAAAAGGAAAGAGAAGCAAGCAGAGAGTTGGGTACCTCATACCACCAACAAAGCATTGCCAGGAGAAAAGCCCATCTTTTGGACCCAGGATTCCTGTGCAGAGAAGCTCCTAGTCAAGGGGAAGATTGACAACACAGACCTTCCTCCAGAGCCAACAGAGAGAAAAAGTCTTCACCTGGAGCTGATGCCTCAATTTGGAATTCTAGCCTACTAGACTGTGAGAAAATAAATTTCTCTTTCTTAAAGCCATCCACTTGTGGTATTTCTGTTATAGCAGCACTAGATAACTAAGACAGATGGCCTACAAAATACACCCTATCTCTTTAACAGTGCTGAGGAGAATGCTGGAATTATACTGTGGCCTTAAAAAAAGACCCAGAGTAGGCAGCTCAATAAGCATAGAAAGCTCTTCTTTCACAACTAAGAATGATGGTGAAAAGCAAACCTCTTCTCTTCAGTTTTCAATATCACATAACTAATAAAAGCTATGTACTTCTAGTGTGATATTAGGAAGAATAGGATGTATGAGTAATGTTTCTCAGTAACACTATTACAGAACATAGGAGGTTTACATACAAGTAATTTTGTTCTGGCAATTGCATAAAAGCTGGGTAGGTTGTTGTTGTGGTTGATGTTATCTACCATCGAGTCAATTCTGACTCAAAGTGACCTTACAGGACAGAGCTAAACTGCCTCCAAACAGTTTCGTAGGTGATAATCTTTACAGACTACCACTCATTTGTCAGTTTGGCATACTGTGGTAGCTTGCATGTTGCTGTGATGCTCGAGGCTATACCACTGGTACTTCAAATACCAGCAGGGTCACTCATGGTGGACAGGTTTCAGTGGAGTTTCCAGACTATGACAGACTAGGAAGGACCTGGAGAGCTACATCTGAAAAAACTGGCCAGTGAAAACCTTACGAATCGCTGCAGAACATTGCCTGATATAGTGCCAGAAGATGAGCTCCTCAGGTTGGAAGACACTGAAAATACAACTGGGGAAGAGATGCCTCCTCGAAGTAGAGTTGACCTTAATGATTTGGATGGAGTCAAGCTTTCGAGACCTTTGCTGATGTGGCACGACTCAAAATGAGAAGAAACAGATGTAAATATCCATTAATAATCAGAAAGTGCACTGCACAAAGTATGAATCTAAGAAAACTGGAAGTCATCAAAAATGAAATGGAACACATAAAGATCACATAAAGGCATCAGTGAACTGAAATGGACTGGTATTGACCATTTTGAATCAGACAGTCATATGGTCTCCTATGACAGGAATGACAAATTGAAGATGAATGGTGTCTTATTCATCATCAAAAAGAACACTTCAATATCTATCCTGAAGTACAACCCTGCCCATGATTGGATAGTATCCATATGCCTTCAAGGAAGACCAGTTAATATGACCATTATTCAAATTTATGCAACAAATACTAATGCCAAATGTGAAGAAATTGAGGATTTTTACCAACTTATGGAGTCTGAAATTGATCAATCAAGATGAATTGATAATTACTGGTGATTTGAATGTGAAAACTGGAAACCAAGAAGAAGGATCGGTAGTTGGAAAACATGGCCCCAGTGATAGAACTGATGCTGAGGATTGCATGATAGAATTTTGGAAAACCAATGAATTATTGATTGCAAATACCTTTTTTCAACAGCATAAAGGGTGACTATACACATGGACTTTGACAGATGAAATAAACAGGTATCAAATTGACTACATCTGTGGAAAGAGATGATGGAAAAGCCTCAATATCATCAGCCAGAACAAGACCAAGGACCAACTGCAGAATAGACCATCGATTACTCTTATGCAAGTTCAAGTTGAAGCTGAAGAAAATTAAAACAAGTCCGTGTGAGCCAAAGTACGACCTTGAGTATATCCTACTTGAACTGACAGACCATCTTAAGAATAGATTTGACTCATTGAACTTTAACGACAGAAGACCAGACGAGTGGTGGGGTGACATCAAGGATGTCATACATAAAGAAAGCAAAGGGCATTAAAAAGACAAGAAAGAAAGACCAAAATAGACATCAGAAGAGACACTGAAACTTGCTCTTGAATGTACAGTAGCAAAAGGGAAGGGAAGAAATGATGAAGTAAAAGAGCTGAACAGAAGATTCCAAAGGATGGCTTAAGAAGACAAAGTAAAGTATTATAATGAAATGTGTAAAGACCTGGAGTTAGAAAACCAAAAGGGAAGAATATGCTCCGAGTTTCTCAAGCTAAAAGAACTGAAGAAAAAATTCAAGCCCTAAGTTGCAATATTGAAGGAGTCTATAGGGAAATTATTAAAAGACACAGGAAGCATCAAAAGAAGATGGAAAGAATACACAGAATCACTGTACCAAAAGAATTGGTCAACATTCAAACATTTCAGGAGATACCATACGATCAAAGACCAATGGTACTGAAGGAAGACGTCCAAGCTGCACTGAAAGAATTGGCAAAAAAGATGGAAACCAGTTGAGATGCTTCAACAAACAGATGCAGTGTGAAAGCGCTCACTTGTCTATGTCAAGAAATTTGGAAGACAACTACCTGGCCAACTGACTGAAAGAGATCCATATTTGTGTCCATTCCAAAGAAAGGTGATCCAAAAGAACGCAGAAATTATCCAACAATATCATTAATATCACATGCAAGATGCAGTATTACATCCACAGGGAACTTCCAGAAATTCAAGCCAGATTCAGAAGGGGCTGTAGAATGAGGGATATCATTGCTATTGTCAGACGGATCTTGGCTGAAAGCAGAAAACACTGGAAAGATGTTTACCTGTGTTTTATTGACTATGCAAAGGCATTCGACTATGTGGATTATAACAGATTATGGCTAACATTGAGAAGAATGGGAATTCCTGAACACATAGTTGTGCTCATGAGGAACCTGTACACAGACCATGAGGCAGTCGTTTGAACACAACAAAATGATACTGTGTGGTTTAAAATAAAGAAAAGTGAGTGTCATGGTTGTATCCTTTCACCATTGTTATTCAATCTGTACGCTGAGCAAATAATCCGAGAAACTGGACTATATGAAGAAGAACAGGACATCAAGATTGAAGGAAGTCTCATTAACAACCCGTGATATTCAGACGACACAATCTTGCTTGCTGAAAGTGAAGAGGACTTGAAGTACTTATTGAAGAAAATTAAAGACGATAGCCTTCAGTATGGATTACACCTCAACATAAAGAAAACAAAAATCCTCACAACTGGACCAATAAGCAACATCATGATTAATGAAGAAAAGATTGAAGTTGTCAAGAATTTCATTTTACTTGGATCCACAATTAACACCCCTGTAACAGCAGTCAAGAAATCAAACAACAGATTTCCCTGAGCAAATCTGCTGCAAAAGACCTCTGTAAAGCGTTAAAAAGCAAAGATGTCACTTGAAGACTAAGGTGTGCCTGACCCAAGCCATGGTGTTTTCAATTGCCTCATGCTCATGTGAAAGCTGGACAATGAATAAGAAAGACCAAGGAAGAATTTATGTCTTTGAATTATGGTGTTGGCGAAGAATATTGAATATAGCATGGACTGCCAGAAAAATGAAAAAATCTGTTTTGGAACGAGTGCAGCCAGAATGCTCCTTAGAAGCAAGACGGCAAGACTTTGTCTCACATACTTCAGATATGTTATCAGGAGGGACCACTTCCTGGAGAAGGACATCATGTAAATTAGAGGATCAGGAAAATAGCAAGACTCTCAATGAGATGAATTGACTGGCTGCAACAAGGGCTCAAGCATGATAACAATTGTGAGGATGGCACAGGACCAGGCTGTTTTGTTTTGTCGTACATAAGGTTGCTATGAGTGGGAGCCAATTCAATGGCACCTAAAACAACAATCTTTACAGAAAGAGCCCTAGTGGTGTAGTGATTAAGCACTCAAGAGCTTGAACCCACCAGCCTCTCTTTGGGAGAAAGATGTGGCAGTCTTGAAAACCCCATCCGGCAGTTCTACTCTGCTTTGTAGGGACACTGAGTCAGAATAGACTGGATGTCAACAGTTTTGGGTTTTTTTTTTTTTTTTTTTTTGGCTAATCTTTATGCCAGCATATTGTCATGTCTTTTCTTCCACGAAGCACCTGCAGGGTTTGAACCAACAACCCTTTGGTTAACACTGGGCTGCTTAACCATTGTGCCACCAGGGATCCTTTGCTGGGCAGGCATGGAAGAAAAAAAAATGCAAGTCATGATCAGGGAGTATTGCATATGGTATCAAAACTGGAAAAGAAAAATTCTCTACAGTTTTATTTCGTGGCCCCAAAACTTAGCCTTTCTGTAATAAGTCACTATTCTTATTTTGTGTTGTTATCTTATTCTTCTGTGATACTGCATAGAACCAGTTTTTAGTAATTTAGTAGTTCTGAGTAATTTTAAGACTTTATGAATAATCTTCCAGACTCTGGGACAATTCCTTCTTGCTTACTGAGATAACTTGTTCCTTCTGGTCTACATTCTTCTTGGGGATTTTTAACAACTTCCCTCTCTTGCATTATATATTCCAAGTCCCTCTGATCTTAG
Organism: Trichechus manatus latirostris; assembly: GCF_000243295.1. NCBI lineage: Eukaryota > Metazoa > Chordata > Mammalia > Sirenia > Trichechidae > Trichechus > Trichechus manatus. Next base: position 19,829,761 of record NW_004443947.1, on the reverse strand, counting down.
AGGAAAATAAGAATGAAAAATAGGTATTTTCTTTATTCAACAACATCGTTGACTTTACAATCTTTTTGAGAAAGTTGTTTCTAATGGCTCTCATGCCTTCTTGTCTTTTGCCTACATTTCCATTAACCCCTTCAATCACCCATAAATATGAAAAAAACACACATTCAATTTCACTCTGAAAAAGCTCTTGCCAGATCACAGAAAACTTACCACAAGAAACAAAATTTGCTTAGATTTCAGGCTGTGTCTTAATAGAGCTCTCTGCATTTCACACTCCTTCCTCCCTGATCTTCTCCAGCTTTCTTTTTTCAGTTTCCATATCATCATTTTTCTCATTTTTCTTTCCTATTTAAGTATTTATTTGAGTCGATCCCCCCACTCCCAAGCCTTCTGTTATTAGATACATATTTAACATATATGTTGGTAACCCACAAGAGTGCTTCTCTAGCCAAGATCTCACTCCTGAGTCAAGGTTTGTATACTGGAAATCTCCACCTTTCTACATTTCCAAATCAGGCTTCCATCCCCAAACTGCTTCCTCTGCTTTGATTAGTATTTCAGGGAATGGTAACTTCATCCACCAAGGTTCCTAAACCAAAATATCTTGCAATTATTCTTGCTTATTCTCTTTCCCTCATCCCCAATTAATTACCTGTATTTTTCATGTCTTTCATTGTCTTTCAAAACATTAAAAAGTCACTGTGATCAAGTTGATTTCAACTCATAGCGACCCTGTAAGACAAAGTAGAACTGCCCCATAGGGTTTCCAAGGCTATAATCTTCATGGAAGCAGACTGCCACATCTTTCTCCTGCAGAGTGGCTGATGAGTTCCAACCACCAACATTTTGTTTAGTTAGCAGCTGAGTGCCTTAAACACTGTGCCACCAGGGCTCCTTAAGACAACATTATTGAAATATAATTCACATGACATAAAAATTCATCCTTGTAGGGACTTCCAGCAAAATGGAGCTCTAGGCAGAAGCACCACGCCGTCCCTCCACAGCAAAGATCCAAAAAACTAAGCCAAACAGAGAAAACAGCAATCCTGAAACCCTAAAACATCAAATGAAGAGATAAAGAACTCAGCCAAGCACCAATGGAGTGAGAAAACTGACAAGAGAACAGAGAGCGAGAAGAGATTCATGCAGAGGTCCCCGATCAGCTAATGCAGCACGTATCCTCCATCTTGGAATCCTATCAGAGACCTGCAAATAGGCGGTTGAGAAAGCAGCTTCACGGAGTTTCCAGCAGGAGACAGAACAACTAGTAATTTGAGATATACACTTTCCTACTCCCCACCCCTCTTCACCCCCACTCAGCCTTCTCTGCTTCCCGTGACCACAGTCTCTTGTCTGGGAAGCACTGGCTGCTTGGATTCCACCCACCCGCACTGGCTGGCTCTCTAAGTGCCATTTGTTGGCTGCTGGTGTTGCTTTTTTTCCTCTTCTTTTGATTTCTTCCTTACCTCTCACCACCTCCCCCTCCTTTTGCTCAAATACCTGGCTCCGTGCGCTATCTTTGCTTCTTCCTCAGGAGCTGCGGAGCTCTGTTCGAGTGTGTAGCTGCTTCCCTGTCTTGTCTACTGTGCTGGTAGGATCCCGGGGCTTTTGTTTGTTTGTTTTGGGTTGTTTGTTCGTTTTCATTTTCTTGAGTTGGGAGCCTGCTCTGGCCAGGTGGTACTGCGCGGCTTGGAGACTACCCCCTCAGCTTGTGCAGACGCACAGAGGGATCCCTGAGGACATTTCTTTTATTGTGTGTTTTTTTTTTTTTTTTTACATTGTTTTCGGGGCTTTTCCTGTTCTTTTTTTTCTTAAATTTGTTGTGTTTTCTTTTCCTTCTTTTTCCCTTTTTGTCTTTATTCATTAATCAGTTTCTTGTCTCTCTATACCTTCCTTCTCTTCCTGTTTCCTGAATACCTGGAGCTGAATACCTCTATGCCTTCTAGCCAGGCTGTACTGCAATACCTGAGAACAACTTCCCCAGACCTCATAGCTACACCAGTGGGATCCCTGGGAGCTTTGCTGTTCTTTTTCCTTTCTGATTTTTATTTATTCATTCTTTTCTTTTTTTTTTCTTCTTCTTCCCATTTTTGTTTTTCTCCATTTCATAGTCTCTCATCTCTCCACTCCAACAGCAAGCTCCCTTAGCACTCTTTTTTGTTTCTTTGTATGTTCCTCTCTCCTCTCTCCCATATCCATCTTAGCTCCACACATAACTATCTCCACCCTACATCTTGCCTACTTGCACCATGCACTTAACATCACACCACCAAGCAGCACAGGCATGGCCTGCTGGAACCTGCCCTGCACTGATTACTGACCTCCCCTGGTGGCTGCAGTAAGTGCCACAAACAACCCATCCCAGTAACTCCTCTTCAGTTAGACCTACCCTGCTGTACCATATATCAGCAACTGACCCTACCAGTTGGAGAAGGAGATGAAAAGTATCGTACCCACAGATAAGCAAACAACAAACAACACACAGCCCATCTGCTCAGACATAGCCAAATTAAAAAAAAAAAGGGCAAAACAAACAAATCTACAATCAATAAATGAGAAAAAAAAACTACTTAATGCCCCAGAGACAGCAGACAATATCAAAACATTTGCAAAAACAGGACAGGATGGTCCAAGTAGGCGTCCAAAATAAAAGACCAGGTGACTTTCCAGTGGAAGAAAAGGCACTAGAACTCCCTGATTGGGAATTCAAATCTCTAATACTCAGAATTCTCCAAGAGTTGAAGCAAAAAGCAGACAAAAATGAGGAAAAAATAGACAAATTCATGGAAAATATAGACAAAAAATTGGAAGAATTCAGAAAAACAATGTAGGAACAAAATGCCAAAATAAATTCACAACTAGAAATTATAGAAAAACAACAATTAGAAATTTAAAAGATAAACAAGATTTCAGAAATTAACAGTGTCATAGAAGGGCTGAGGAGCAGATTTGAAATGGTGGAAGACAGGATCAGTGAAATTGAAGACAAACACTTGGATACAGAACTGTTTCAGGAACACTCAGAAAAAAGAACAAAGAAAAATGTAGGGACCCTGAGAGTTATGTGGGATACAATCAAAACCAAAAATTTTCAAGTGATTGGAGTTCCAAAACGGGGATAAAATAGAAAACACAGAGAGGATCATTGAAGAACTGCTGACAGAAAACTTCCCCAATATCATGAAAGATGAAAAGCTGGCCATCCAAGATGCTCCATGAACCCCATATAAGAGAGACCCCAAAAGAAAATCACCAATGCATATCATAATCACACTCCTCAAAACCAAAGACAGACAAAGAATCTTGAGAGCAGCTTATGAAAAGCAAGAAGTCACATACAGAGGAAAGACAATAAGACTAAGGTCAGATTATTCGGCAGAAACCATGCAGGCAAGAAGGCAATGGGATGACATATATAAAACTTTGAAAGAAAAAAAATTGCCAGCCAAGAATAATATATCCTGCAAACCTCTCGTTCAAATCTGATGGTGAAATTAGGACATTTCCAGATAAACAGAAATTAAGGGAATATGTAAAAACCAAACCAAACTTACTAGAATTATTAAAGGGAGTTCTTCGATCTGAGAACAAACAACTTCAACTCACAGGCAGAATCTAGGATGCAGGATCATACCAGCCAGATACAAATCTAGGAAATGAACTCTCGAGGACTATCCAAAACCAAAACAAATACAACAGGGAATCAGAGCAGTTAATCAGTAAATGACAACAACATCAGAACAATA
>NW_004443947.1:19823532-19824666 GCF_000243295.1 Trichechus manatus latirostris | reverse complement strand
TTTGAAAGAATCAACAAAATCGACAAACCACTGGCCAGACTGACAAAAGAAAAACAGGAGAGGACGCAAATAACCCAAATAAGAAATTAAATCGGTGACATTACAACAGACCCAACTGAAACAAAAAGGATCATAACAGACTATTATTAAAAACTATACTCCAACAAATTTGAAAACCTAGAGTAAATGGATAAATTTCTGGAAACACACTACCTACCCAAACTCAACGAGGTGATGTTGAAAATCTGAACAGACCCATAACAAGAGAAGAGATCGAAAAGGTAATCCAAAACCCCCAACATAAAAAAGCCCTGGCCCAGATAGCTTCACTGGAGAATTCTACAAAACATTCAGGGAAGAGCTTGTAGCCGTACTACTCAAGCTATTTCAGAGCATAGAAAAGGCAGCTACACTTCCAAATTCATTCTATGAGGGCATAATAACCCTGATACCAAAACCAGGCAAAGATGCCACAAAGAAAGAAAATTACAGACAAATATCTCTCATGAATATAGATACAAAAATTCTTAACAAACTTCTAGCCAATAGAATTCAGCATTATATCAAAAAAATGATACACCACGACCAAGTTGGGTTCATACCAGGTATGCAAGGATGGTTCAACATTAGAAAAGCAACCAACGTAATCCACCACATAAACAAAAGGTAAGAAAAGAATCACATGATCATCTCAATTGATGCAGAAAGGGCATTTGACAAATTCCAACAGCCATTCTTGACAAAAACTCTTAATAAAATAAATATAGAAGGGAAATTTCTCAACATAATAAAGGGCATCTATGCAAAACCAATGGCCAACATCATTCTTAATGGAGAGAGGCTGAAAACATTCCCCTTGAGAACAAGAACAAGACAAGGATGCCCTTTATCACCACTCCTATTTAACATTGTGTTGGAAGTTCTAGCTAGAGCAATAAGGCAAGAAAAAGAAATAAAGGATATCCAAATTGATAATGAAGAAGTTTAAACTGTCCCTGTTTGTGGATGATATGATACTATACACAGAAAACCTTAAAGAGTCCATGAGAAATTTACTGCAACTAATAAAAAGATTCAGCAGAGTAGCAGGATACAAGATAAACATTCAAAAATCAGTTGGATTCCTATACACCA
>NW_004443947.1:19816781-19821945 GCF_000243295.1 Trichechus manatus latirostris | reverse complement strand
CAGGGATGGGAGGAGTCGGGGTGGAATACTAAACAGGCAGTGGATAAGTGGTATCTTGGGTGACGGGTGAGACAGTACACAATACTGGGGAAACCAGCACAACTTGTACAAGGAAAAGCCATGGAAACTCCATAGACACATCCAAACTCCCTGAGGGAGTGAATTGCTGGGTGGAGGGCTGTGGGGACCATGGTCTCGGGGAACATCTAGCTCAATTGTCGTAACACAGTTTATAAAGGCAATGTTCTACATTCTACCTTGGTGAGTAGTGTCTGGGGTCTTAAAAGCCTGTAAGCAGCTGTCTAAGATACTCCCTTCGGGAACAAGGGAGAGTGAAGAGAACAGGATACAAGGGAAAGATTAGTCTGAAGGACTAATGGACCACAGCTACCAGACTGAGTCCAATACAGCTAGATGGTGCCCGGCTACCACCACTGACTGCTCTGACCGGGATCACAACAGAGGGTTCTGGACAGAGCTGGAGAAGGATGTAGAACAAAATTCTAACTCAGAAAACAAAGACCAGTTTTACTGGCCTAAAGGAGACTGGAGAAACCCAGACACCGTTTTACTCAGTGGTGAAGTCGTTTCTGAGGTTCACCGTTTAGCCAGGAAATGGACAGCCCCATAAAACCAAATGGGACTAATGAAGCACAGCAGTCCACGGACAAGGACTGGAAGGCAGAAGGGGATAGGAAACCTGGTGATAAGGAACCCAAGGTTGAGTAAGGATAGTGTTGATGTTTTGTGAGGTTGTTAACCATTGTCATTGGGCAACATGTTTACTAACTGTTTAATGAGAAACTATTTTGTTCTGTAAACCTTCATCTAAAATGAGAATTGCAGCACAATTGGAAGAGCATAGTTGATGTCACTGAACTGTGCATGTAGAAATTTTTGAAATGGTGTATCTTTGGCTATGTATATTTTCACCAAAAAAAAAAAAAGGTCAAGAAGGGAGAGGGTTGACCTGTCGTGGAGTTGTTAACCAACGTCATAAAATGATACGCGTACTACTGTTTCATGAGAAACTATTTGTTCTGTAAATCTTCACCTGAAGTACAATAAAAAAAAAAAAATCATCCATATAAAGTGTGAAATGAAGTTGTTTTTAGTAAATTCACAGTTTTGCAACCATCATCACGTGTCATTTTACGACATCTCATTAATCCAAAAAGAAATCCCGTATACATTAGTACCTAGCCCCAATTCCTCCTTCACCATAGCCCCTGGGAGTCACTGTTCTACTTTCTGTTCTGTGAATTTGTCTTTACTGGACGTTTAATATAAATGGAAACATACAATATATGGTATCTTTTGACAGGCTTCTTTAACTTTCCATGATGTTTTCAAGGTTCAACCATATTAAAACATGTATCGGTACTTCATTTCTTTTATTGCCAAATTATATTCCATTTTAGGGATATACCACGTTTAATTCATTCATCAATTGCTGGAAATTTGGGTTGATTGTATATACTTTTGGCCTTTGTGTATGCAATGTAGATATGAACATTTGTTTACAAGTGTTTGTGTGAACACTTTTCAGTTCTCTTGGATATATAGCTAGGAGTAGAATTGTGAGTCATATGGTAACTCTATACTTAAAATTTTGTGGAATTACTGATTTTTCAAAATGTCTGCACAATTTTACATACAAATCAGCAATGCATAAGGGTTCCAATTTCTCTACATATTAACCAATACTTGTTATTGTCTTACTTTTTAAATAAAGCTATCTAAGGGTGTGTGAAGTGGGGTACATTAAGGTTTTGATTTGCATTTATCTAGTACCTAATGAGGCTGGACACCTTTTCATGTGCTAACCATTTGTTTACCAAATCCAAAACAAATTCATCACTGTCGAGTCAATTCCGACTCAGAGAGACCCTATAGGACAGAGAGAATTGCCCCATGGGGTTTCCGAATCTGTAATCTTTACAGAAGCAGACTGCCACATCTCTCTCCCATTGAACGACTGGTGGGCTTGAACCACTGATCTTTCAGTTAGCAGCCCAGTGCTTAACCACTGTGAAGCCAGGGATCCTTCACCATTTGTTTATGTCTAGTAAAATCTTTTGAGCATTTTAAATGGGTTATTTGTCTATTTGTTGTTGAGTTATAAGAGTTCTTTATATATTCTGGACACAAGCCCTTTATCCTACATATGATTTTAAAATAATTTATCCCATTCTTTGTGTTAGCTGGCTTTTTATTATCTTAATGGTATCGTTTGCAGCACACACATTTTTAATTTTAATGATGTCAAATTTATTTATTTTTTCTATGTAAATTGTGCTTTTGATATCATATCTAAAGAAAAACAAACAACAAGAACATTGACTGGCCCAAGATCATGAAAATTTACTCCTATGTTTACTTACAATTTTACCTATAATTTTAACTATTACTTTGGTCGGTGATCGTTTTGAGTTGATTTTTATGTATGGTGTGAGGTAGTGATACAAGGTCATTCTTTTGCATGTTGAGATTTAGTTATTCTAGCACCATTTTTTGAAAACACTATTTTCCCCCCATTGGATTGTTCTGGCACCTTGTTGAAAATCGATTGACCTTAAATGTGGGAGTTTATTTAGACTCTCAATTCTATTCCATTGATCTAAATATCTATCCTTATCTGTATGTCTAGGACTCACTGACTTGATTACTGTAACTTTGTAGTAAGTTATGAAACTTGAAAGTGCAAGTTCTCTGATTTTGTTCTTGTTTTACAAAATGGTTTTGTTTATTCTGGGTCCCTTGAATTTCCAAAGTAATTTTATTATCAGCCCATCAATTTTTATAAAATACTAGCTGAGATTTTATAGGGGTCACATTGAATCAATAGCTCAGTTTGAGAAATAATGTTATCTTAACAATACTGTCTTCCAATCCTAGAATACAGGATGTCTTTACAAATTTTTGGTTACATTTAATTTCTTTCAATAATATATTGCAGTTTTAGTGCATACATCATATACTTCTTTAGTTAAATTTATTGCCAAGTAGTTAATTCTTTTTGATACTATTCTAAATGGAATTATCTTCTTAATTTCATTTTAAGAATCTTCATTGCTGGTGTACAGACAAAAAGTTAATTTTGTAGATTAATTTTGTACCTGAAATCTTGGTGAACTTGTTTATTATCTCTAATAGTTTTGTGTATGTACGTGTGTGCATATTTGTGTGTGTATTCATTAAGGTTTTCTATATACAAGATCATGCTTTCTCAAAATAGATATAGCTTTACTTCTTCCTTTCCAATGTAGATGACATTTACTTCTTTTTTCATGTGTAATTCCCTTGGCAAGACCCTACACTACAATGTTGCAAAGAAGTGGATGTAGTGAACATCTGTATCTTGTTCCTGATCTTAGGGGGAATCATATAGTCTTTTACCATTAAGAATGTCATTAGCTGTGGAATTTTTGTAGATATTCTTTATCAGACTGAAAAAGTTCTCTTCTATTCCTAGTTTGTTTAGTGATATTATCATGTAATGGTTTTGCATTTTGTCAAATGCTGTTATCTGCATCTACTGAGATGATCATGTGGTTTTTGTCTTTTATAGTATTAACATGGTTATGAGATTTATTTGTTTATTTATTTCATTTTTACTTCACACAAGCCTTGCATTTCTAGGATAAAATCCATTTAATCATGTTTTATAATCCTTTTATATGTTTCTAGATTGGGTTTTCCAGTATTTTGTGGATTTTCATGTCTCTATTTATAAGGGACATTGATGTCTAATTTTCTTTCTTGTGATGTCTTTGGTTTTGGTGTCAGAGTAATATTGACTTCATATAATTTTTGTAGATAATATAGTTCAAATTTGTGCTAAAGTTTCTTTGTGTTATTAAATGAAATATTTGTTATAAAATATATACATAAAAACTAGTCCTATTGAAAATAGTGCTTAAGCTTTTCTATTAATAATATTGATCAAATGATTACATTTGATTAGTTGGGCTAATTTCTTAAAAATATTTTTTGATAAAAATTCATCAATATTGGTATAATTCAGTTAAAATTTTCCTGACCAAAGAGCAGGAACAAAACCATGAGGTCAAAATTTTACATATGAACTGTTCACCACTCACAGTGAACTGAAAATGTCATGTTATGTATTCCACTTGGTCTCCAATTTTCTTTTATTAAAAAATATAAAAAGATAAAATCATTAAATAGCTATAGCAAAGCTAACATAGTTTGCCTCTAATCTTACTAATACTAGCTGAGGAATGTTTATTTAAAATACTGTTATATTTTGGATATTGAAAAAAAAACTTAATAGCTTGAGAAAGAAACCATGGCCAACAGAGTTGAACCTCCATATTTTCATGCTCCTCTGATCACATTCTGATAACTTGTTATAAACCAAAGCTCCATAATTGTCCTGCTACATCTCTTCCATTTATAACCATTTAAGACTTCAGACATATCTGAGCTCAAGCCAGACTCAACGGTTTATTAGTGGCAGGACCTTTTAAAATTTACATAATCCTCATAACACAAAGGTCCCTCAATGGAAAATTCTGAGAATAATATTACCAAACCCTTTGTGTTGTTACGTGGACCAAGAAGGTAATTCATGAAACCACCTAGCATAGTGTGAGGCACATGGTACATTTATAATACAGGTTGCATTATTATTATCTTTAATAAAATTATAATTATTTCCTGAATCCCCCAAATACCCTCTGTGACAGTTAATATTATGTGTCAACTTGGCTAGGCTATATTCTCAATGATTTGGCAGGCTAGTTGCTCTTTCATAATGTAATATAATGTAATTTCTTTCCATAATGTGATCTGATGTGATCAGCCAATTAATTGAAAGGGGAGTTTCCGTGGGGTATCACTTGCCTCCAGAATGTAAATGGATATTCTAGCAAAGCTCACTCTCTCTCCACCCTGCACTCCTCTCATCACCTCAGCTCCAGTTCCTGGGTCATAAGCTGGCAGAAGTCACTGGCCTACCACCTGACTGCAGATTTTGGATACCATTAGCAGCATGGGCAATCCCATGAGTCAGCAGAGGTCTCAGCCTGCTGCCTGACCTATGGATTTGGGACTTCCCAGCCTCCATAATTATGTGAGCCATTTCCTTGATGTAAATCTCTCTCTCTATATATATATGTATATAGATATAGATATGTGT
>NW_004443947.1:19787702-19816681 GCF_000243295.1 Trichechus manatus latirostris | reverse complement strand
TATATATATATATATATATACATCTGTCTCGCTGGTTTTGCTCCTCTAGAGAAGTCAGACTAAGTTACCCACCCTTTGAGGTGGCTTTCAACCAGACACTTAAGAGTTAAACAGCAGAAGGGTTAGGAATAAATATAGAACAATTCAAAAGTCATATTTTATAAAAGTAACATAAAATGGCCACACAGATATTGAATTATTTGCATAATGTTACAGTAACATTTAAAATACACCTTGTACCTTTTTCAAATTTTCCATTTAAAGAAGTACAGAAAAAAGTCTTAGAAGAAAATGGTGATGATAGAATAAGCTATAACCCCTGATATTAGCACTGTCCCTATTCCACTGCAAAAGAATTGATGAGAAATTATTTATCTACTTTAGTCCTATGACCTTAATGTATGTATGGAGAATTGATGACCCACTACCACGATGTGTATAAAGGATAACCGTCCTATATTTTAAGCGCTAAATTCTTTCCTGTTTGTTTAATTTGTTTGTTTTTACATGTTCTCCATGGTAACTAAATTTAATTACACTTAACCATGGGTACGTTTACTCAGATTCACACTAAAATATTACCTTAATCACAAAACATCACTCATATTTTTAAACTTAGATTAGGAACGTTTAAAAATAATGTTTGAAAGGGTTCCAAATTCCAAATATAGAATATGTAACCATTCGGAAATTATTATTACATAGTCTAAAACAAACTATGTTCAAAATCAAGTGAAAAGTGGTGGCAGAATGCAAATAGTGTTAAATCAATATGGCAAAATATTGCTTTATGCAGGAATTGGACTTCCCATGGAAACATATAAGGTTAAAAATATATTTCAACATCAATTCATGTGAAAAAACATGTATATTTCCTGAAAAATTGATGGAAAAGGAATTGCTGTTTAACTTCCAGTTGGTTTGTCTTTAAGATTTTTCAAAGACAAAAGTAACAGAGTACAATTTAAAACTCATGCTTAATTTTCAGGGTTATTTTCAAATGCTACCGCTAAAGCTGGATGCTGGTAGAAGACGTCAACGATTTGCAAGAATATGCTCAAATTTTATCAAACATGTCTTCAGCATAAAGGTACAGCTGTAACCAGAGCTACTGTTCACTTCTTGTCCCTTATTTGGTGGAAGATCAAATAAGTGGGACAATAAACATGACAGGAAGAATACTTTTTCACAGCAAATGCGTTTACTATTGATTAGTAGACATCATGCATTTAGGCCTAAATATCTTAATACTGACAATATTTATATACATAACTTGATTTTAATGAAATTCCAACACATGTGTTGGTTCACACAAATGTTTACATAGCATCCTTAACCTCTTTATTTTGCAGGTTTATTAATTCCAAGAGTCTCAGTCTATAAAAATCACTTAACACTTCAAAGTGTTAAATACAGTTACAAAAGTAATGTAATTGCTTTGGTATTTACAGCTGTAGAATTATTCCAAAGTTTTCTGTCCCTAAATTTCCTTACTCTCCCATATAACTTTCTAAGAATATTTCCTAATAATATGTGGCGTCTGAACATATGCATTTTCCCAGGAATTCTCTGTCTATATGGACATCACCTTTGGCATAATATCTAAAGACAGGCACTCTCTTACTTATTCAACTCAAGTTAGCCTTAATATCAGATATTTCCTCATTAAAAATATGTAGATTCTTGAGTATGTCAAAGGTTACAATGAGATCAATTTCTTATTATTTGCCATATTTTATATTTTAAGGAAATTTTGAGAAAAAGATGTATGTGAATCAACACATATTTTCTAAGTGGCTTGTCAGTTAAAAGCAGTAATTGTCAACCTTGTAGAGAATGACATGGGTTCACACACCTCCCCTGTACTGGTTGAGTTTTTAATTATGGGGAGTGTCTGTGTGTGTACACACATATGCACGCCCATAAACACATGTGCACTTGTGTATAATAGGAGTGTTGCAGGTAATGGTGAGATAGGAACACAAGAAAAATTAAGCTGCAACAATCTAAGGTAGACTAGGCGTGCCGGTATTGTACAGTATAAGGCACAAGTGCTCTAGGAATTCTCAAATAAAGAATTGGGTGAAGAGAGTTGTTAAAATCTGAATTAGATATTGAAAAAAAAGTTTAAATTTAGGGAAGCAAAGGATAAAGATAACTTAAGCAAAACAAAAGGAGGAGGATTTATTCTTCACGTACAATATCAGGTGCTCAGACAAGATGACTTCATTCTCAGGTTCCCTGTAGAAATGAGATGGTTGCCTGGAGGGCTTTGTCTACATTTCCAGGTTTAAGACGATAATAAAAAAGGATTGCCTTCCATTTGAATAGCATTTTCAAAGAGGAAATTTAGATGAAAATTAGCTATAATTGAGACACGTGTTTGCTTTGAAACCAGTAACTATGGACAGAGGATGTTACTCTCTGATTGTCCTGGCCAGAATCATATGGTGGTGGGGCTAGATCCATATACACCACACACTGCCAACAGAAGGGAGAATGAATGATGATGGCAATATCAATGAATATCCAATATACAGGCTCATATGTCTATAATTTCATAGCACTTAAACACTTGTTTATAGATACCTACAGGATATATCAGCATAATTAGTATCACCAGCCTTTTACAGATTGTACCACAGAGTTAAATACCAGTGTTATCTCTAGTGCTAATGATCACTACCATTTATTGAGTGCCCTTTATCATGCATTGTTCTTGGTGCTTTTTTTGTGTCATCTCTAGTCTGAAGTACATCTATTTCACTGAAAGTATTCTACTGTACATAACTGTCTTGCAACTAAATCTAAATCTAATTTGTAGGCTTTGTTGTTGTTTGTTGTTAGGTGCCGTCGAGTCGATTCTGACTCACAATGACCCTAAGTACAACAGAACAAAACATTGCCTGACCCTGCGTCATCATCACAATCTTTGCTATGCTTGAGTCCATCATCACAGCCCCTGTGCCAATTCATCTCATCTTCCTGTCTTTCACTGACCTCTGCTTTACCAAGCATGATGTCCTTCTTCAGGGACTGGTCCTGCCCGATTACATGTCCAAAGTACGTGAGATGAAGTGTGGCCATCCTTGCTTCTAAGGAGCATTCTGGCTGTGTTTCCTCCAAGACAGATTTGTTTGTTCTTCTGCAAGGCCATGATACATTCAATTTTCTTGCCAACACCATAATTCAAAGACATCACTTCTTTGGTCTCCGTTATTCATTTGTCCAGCATGCATATAAGGCAATTGTTTGCATGCATGTAAGGCATTTGAAAATACTATGGTTTGGGTCCGGTGCACCTTAGTCCTCAAAGTGACATCTTTGCTTTTTAACACTTTAAAGGGATCTTTTGCAGCAGATTTGCCCAATGCAATATGTCATTTAATTTATTGACTGCTGCTTCCATGGGCATTGATTGTGGATCCACGTTAAATGAAATCTTTGACAATTTCAGCATCTTCTTTGTTTATCATTGTGTTGCTTATTGATCCAGCTGTGAGGATTTTTCTTTTCTTTATGTTGTGATGTAGTTCATACTGAAGTCTGTAGTCTTTGATCTTCATCAGTAAGTCCTCCAAGTCCTCTTCACTTTCAGCAAACAAGGTTGTGCCATCTGCTTATCACAGGTTTTAATGAGTTTTCCTCCAATCCTGACGCCACGTTCTTCTTCATATAGTCCAGCTTTTCAGATTATTTGTCCGCATACAGATTGAATAACTATGGTGAAAGGATACAACCATGACAGACACCTTTTCTTATCTTAAGCCATGCAGTATCCTCTTGTTCTGTTTGAACAACTGCTTATTGGTCTATGTTCAGCTTCCTCATGAGCACAATTTTCTGGAATTCCCATTCTTTGCAATGTTATCCATAATTTGTTATGATCCATACAATCGAATGTCTTTGCATAGTCAAAAAAAACACAGGTAAACATTTTTCTGGTGTTGTCTGCTTTCAGCCAAGGTCCATCTGACACCTGCAATGATATTGCTCATTCCATGCCTTCTTCTGAATCCGGCTTGAATTTCTGACAGCTCCCTGTTGATGTACTGCTGCAGCTGCTTTTAAATAGTTTTTGGCAAAATTTTACTTGCCTGTAATATTAATGGTATTATTCAATAATTTCCATATTCTATTGGATCAGCTTTCTTTGAGATGGGCACAAATACGGTCTCTGCCAGTCAGTTGGCCAGGTAGCTGTCTTCCAAATTTCTTGGCATAGATGACTGAATGCCTACAGTGCTGCATGCATTTGTTGAAACATATCAATTAGTATTCCATCAATCCTAGAGCCTTGTTTTTCTCCAGTGCCTGCAGTGCAGCTTGGCCTTCTTTCTTCAGTACCATTGGCTCTTGATCATATGCTACCTCCTGAAATGGCTGAATGTCGACCGATTCTTTTTGGTACAGTGACTTTGTGTATTCCTTCCATCTTCCTTTGATGCTTCCTGTGTTGCTCAATAGTTTGCCCATAGAATCTTTCAATATTGCAACTTGAGGACTGAATTTTTTCCTCAGTTCTTTTAGCTTGAGAAATGCCAAATATGCTCTTTCCTTTTGGTTTTCTAACTCCAGGTCCTTGCAAATTTCTAACATCTCTCACATTATTCTGTTTTATTCTTTAGAAATTACTAGATTTTTCCTTGTACATCTTATTGATTTTAGGGTTCCTGAAGAAAAACTGTCATTTTTTTTATCCAAGAATTCCATTCTCTACTGTTCCAAATATTTATGATCATTTTCCAGGTTATATACTAGATAGTAAGCTGACCAAGAGCATGGGATCAGGAGTCTAGACAGACCTGAATTTAAGTTTCTGTTATGCAAACAAATGAGTACCAGAAAATAAAAAGCAGCATACAGGATTTTTTTTTTGGGGGGGGGGCGGGGGAGGTAGTTCAGAGGAAATAAAATCTAATATTAAAATTGTTTCTCAATTTAATTTTAGATATTTTGACTTTAAAAAATCATAACTGAATTTTCCTGTCATCTTTAGAATTCTTGTCTTACTTTTAATGAATTAGACTTTATTTCTCTATGCCTCCATTTCCTCATCTGTGAAATGGATCAGTAATGGTAAGGATTTAATGGAAAATGTTGTGATTGCTTTATGTTTGTTATCTCATTTAATTTTCTACAAGCCAATTTTATAGATGATAAGGTAGAAATTCTGAGGGCTAAAATAATTGGCAAAAGTTACATATGAGGTTAAAGGCTGGGGTTGGATTTGGATTATAATTGTCAAACTCTTGATTCAGAGCTCTTTATTACTGTTTTGTACACATGGAATAATGATTATTTAACTCAACATTTCTAAAATATATTAACAGCAGATATCAGAAATTCCGTTGGTGGCCTTAATACTGGCTGTTAAAACAAGACTGAAACAAAGAAAGAAGCCCAGAAACCAAAAAGTATGCATTAAATACATAGATAAAGTTATACTATTTTAGTGTCTTATTGATAATTATTTATTATTTATTCTTCAAATAAATTTGTATTTTACAATAAAAGTGGCATATTAATCATACTTTTTAAATTATATATCTTGAATTAATAGCTTCAAGATCTGCTGGTGAGAGTAAGAGTAACAGGCATTTTTAAACATTGCTAAGGGAAATTAATCTATATAATTCTGTGGAGAACAACTTGCAATAGCTTTCAAAATTTAACATACACATATTGCCCTAGCAATTCCACATCTAGGAATTCATTCTAAAGTTAGTCAGTTAGATAGACAGATAGATAGATATTCTTTGCAACATAGTTTGAAATCATAAATATCGGAAACACATGGATATCCACCAATACAGCAATAAGTAAATAAATTATGATACACTATTATAATGAAATACTATGTACTTATTAAGAGAATAATGTCACTCTTAATGATCTTGATGTAAAAAAAAAAAACCTCAAAAGTGTGTTGTTACCTGAAATAAGCAAGTTGCATAACAACAAGAGAAGGAGCCCTGGTGGCACAGTAGTTAAACACTCAGCTGCTAACCAAAAGGTCAGCAGTTTGAACTCATGAGCCAGTTCCAGGGAGAAAGATGTGGGAGTCTGCTTCTGTAAAGATTAGACTTGGAAACCCTATGGGGCAGTTCTACTCTGTCCTGAAGGGTGTCTATGAATCATAATCGACTCAACAGCAATGGATTGATAACAAGTGTAGTTAAATATCATTGAAATTTAAAAAAAAATTATAGAAACATTGGATATTAATAAAAGAAACAATTGTTTCTAGGAAAAGAAACTGGTAGCAATGCAGAGTGATGGACACTTACTTTTCATGTTATAGGTTTTTGTATCCTTTTTTTTTTTTTACCTAAATAAAACTAAATAAACTATTATTTTTAGAGAAAAATATCTAGTTAAAGACATATATCTGTGCTTAAGTCTTTTGGATAGCTGTAATAGCTAAAAAGCAAAAGTTCCAGGTGTAAACATGTTCGGAACCACTTTCTAAGCTGAGTTTCCCAAATAACTTCTACAAGAATCAATATACAATACATAACATATGGATAGAACAAGAAATATTCCTATGACTTTGATAAAGAACTAGTTCTTGAGATGAAATTAGAACATTAGCACTGATAATTCTAAAATAGTGCAATATTGTAGCTATCTTACTGATAACTTCGATTGTTCATATTGACAGGCTACCATATGCAATGCATTCATTATGCATAAAGCAAGCAAGGATGCAGCCAAAAAACTCCAATATGCTGACATGACCCAATTTACTCAAGGTCACCCAGCCAGTCTGTGTTAAAATCAGAAATGAACTACAGTTCGTAATGGAACCCTCATTTCATTAGACTACATTGTCTGATAGAAGTGAGTAGCATTTATCATGGTGGCACATTATACGTAGGCCGGACCAATGAGGTGTAACATCCATAATAAAATAAAAGTAGTAAAGAGGAGAGAAAGAAATCCCTTTTATGTAAGTTAAAGAGTATTCCTTCTACACTTATTCTAAAGTTATCAGCACACCTATTACATTCCATGGACCTATTATCAAGAGTGAGAAGATGATAGAAGAACAACGGTTAGAGTAAAGAAGGCATCTAGAGTGACAAGAATTTTTAGAGTCTATTTCCCCCCACTTTCATTCTCCTGATTAATTTGTGGTCAACACTAACCAAATGCAAGCATGCTTGATAAGCCATATTCTCAGACCTCTGTTACTTGCTGTTTTTCATTACCATGAATGAAATGGATTTTTAAAGGCAGAAATGTATAAAAGGTATTCAAGTCTGATTTACTGCCCTCTAAATATGGCTCACACCTTAACTTATGACATTACTTATCTACAAAAATCAAATGCAAGTTTATTACAATTGATGTATATTTCACAGCTCACAATACTTGCTGTTTTAAATAAGTTTGAATAGTAATTGCATTTCTCAACAGTCTCTAGGGAGAAAATAAAACTTTTTCTTTCCTGACCTTCAGCTGCATTATTACTTTCCTCTCTTTGTAATAGACTGTTTCTACAATCATTTATTTTGATGGTACGTTTTTACAAAGAAATGAAAAACATGTTTTCCTCATGGGTATCTTTTTAGAATCTCTGTTCAGACAAAACATACTCCCCAGAACTGAAAAAACAAACAAACACACCTACACACACTCACACTCCCCAAAATTGAAAAAAAAAAGTTAAATAAATATTTGAAAATACAGACGAAACGCTTCTTGAATCTTCTCTTTTGGGGGGTAATTCTCTTCAACATTTGGTAGCTCATCTCTAGACATATTGTGTTCTCAAAGGCCATTTTGGAATGTGGTGTCCCCTAGTCAAAAGCAAAGAATTATTTTCTTCTTTGTGTTGATCTTATTATTTCTTTCATTAATACACACAACCACTTTCTAGGCAAACACTTTCTACTGTTAGCTCATACTTAATTAAAATCCCTTTATCTTTTCTACCTGTGTGTGTGTGTTTTTGTTTTTTAATGGATAATTAATTTTTTGTTCTTCTGAGTTTCCTCTTTGGAAACAAGCATAACCATTTGTGTTATCTTTTTTCTTCTTTTTGTTCTTAAAAGGTACAATTACTTCACCCTCATAAACACTTTTTTGAATCTGATACTGAAATCCATCAATTTTGTTTCTTCATAATGCCTGTCACCTCAAAATTAGATAAACCTCATTCTAGTCATTAATAAAGTTGTTGAATGGGCCAGAGCCAAGGGAAATGCCATAGATTCCAAGACAACATTGACATATATCCATCACTTCGTAGGATACGATTCCACAGATCTCTATTATTAGCTATGAAATGTTTCTATATCTGGTTCAATAGCATCTCTTCGAACTCTATCAAATGCCTTACAGAGAATGTAGAATGACTTAAAGTCTGTGAAACCTATGTTGCAGGACAGGTGCAACAAATATATTATAAAATTTAATTGCAACAAATAACATTCATAGTTGTCACAATAGAATTTGCACTAATTCTAAGCAAAATTATGAAAAGAAGTAGGAATACCACATATTTTTTTTCACAGTTCTTCACCATTTTGTTTACCTGCATCATTCACAGGTCAAGTATATTTCAAATGTAATTCAATTTTATAAAATATTGTCAATGTTGGCTTACCAAGTGCCTGACAGTGAATTTGATTATCATACACGATAGGCAAATGATGTTTTCCCAGTCTATATCTGCTGTGAAGAAATTTTTTAAAAAAGGTTTAAACAAGTACAATAAAACAAGACTCATTATTTTTTTAATAAACAGGGAAGAATATGATGATAGCTTTGATCACTAGTCTGATTTCCCAAAATCAGAGGGTACAAACAGAGTTCAGTCCAAATTGCCTCCATCTAGTCACCTATTCATTCACTCAGTAAATATTTATGTAGCATTTATTATTTGCCAGGTACATGTTAGACATCAACAATATAGAGGATAACAAAAGGTCCCCAACCTAAAGGAACTTTTATATTTCTATTATTTTACATACCCGAAATTCAAATGATGACTTTACCTAATATTTAACATTAATATATATTCAGTTTATAATATCAAAGCATTTATTGACTGTTATCAGGCAATTTCTGATTAATATTTGACCGCCACTAAAAAGGAAAGAGGAGCATTTTATAATTCATCCATTATCATTGTGTTCATGGAGAAAATTTCTCTTCCAAATGAATGTGGAACAAATTTGAACAATTTAAAGCTTGGTTTCATTAGTTTCACCTTCCCTAGATCCAGACTCAGGAATTATTATTCATTATTTGTATTATCCTTGGTTAAAGAGAAAATGGTTTGATTGTCTACACTTATGTATGGGTAGGTGTTTTCTCCTTAAGAAGAAAGTCTTATCCTCAGTTAAAACCAATCAGATAAGCACTTTCCAAGGTGAAGGTTTAGCTAAATGTATGTATTAGTATTGCTCCCTGCTCACTAGAGTCTCCCAGATAAAATCATTGCTCTTAAATTATAGTATTGCTTTTGCTTTCTGCACCAAGGCCAACATTTTTTTACCTTGTACATAAAAAACAAAATAGCAATTAGTCTGATATTTGGGATAAAATAATCTTTTCCATCATATATAATGTAAACAATTGTCACCTGTTTTGTTTTGTTTTGTCTTCTCTTGTTTTTGAAAACCTTTTGCCCTCATCTAACAGGAGCAACTATTTAAGAATATTTTACCAAATTGTAATTATCCTTCTTTTTATTTCCTCAAAATCACTTATTTTGAAACTATTTCAAGATCACTGTCTTTCCTTTTCAAAAGAAGAAAAACAAAAGTACCTAATGAATAGGAGCAGTAAATTACCTTCTCTACAAAGATGGAAATTAGATATGCCCTTTCTTTCATTGTAAGTAATATCTTGAATATTTGTCTAGAAAGTAAACAGTTTATCATTGTAAATTAAGACTATGTTTGCCATTCTTACAGAGGCAACAAGTGGAGACAAGCAAGCCGCATTAGACTTGAAGCAGGACCGGAAGCCATGAAGTTCCCTTATGAGCTCCTCATCAAATTTAACTGGTCAGTCTTTTTGGTGGAAATAGAATTTGAATGCTATCTGAGAACAGCTTTTTCTTTTCTTTGAAAATGAATATTTTATGCATCAATTGCCATGGGATGACTTAGTAGAAAAAATAGCCTTGATTATCTTAAGATGGCATTCAGTGATGTCAGCTCTCTTTCTTTTTAAAAGCAATTGTGCTTCTACACCCAGAAAAATAACTGGACAGTTTTTCTTATCTTTCTAACTGGAACTATTTTCTGTATGTTACAAAAGAAACATTTGCTTTTCTCTGAACCATTCCACTAAATGCAAATAGGAAGAGCAGTAAATTTTTACTATTTACTCACACATTCGGAGAATATGTTAACAAGTGTCTGCCTTCATCAGTTACCTCCATTAGGAGGAGCTGTAGCAGTATTTGGCCTAGTTTGATTTAACTTGCAAACCTCAGAAGCCAGTAATTTTCACAGTGCTATGAGTCTGAATCGACTCGACAGCAACGGATTTAGTTTGGGATTTTTTTGTACACAACATATTGAACCTTAAAAACCAGGACACACACAATTTTAGTCATTTCCCACACCATGTAACAGTAAAGTATCTTTTTTGCCATATGTGCTATAAGAGTCTACAAACTACATTGCCTCTGTTGATACATGCTGAGAGAGGCTCTACAAGCACATTTGCTTCAACAAACAAAGAGCCAACTGACTAAGTGTTTTTCTAGAGTATGTGGAGGTGGTGTTGGAAAAATCATAGTTAAATGAAAGCGGTAGAATCCTGAGACACCAATTAAACAAGGGACAACTTAATCAAATTCTTAGTTAAATATTATTTAATAATTTGATTCTGATTTTCATATTATGCAGTAATGACTATGTTATGTATTTTGAACTCTTAACATGTATCAGGAGCTGTTCTAAGCTTTTCCACCTGTACAGTCCCTGAACGTCTCATTTATTTTTAATTAATCAGTGATGTAACTAAAACTGAGAAAGTTAATACTGGCCCAGCACACAGCTAGTAAAAGCTTCCGTCAAATAACAATATTTATTATTGAGAAATGTTCACAATGGTTTTACTTTCCCTGTCCTCTCCTACCATGTCCTTTTTTGTCACATTCCCAATAAGCACATGAGGAGACATGAAGAAAAATTGTAAAAATTAGTTTCTTACTACTGCCTTCATCTTTGGTCCTAAGAAATATTCAATTCTATTTTCCCCAGAGATATTTTCTAATTTTTGATACTCCAGGTTGACCAGGAGCAGATTTTTGGGTTCCTTGATCTAAATTTCAAAATTCCTAAAAGAGGGTTTTAAGGTTTATAGGATAATGGAAGCTATTTAAATTAAAATCTGTCTTCCAATAACCATGTAGAAGCATAAAGAGAACAAAGAAAAAGCAAACTAAAAAACATAAATCCATGCATACCACATAAATAACACAGACAGGGTGCTACTACCCTCAATTTACACATAAGAAAATAAATATCTAAGCACTGCAAGCTTGCTCTAAGATCCTACACTGAGTGACGGACCACTGATGGTGGAACACAGTTGAAATCAGCTCCTAAAAGATAAATTCTCACCTGAGTGAGGAAATAATGACAGGTCCAAGACCTGAGGCACCAGAACAGAGTACAGGGGACTCTAAAGAAAGGGACTTGACTGCACCTGTTGATACTACTTAGGCACAGCTAAACACTTCATGGGATTAGTTTTCTTGGTTTGAAGGTTTAGGATCATAGCTTCATAGATTATCCCAGTCATTTGGCCTAAAGTTGTTTTTAGAGTTTCTGTTATACCTCCTAGTTTGGTGAGTAGCACCTGGGGGTCTTAAAAACTTGCAAGCAGCCACCCGAGATATAAAAATTGATCTTTATTTGCCTGGAATAGCAGAGGAAGGAGTCCCAGGAATGAGAGAAGCAAGTGGAATAAATACAGGTTTTATTGCCTCTATGAAGTACTTCGTCCATTACCATGAGACCAGAAAAATGGATGGTGCCCAACTACAATTACTGAATGTTTTGATCAAGGACCCAGTAGACGGATTCTAATCAAAAGGAGAAAAATCATGGGACAGAACTTCAAATTCTTGTGAAAACCAGACTTATTGAATCCATTGAGACTGTGGGAACACCCAGATGCATTGCCTGGAAATAACCTTTAAACCTTGAACTGAAACTATCTGATGATGCCATCATTAAACTAAACAATAGTTTAGCTTAATTAATAAAGAATGTTTGCCTTCAGCATTAAGCTCTTATAAACAATTAACTATATGAGTTCAAAATGACAACAGTTAATCTAAAGCACATATGAGAACTTTAAGAGGCAGGGAGTCTAAATTAATGGTGATGAAACAATATGGATATAGATAATGATAATGACGACACGATGTAAAGTATATAATCAATGTCATTGAACCGTACGTGTAGAAATTGTAAATGGATATATAGTTGGTTGTGCATATTGCCACTAAAAATCAACAAAAACAAGAAAAAAAGGGACTTTAAATTGTTCAGGTCCAGAGGTAACAGTCTTGAAAGAGTACCATTTCTTAAAGAAGGAACAGGCAAACTTGGACACCTCAAGGTAAAGGGATGAACAAAACAGGTATTGGAAATTAAGGGTCCTACAGAACAAGAATGCTTGGTAAAGTGTCAGCAGAAAACAGGAAGCCCCACAATGAGACGGATTGACACAGTGGTTGCAACAATGGGCTCAAACATAGCAACAATTGTGAGGATGCACAGGACTTGGCAATGTTTCGTTCTGTTGCATACGGGGTAGCTATGAGTTGAAACCGACTCAGTGGCACCTAGTAACAACAGAACAAGATAATCACAAAATCAAGCACACATACCAAATATTCTCTTTAAAAAATAATGCCTGTTAAATATACTGTACTTCACAGTATAGCACACCAGGACACTTGTGAAATTTAAAACCTAGTAAATTGCCTTAACCATTGTCCCTTGCCCACATATATATGTATATATATATATTTTTTAGTCCAAGAACCTATAAGACATTTTAAAATTAACAGAAAAATCAGACAATGTGTATCAGACACAAAAATCTGATGGTTACAGTGAGAAGAAAACAGATCTTAATGTAAGAATTTAGTTACAAAGAATTTACACCTACTCTTCACTTATGGACTACCTTGTTATTTGACATTTCGCATTTACAACAATAGTAAAACTTCTACTATGCAACTATTTTGTGCATTAATGATGTACATCTGGCACTAACAAATGCCAAGATGTGAGGCGAGAGTAATGTTGGCTATGATGGTTAAGGCTATGTGTCAACTTGGGGTTTGGCAATCATGTAATGATGTGGTCATCCTCCATTTTTGCATAACACTTATTTTTGCATAACGACCTGGTCTTTGGAACTTAACAATGTCAATACATTAGGACTGGCTGTATTTGGGATATGATCCAAGGAAATGTGACAAGGAGGAGGTAAAATGAGGTAAGGGAGAGAGAAATATCAATAAAGAGTGTGTTAATGAGATGGTTGCTATTGTGGCAATGGACATCAGTTCCCTCTGAAAGACTATGCAGAGCATAATTTAGAATTATCCCACTGAGGAATGCAGGAACTGGTTAATTTATTCACCAACCTCTGTCCCACACTGGTTGAGTGTCACTTCTGGTGCATTAACCCCCAAGCAATTAGGGCTGCTCTAGGTGCGAACTTTGCATATTCCTATAGCCACTGAGGAAAACCTAGTGGCTTAGTGGTTAAGAGTTATGGCTGGTAACCTAAAGGTTGGCAGCTCAAATCCTCCAGGTGCTGCTTGGAAACTCTATGGGGCAGCTCTACTCTGTCCTGTAGGGTTGCTGTGAGTCAGAATCGACTTGACAGCAAAGGGTATGGTTTGGTTTATAGCCACTGAACGTACCCAGAAAGAGTCAAGCTTTCTGCCATTTTGATTGAGGAGACAAGTGCATTTAGAAAGCAGTAGTAGTGTACAGCAATTTAAGAATGAAGCTGCCCTTCTCTAGACCTTCCCACCTTCCTGATTTGCACTTCATTATTTTCCAAATATTTACTATCAGGTTAATAACAAAATTCACTTTTTCTCTCTCTCTAAATATATATATACATATGTTTGTGTACACATGTGTGTATAAATACGTATACATATGTATATACATGTGTATATGTATGTGCATATTTATATGTATTTATACACACTTGTACACACACATATTTGTTTGTTTAAAAATATGATTTATGTTACTTCCTCTTCTTCCATGAAGAATGTTAGTTGACCATCCAACCAGTGGGCTGCCATAGCAAAACCTGACATCATCCCTGAATCCTTTTAAGCCTCTTCAATCATATTTAAGTGTTCAGAAAGTCCTGTTGACTCTTTCCTAAACATCTCACAAAGCCATGAACTTCTTTCCATCCTCACTGCTATCACCTTCATTTCAAGCCACTGTCCATTCTAGCCTGGGTTATTATGGTAGTCTTCTAACTGGCTGTATAATGTGGGCCTAATCTTCTATAGTAAAAGTTTTGCAGATATTGCTCTTTTTGAACTCAAAATCAACCATACCTCATTCCGCTCTTTAGAACACTCCATTAAGTACCATTGATGGTCAGTCTTTTGGCTCTAGACCAACACGCATGCTCTTCTCTCAGCTTGAAACACCTTCTTCAACCCTCTCCATATGGAAAAATTCATTTAACTTTCAATTCAATCCAGATATCACTCCCTCTAAAATGTATTTCCTCCTCTCTCCTTCCCTTCTGGAAAACTATGCTAAGTGACCTTCTGTGTTTCTGAGGTATCCTGCATTTCCCTCTTATAGTTGTTATCACAATGAGTTGTAAATGCCTCTTTATTTCTTGGTCTTTCCTCACTAGACTGTGAACTCCTTGAGAGCAGGCACCAAATCAATCTTATTTACTATCGTATTCCCAGCGCCTGTAAGAGGACTAAACATTGTTTAAAGGAACAAACAATATCCTGAATAAGTAAATGAATAAAAATTTAAATATTGTGGTATTAATGGAAATCAACTACTGGGAAACCTATATTTCAAATTTCCAGGAGAATTTTTGTCAAAAGTACATAGTAAATTTAAGTTCAGATGGAAGAAGTACTGAACTGGAAAAATGGTGTATTAAAAGATTTGCTCCACATCACTAGAAATTTACTTTGAGCTTAAAAACACAGTAGATAAGTTAATATTAATTAAAATACTTTCTGGAACAATAGGTTTTAATTAGTTTTTTTTCTTGTCTGATAATAGCCTAATTTATCCCCTTCTATCACCTTGTATTTTTTAATCAAAATTTCATGCTACATAATAACCATAACACATTTCTCATAACTTAAAATGTGTCTTGTGGTGTTAATTTTGAATTCAACAAGTGTGTTGTACAGAACATCTTTAATTAAATATTACTCACTTATGAGGTTGAATGGACTTGTATTAGAAAATCAAATACCTAGAAGAAAAATATAGAGCTTTTGAAATTATGGAAATGTTGTTTCATTTGAAAAGGTAAGTTTCAAACAGAAAGATAATTATTCAAATCCCAACTCCTCTCCACCTACACACAAATATACCACCAATAATATTTTGCAAAAAGAAATCTTTTCTATAGTTAGAAAATATCATAGGACTTCTTAGTTATGGGAGTTACATGAGTCATAGTAGCATGCCCCTTTATTCCCAAATATTTTCATTTTGCATTTTAATTGTTTCAGCACTGTTCATCAACTACATGAATGCTAATTTTGCTTTGAACATCATTATTACAAAATAGCTATCGATTCATTGAAAGTTGACAGAGAGGTCCAGTAATATTTTACTTAGTGTCATCTCATATAATTATAGTACAATATAAAAAACAGGAATTTGAAATTGGTACAATGTAAGTATACAGGTCTATGCCATTTTATAATGTGTATAAATTTGCATAGTTATCAACCACAGTCACACAGCCTGCTGCTGCCCCACCCACCCAGACAAGGTGGTGAGAGCTATGGTGCCCAGAAATTACAAAGCAGTAAAGTATACTTGATCTGCCCACCTTGACACATTAAAACAAAACAAAAAAGAAGGATGAAATGAATGAACATACAATCAATAATTAAAGAGAAGAATATCTTAATGTCTTGGAGACAGCAGACAATATCAAAGCATGTAACAGAACAGAACAAGATGGCTCCAAAAAGTGATCAAAATAAAGAATCAGATGACTTTCTGGTGGAAGAAAAGGCAGTGGAACTACCTGAAATGGAATTCAAAAGACTAATATTTAGAACTTTCCAAGAGATTAGAAAAAAGACCAAGGAAAATACAGACAAAACTCAGGAAAAAATAAATAAAATCATGGAAAACAGAGACAAAAACAATGAGAACATTGCCAAAGTCAAGGAAAACACCAACAAAGCAATTGAAGAATTCAGGAAAAGAATCCAAGAACAAAACCTCAGAATAAATAAACAATTAGAAATCATACAAAAACAGCAATTAGAAATCCAAATGATAAACAACAAAATTTCAGAAACGGACAATAGAAGGTTTTAGGAGCAAATTTGGAATAGTGGAAGACAGAATCAGCAAGACTGAAGACAAATCTATGGACACCACTTTATTTGAGGAAAAATCAGGAAAAAAAATGAAGAATGATGAAGAAAACCTAAGAATTATGTGGGACACAATCAAGAGCAAAAATTTGCACATGATCAGAGTTCCAGAACAGGGGGACAAATTGGAAAACACAGAGAATATAGTGGAAGATATGCTGGCAGAAAACTTCCCAGATATCATGAAAAACGGAAAGCTGACTGCCCAAGAAGCTCAATGAGCTCCCATATAGGATAGAACCCAAAAGAAAGTCACCAAGATATGTCATCATCACACTTGCCAAAAACAATTTCAAAGAAAGAATCCTGAAAGCAGTTCAAGAAAAATGAAAAGTCACTTACAAAGGGGAAACAATAAGACTAATCTCTGATTACTGAGTGAAAACTATGCAGGTAAAAAGACAATGGGATGACATATATAAAACCTTGAAAGAAAAAAAACAAAACTGTCAATCAAGAATAATATATCCTGCAAAACTCTCTCAAATACAATGGTGAGATTAAGACATTTCCAGATCAACAGAAATTAAGGCAATTCATAAAAACCAACCCAAGCTTTCAAGAAATATTAAAGAGATTCCTTTGGTTAGAGATCCAACAACATCTGACAACAACTGAACTCTAGGACACAGGACAACATCAGCCAGATACCAATCTAGGTAAATAACTCTCAGTAATAAAGCAAAGCAAAGAGATTTAAAAGAGGGAAACAGAGATGTCAATCTGTAAATAACAATGGCATCAAAACAATAAAAAGGGAAATAAATGGTGTAGGTATAGAACTTTCAAATGGAGATGAAGTCGAGACAATATCAACTAATAAAGACTGGTTCAAACTTCGGAAGATAAGGGTAAATTTCAAGGTAACCACAAAGAAAGTTAACAATCCTACTCATCAAAATAAAAAGCAATAAAATCATAAAGATTAAGTAAGCACAAAATCTATAACAACTAAAGAAAAGAAAATTCATAAACAAAAGGAACTCATCACAGGAAAGTAAGAGGAACAAAGAAAATGTCAGAACCACAAAAAAAAACCATAACATGACAGCAATAAACTACCAGTAATCACACTGAATGTAAATGGCTTAAATACGTCTGTAAAGAAAGAGTGCCAGAAGGGATAGAAAAGAAATGACCCATCAATATGTTGTCTACAAGAGACACCTTAGACACAAAGACATAAATATATTAAAAATCAAAGGATGGAAACATATATCAAGCAAACAGTAACAAAAAAAAGGGGGGCAGGAGAGGCAATACATGGAAACTGAATAACACTTTGCTTAAAAACAACTGGATAATAAAGACGTCAAAGAGGGAATAAAAAAATCCTAGAATCAAATGAGAATGAAAGCACAACATACCAAAACCTTTGGGACAATGCAAAGGCACTGCTCAGAGATCAATTTCTAGCAATAAATGCACTCATTAAAAAAGAAGAATGGGCCAAAATCAAAACATTAGCCCTACAACTCTAACAAATAGAACTAGAACAGCAAAAGAATCCCACAGGCACCAGAAGAATATAATAAAGAATAGAGCAGAAATAAATGAAACAGAGAACAGAAAAACAATAGAAAGAATCAATGAGACCAAAAATTGGTTCTTTGAAAAGATCAACAACAAAATCAACAAACTTTTGATGAAACTGAAAAAGAAAAACAAGACAAAAAGCAAATAACCCAAATAAGAAATGAGGCAAGGGGCATTACAACAGACCCAACAGAAATAAAAAGGATCATAATAGAATACTATGAAAAACTGTAC
This sequence comes from Trichechus manatus latirostris, assembly GCF_000243295.1. Classification (NCBI taxonomy): domain Eukaryota; kingdom Metazoa; phylum Chordata; class Mammalia; order Sirenia; family Trichechidae; genus Trichechus; species Trichechus manatus. The sequence continues at coordinate 19,798,281 of NW_004443947.1, read as the reverse complement.
TCCAGAAAACTTGAGAACCTAAAGGAAATGGACAAATTTCTAGAAATACACTACCTACCTAAACTAACACAAACTGATGGAAAATCTGAACAGATCCATAACAAGAGAAGAGATGGAAGAGATTGGAAAAAAAAAAAAAAAAAAAAACTCCCAACAACAAAGCCCTGACTGGGATGTCTTTAATGGAAAATTCTACGAAACATTCAAACAGCCAGAGAAGTGCTCACACCAGTACTACTCAAACTATTGCAGAGCACAGAAAAGGAAGGACTACTACTGAATTCATTCTATGAAGCCAGTATAACCCTGATACCAAAACCAGGCAAAGACACAACAAAAAAAAAAAAAAATCACAGACCCATATCTCTCATGAATATATGAATATAGATGCAAAAATTCTCAACAAAATTCTAGCCAATAGAATTCAGATTCATATTAAAAAATAATATACCACAACCAAATGAGATTTATACCAGGTATTGAAGGATGGTTCAACATTAGAAAATTAATCACATAATTCATCACATACATAGAAAAAAGGAAAAGAATCCTGTGATTATTTAAATTGATGCAGAAAAGGCATTTGATAAAGTCCAACATGCATTCCTGATAAAATTTCCCAATAAAATAGGAATAGAAGGGGAATTCCTCAACATAATAATGATCTTCTATACAAAACCAACAGCCAACATCATTCTCAATGGAGAGAGACTGAAAGCATTCCCCCTGAGAATGGGAACAAGACAAGGATGTCCTTTATCACCACTCCTATTTAACATTGTCCAGGATGTCCTAGCTAGAGCAATAAGGCAAGAAAAAGAAATAAAAACCATCCAAATTAGACAGGAAGAAGTAAAACTATCCCTATTCATAGGTAATATGATTGTATACATACAGAACCCCAAAGATTCCACAAAATAACTACTAGAACTAGTAGAAAGGTTCAGTGGAGTAGCAGGATACAAGATCAAAGTACAAAAATCAGTTGGATTCCTATACACTAACAAAGAGAACTTTGAGAAGTAAATCAGGAAATAAGACCATTTATAATAGCCCCTAAAAAGATAAAATTCTTAGGAATAAATCTAACCAGGAACATAAAGACCTATACAAAGAAAACTACAAAACACTATTGCAAGAAATCTTCCCCAATAGAGTAAAAAGAGAACCTACAGACTGGGAAAGAAAGTTTGGTTATGACATACATGTCAATGGTCTAATCTCTAAAATCTATGGAATACTCCAACACCTCAATAACAAAAATACAAATAATCTAATTAAAAAATGGGTAAAGGATATGAACAGCCACTTTACCAAAGAAGACACTCAGGAAGCTAACAGAAACATGAGAAAATGCTCCAGTCATTAGACATGACAGAAATGCAAATCAAAACTATGAAGAGATACCGTCTCACCCAGGCATTACTATCAGGAATCAAAAAAACAGAAAATAACAAATGTTGGAGAGGTTTCCTGGAGATTGGAACTCTTATGTACTGTTGGTAAGAGTGTAAAATGGTATAACCACTATGGAAAACAATATGGGACCTCCTTGAAAATCGAGAAATAGATATTCCTTATTATACATTAATCCCACTCCCAGGAATACATCATAGAGAAATAAGAGCTGTCCAGCAAATAGGCATATGCACAGCCATGTTCATTGCAGTATTATTCACAATAACAAAAAGATGGAAACAACCTAACTGCCCATCAACAGATGAATGGATATACAAATTATGGTACATACACACAATGGAATACTATGCAACAATAAAGAACGATGATAAATCCATGAAATATCTCACAAGATGGATGAATCTGGAGGGCATTATGCTGAATGAAATAAGTCACTCATAAAAGGATAAATATTATATTAAATCACTATTATAAAAACTCAAGAAGAGATTTACCCACAGAAAAGAAAAAAAAAAACCCAATCTTTGACAGTTATGAGGGAGGGGAGGACTGGGGACAGGAAATCACTAACTAGATAGTAGACAAGTGTTAACTTTGGTGAAAAGAAAAACAACACACAATATACAGGAAGTCAGCACAACTTTGCCAAGGCAAAGCCATAGAAGCTTCCTAGACACATCCAAACACTTTGAGGGACCAAGTTACTGGAGCAGAGGGCTGGGGACCATCTAGGTCAATTGGTATAACACAGTTCATAAAGAACATGTTTTACATCGTACTTTGATGAGTAGTGTCTGGGGTCTTAAAAGCTTGTAAGAGGCTAAGATACAGTTATTGGTCCCATCCCATCCAGGGCAAAGGAGAATGAAGAAAACAAAAAACACAAGTTAAATATTAGTCTAAAGGACTAATGGACCACATGAACCAGAGCCTACACCAGTCTGAGCCCAGAAGAATTAGATGGTACCTGACGACCACCACTGACTGCTTTGACAAGGATCACAATAGAGAGTCCCAGAGCAAGAGAAAAATCTAGAACAAAATTCAAATTCACAAAAAAAAAAGACCAGACTTATTGATCTGACAGAGACTGGAGGAATCCCTGAGACTATGGCCCCCAGACACCCTGCTACCTGAGAATTGAAGCCACTCCAAAAGTCCACCTTTCAGCCGAAGATTAGACAAGCCTATAAAACAAACACTAGCACATGTGAGGAACGTGCTTCTGAGTTCAGTTAAGTACAGGAGTCCAAATGGGCAACACCTACTCAAAGCAAAGACAAGAAGGCAGGAAAGGCCAAGAAACCTGGGTGAATAGACACAGGAAACTCGTGGTGTAAAGGGAAAGGGGAGAGTGCTGACACATTGCAGGGATTGCAACCAATGTCACAAAACAATTTGTGCATAATTTTTCTGAATGATAAACTAATATGCACTGTAAGTTGTCACCTAAAACATACACACACAAGAAAAGGATACAGAACAATCCAAACCCACCAAGGTCTCTCTGGTGATACCATTTTATAGCCACACCTAGTCCCTCTTGTCCACCATCCTTAAACCTTGACAATTACTAATCTGTTGTCCATCTATATAATTTTGTAATTTTGAACATTTTATATAAATAGAATTATAGAGTATTTGACCTTTTGAAATTGTCTTTTTTTCACTTAGCATAATGCACTTATAGGAAAGGGTAGACAGTGATTCAACAATTGATGCCTTTGAATTACGGTATTTGCAAAGAATATTAAATATACTATGGACTGCCAGAAAAATGAACAAATCTGTCTTGGAAGAAGTACAGCCAGAATACTCCTTAGGAGCAAGAATGGTGAGATTTCATCTCACATACTTTGAACATTTTATCAGGAGGGACCAGTCCCTGGAGAAGAACATCATGCTTGGTAAGTAAGTAGACGGCTAGCGAAATAGAGGAAGATCCTCAACCAGATGGACTGACACAGTGGCTGCAACAAGGGCTCAAGCATTATAACCATTATGAGGACGGTACAGGACTGGATAGTGTGAAGTTTTGTTATACACAGGGTCACTATGCCTTTGAACCAACTCAATGGCACCTAACAACAACAGGAACAGATAGTGTCCCTGAGTAGTACAAATAGTCCATCCAGATGCACCTCAGAAGAAAGGTCTGGTGATATGTTCCCCAAAAAGCAGTCATTGAAAATGCCGTGGAGCACACAGAATTCTACTCTCACACACAAGTGATTGCCGTGAGTCAGAATCAACTCAATGGCAACTGATTTTTACTTTTAGCTACAAGAAATTTTATGAGAAATAGGGCAAGCAGCTGGGATAAACAGGTGACAAAATTGGGCCACTTCAGTAGGAAATGTTTCTCTCTGCAGTCAGCCAATTCCGAAGATGAACTATTAAGGAGAGATGGCCAGCACCTGTTTGGTCACTGCTATAGTGTGTCCCACACTTTTTGATATGTTGTATTTTTATTTTTATTCAGTTTAATGCATTAAAAAAAAAAATCCCTTGTGTTTTATCTGGCTTCTTCTGACAACATTCTGGGAGTGAAGGGGGATACTGCTTTCTTACTACCAGTTGGGAGTGGAAGTTCTGGTTCTCTACTTGGCCTCCCTTGCCACTCAGGATAGGGGCTCCTTGTTTCTGCTTGGGCAAAGATGAGAGTTCATACTCTCCACTTGGTCTCCACTGATACTGATATCGGCTGGGTAGAAGGGTGTGGGGAGTCTTGTTACTGCTCTCACATGACCTCCAATGGCACCATGATGGTGGCAGGGTAATCTTGTAACTATAGAGCAATGCTGAAGGTCTTTACTCTCCATTAGCCCTACTCCAACACCACTCTAACAGGGAGGAAAGTGTATCTTGTTCCCAATACGGGGAGATGGAGATACAGGCAGTCCACCTGTTCTCCACTGATACCATGGGGAAAGATGATTTGTTACCATCTGGTGAGGATGAAAGTTCTGGCTCCCCTCGGCCTTCTTTGATACTACCTTTTGTGTGGGGGTACCTCCTTATACCCTGGAAAGAGTGGAAGCCTTAGCAATTGCTCCTGGGGTTGGGTTTGAGGCCGCAGTTTTTTCCGTGATGTTTGACTGGCATAGAGCACTTATTGTCTAAACATTACACAGTTAATATGTTGGGCTGCTAACCTAAAAGTGGGAGGTTCAAGTCTACCCAGAGTTACCTAGGAAGAAAGGCCTGGTGATCCACTTCTGAAAAATCTGGTATTGAAAACCCCATGGAGTACAGTTCTACTCTGACACACATAGGGTCACCATGAGTTGGAGTTGATTCAATGACAGCTGGTACTGGTAGGCTGACCCTTTCATAGTCCTTTGGCTAAAGAGAACAGGTTTTTCTCAGGCTTTTTGTCTGCTTCATTACTGTTTCTGGGTTGCTAGAGTCTACAGTTTTAGATGACGCAAAAAGAAACTTAGGGAACTCACCACTGTGTTGTGCTTTGGGTGCCGAGATCTCTAGCTATGATTTCCCTTCTCTATGCCTTTCAGAGTTGTCATATGTTTGTTATACATATAATATCCAGGATTTTTAGTTGTATCTTAATGAGGAAGATACAACTCAGGAGTTTCTCCCTAACTCTTAACTTAGACATCTCTGCATCTGAATTTAATGGACCTTCACTGGAGCAACCAACAGCAGCATTCTGAAGTAAAGGATGGAAGTCAGAAAACATGGGAACGACATATTTAAAGTACGGAGCGATGGAAAATTGATCAGTTATTTTAATACCAGGTAAAATAGACTTGAAGGTAAGAAATATTACAAGATTAAAGAACTTCCCATACTAAAAAAATGGGTGAATTCAAATGGAAAACATAGCAATACTAAATTTAGATGCATCTAATAATGTAGCTTTGAGATATTAAAAGTAAAATTCAGAACTAAAATGAGAAATAGTTGAATATACAATCATAATTTGATATGTTAATTCACTTATCTCAGTAATTAATAAAACAAGAATAAAATATCAGCAAGAATAGATGATTTAAACAACATGATTAAGAAGCTTATATATATGACATGTATAGAGTACTATATCAACCCAATGAACAATAAATATAATTTTCAAGAGCACATAAAACTTACTAAAATATACCATATTCTGGGCAATAACATATTCTCAAATTAATTTGAAGAATGATAACCTTATAAATTATATTCCCTATCCACACAGTGATTTAGTTATAAATAAACAAAAGAAAGATAACCCATAATGCCCCAAATACTTGAGAAATAAACAATACTATTCTATGTAACCCAAGAGTCAAAGAATCACATGGGGAATTAGAAAACATTTTTCCACTGTATATTTATTTAATATGCAAATAAAACATATGGGATGCAATGGAAGCCATATTAAAATAAAATATGTAGCCTTATATCCATAAATTAGAAAAGTAAGAAGATTGAAAATAAATAAAGAATCTATTTCAAGAAACAAGTAAAGAACAGCAAATTACAGAGGAGGTAGAAAAAATAAGCAAAAAAGTCAGTGAAATAGAAAGCAAAAATATATTAGATAAAATCAAATAGCCATAAATTGATTCCTTCGAAAGATTAAGAAATTTCAAACATATCAGCAAGAATCTTCAAAAAATAAAGACCGAAAACAAAATGATAGCAGCTGGAATAAAAACAGTGATATCACTATAGGTCTTAAAGACATTATAAAAATAATGAGTACATTACGATAAACTTAATGTCAAAAATTTTGAGTATTTAACTAAAATGGATATATTCCTTAGAAAATAAAATTACCAAAATTATGAGAAAACAAAATTCTTATTGATCTATAGATATTAAATAAAGTGAACCTGCACTTAAGCATCTTTTCAGAAAAAGAAAACTACAGACCTGGATGTTTTTATTGGTGAATTTTTTCCAACATTTCAGGAAAAATAAATAAAGAAATAATCAAATTCTTGCATAAAGTAGAAACAGTGAACACATGTCATTTCATTTCCTGAGGCCAGGGCATTATAAGAATGCATCACAGGTCAATCTCTCTTATACAGTCATGAGCCACATAATGTCCATTTGAGAAATGTTGGACCACATATGCATCCATGGTCCCATAAAGTTACAATAGAGTTCAGAAATCCCAATTGGAGAATGGGACATAGCAGATTTAGGTAGGTTGCGCTCGACAATCATGATGATCTTCAAAAATAAAAAAAAATAATTCTTCAACCTGTTAAAAGATCTGCTCCACTGAAAGCTATAAAGCTAACAAAAATTTGAGAGTAATCGATATCATATATGGAGAAATTGCTAATGACATGGATTGAGGACCAAACACAAAAGCAAATCCCTCTCAGCACGTTAACAATCTCTGCTAAGGCATGAAGCTTGTTGAAGATTCTTAAAGAAAAAGCAGGACCAGACTACAATACGGAGTTTAGTGCTGACCCTAGGTGGTTCAAGCACTTCAAACAACGTTTTTAGATGCATGGTGTGAAAATGAGTGGTTAGTCCGCAAGTGCTGATGCGAAGGCAGCAGAAGAATTAATTGAAACTTAGGTAAACTAATTGTTGTTGTTGTTAGGTGCCTTCAGTTTGTTCCAACTCATAGCACCTATGTACAACAGAACGCAACATTGCCTGGTCCTTCGCCATTCTCACAGTTCTTACTATGCTTGAGCCCATTGTTGCAGCCTCTGTGTCAATTCATCTCGTTGAGGGTCTTCCTCTTTCACTCACCCTCTACTTTACCAAGCATGATGTCCTTCTCCAGGGACTGGTCCCTCCTGAAAACATGTCTAAAGTACATAAGACAAAGTCTCTCCATCTTCGATTCTAAGGAGCATTCTGGCTGTGTATTTCTTCCAAGACAGATTTATTATTTCTTCTGGCAGTTCATGGTGTATTCGATGTTCTTTGCCAACACCATAATTCAAAGGCATCAATTCTTATTCAGCCTTCCTTATTCATTGTCCAGCTTCTCATGCATATGAGGTGTTTGAAAATACCATGGCTTGGGTCAGGCGGACCTTAGTTCTCAAAGTGACATCTCTGTTTTTTAACACTTTAAATAAATCTTTTGCAGCAGATTCACCCAATGCAATATGTCTTTTGATTTCTTGACTGCTGCTTCTATGGGCATTGATTGTGGATCCAAGTAAAATGAAATGCTTGACAACTTCAATCTTTTCTCCATTTATCATGATGTTCCTTATTGGTCCAGTTATGAGGATTTTTTTTTTTTCTTCTTTATGTTGAGGTGTAATCCATACTGAAAGCTGTAGTCTTTGATCTTCATCAGTAAGTGCTTCAAGTTCTCTTCACTTTCAGCAAGTAAGGTTGGGTAATTTGGGTATCATAAGTCATTAATGAATCTTCCTCCAATCCTGATGCTATATTCTTCTTCATATAGTCCTGCTTCTCAGATGATTTGCTCAGCATACAAATTGAATAAGTATGATGAAAGCATACAACCCTGACGCATACCTTTCCTGATTTTAAACCACTCGGTATCCCCTTGTTCTGTTTAAACGACTACCTCTTTGTCTACGTTCAAGTTCCACATGAGCACAATTACGTGTTCTGGAATTCCCATTCTTCGTAACGTTATCCATAGTTTGTTATGATCCACAGTAAATAAAGCACAGGTAAATATTTTTCTGGTATTCTAACTAATTGTAGAGGGAGGCTATTTGCCCCCCAGATTTTTTAATATGGATGAAGCATCCTTATTCTGGAAGAAAATGCCTGAAAGTACCTTCATCCATAATATGGTGTTCACACAATGTCCAAATCACATAACATCCTATTTCACAGAATGTATCACGGACATTAAGCAACACATAACTGTAAACACAGACCTTAGAGTCCAAAATAAAATATTTGCAAGTTGAATCAAGCTTTATAGAAAGGAATGATACCTCACAACTGAGAAAACTAAGAAAGAAGAAAACTTTATTTTAATCTAATAAAAGATATCTGCTAAACCACCTAAAATAAATATCATACTCAATGGTAAGTTATTAGAAACATTCCTATGAAACTAAATTCAAGGACAAAGATGTCTTCTGTAAACATTTCTATACAACATAATGCTAAAAGTCCTAGCCAATGCAATGATAAAAGAAAACATTAAATATATAATGAATTTAAAAAGAAGAAATAAAAGTAGCCTTCATTCACACATAAAATTTCATATATAGAAAATCCAAAGGAGTAGTATATATACATATATTTCTATATACTACTAAAAATTAAAAATAAAAATTTTAATTTATAATAACTTCAAAAAATTAAATACTAAAAATAATTTTAATCTAAACTAGTAAATATTATTCTGAAAATTTAAAGGTTAAAAAAAATAAGATATACCAAATTGATCTATGAATCCAATGCAATAATGCATGAAGGTCCCCCCACCCACCCAGAAATTGATAAAATATTGAGTATAAAAAGTCAGACATGAAAAATGCATAGGATTCCACTAATTAATTTCTAATACAGACAATATTAATGAATGATTTTAAAAGATCAGAATTCTGTTTCCCATTTGAGAGGAAGGGGTGGTATGTGCTGACTGACAGGGCATAAGAAATGTTTTAGTCATGCAGGTAATATTCTATGTCCTGATCAGAATGGAGCTTCCTATATATATTCTTTTTTAAAAATCTACTGAGCTTTTATAATTAAGCATATTTATGTTATTCAATTATATTATACTTTGATTCAGAAAAACTAAAAGCATATAAAACATTTTTACCTGCCTAGAATAAACTTGATTATTTTTTTAAAAAGGAGGAAAGAAGTCCAGGGAAATGACTGACAAAATTCACAATATTGACTTCCTTTTAATGTTTCCCATGATAACCACTGAATAAATGAGCGATACTTTATTCCAATGCTGATGCATATGCTTAGTATTTCAGCAACTTCCATGGGTCACATTAACATTGTTTGTGAAAAAGTCTAAATATTTTTAAACTTAAAAAAAAAAACGAATAAAATATTCCATCCAATTTATTTAGATATTTTAAAAGCTTCTAATTTGAATATCCTGATTTTCTGAAAGGTGTTAATAACAGAAATATACATATTTAAATATACATATTTAAATACTCTTCAAGCCACATGAAAGTTTACAGATACTGAATCTGGAGCCTAATCATCACATGATCTTTTGAAATAACACATTTCTCTTTGTAAGACATATTCCTTGTAAAAAAATAATTTTGTTCTTCATATTCATGAATACTACCCACATCAGAACTGCAGATGGCATATAAGTCATAATCTTTTATCCAAGGTTTACGGTCGTACCACTCATTTCCTTTTGACATTCACTTCATGCCCCGTAAAATTTTAAAACCGTTTTTAAAAGCCTCCTATAATCAGATTTTCTATGGCCTTTATCCTTACTAATGTTGACTGTCACACAATGTCCCAGAGTCCAGCTTTGTCATTCAAACCTTAGAGTATGAAACAGGCTTAATTATAGGATTAAAGAGTCTTCATCAGTCCAAGCTTTGTTAAGACATTCTTTGTTTTGGTGTTACAATAGCCAAGTCAATTTATGATAACAAGCTAAACAGATTATAGATTCTGTTCTTCTAATATTTTTCACTTTTAACTATTTGATTTTCATTTTCATTATGGAGACCTGTTGGAGAAGAAACTTTCTAGATACACATTATACTGTAGTTAATAACAAAAATTTAATGCCAGGTTTTGATCTTTATTGTCTGCGATAAAAGTAGGACCATAAATCTCCTATTTTCTGGGTTGTTAAAGATATTACAAAGCATTTCAAAAAATAACTACATGTCTTCAAGTTTGACCTTCTAAGATTCAAAGGTGTTTGAGGACATCTTTTTATTTTTGTTTCAGGAATCAACTGTTCTTTAACGAAGCTGAAAGAAAATCGATGTCACTCTTAAAGTATCTCAGAATAAACTTTTCTGGGTTTAGAAATTTGCTTTGAATGTATTTTTCATTTTCCAACTGAGAAATTTCAAACTATTCTTTTTATTTCTGTAGCATCATTAAATCATTCATTGACTTTTTCAAGGCCAAGTAACTGGTATATATTATAGTAGAAAAGAAAACTAAACTTCTCCTAAAAAGAATGCATCCTCAAATGTTGGTAGGTGAAACAAAGTGCTTTTTTTTTTTTTTT
>NW_004443947.1:19764859-19787602 GCF_000243295.1 Trichechus manatus latirostris | reverse complement strand
CTGGGAATATTGATGCTGCTTCTGTTTCCTTAAGAAAGTGTTAATAGTATTTTGCTTTGTCCTTTCCAGATGAGCAATTTATCAGCTTCACAGATGTGTCTCATTTATCAGAAAACTAATGAACTCTCACTCTTACATAATCCTGCCTATAAGGGATGTGGGGCCAATACAGACCACTGAAGAAATGAACAGCAGTCACTCTCTGCATTATTTAAACAGGATTCTGTGTTTTGAAAAACTATGTGTTCTCAATTCTTGCAAAAAACAGAATACAGAACCTGAAGGTTTTTGTTTTATTTAGTGTTTTGCTTCTAGTACATCTATGTAAATAACAATTGGATTTTAGAATGTTAGTATTTCTCTTTTACTAGATTAAGGAATATGTGCTGAACTGAGTTTCACCCAATGTGGCGGAATATTTGGAATGGTTCAACTTGAAATAAAGGTTACGTGCCATTCTTGGAACTTACTTGTGATAGTGAAGAAGAAGGACATTTTCCCAGGAAGAATCTCAGAGTGATAGGCAATCATTTCCATAGCAGCTGACACTGAAGGGCAAGGAAAATGTTAATCCATATTAACGCTTGCAATGCATATGAAGAGAATACACATCGTAATGGCAGACGTTTCAAATGTAAACTCCGAATCAAATGTTACACAAGCAGATGTCCAGAATTTCAGTCAACACTTTGTGATTGAGATATTTCCCACATGGGCTTCTCTAATGTATTATAGACATCACAGTGAGTGCCGGCAGGGACTTACTTAGCTAAAGCATTTTTTTTAAATAAAAACAAAAAGCGTTTATTGACCAACTTCCGGACTTACCTAGTCAATAATATAATTTTGAAAAATGTTTATTTTCTCTCTTCTAGATCTTGGCTTTCCAAAAATTATTTTTAAAATATTTAATGCCCTTACTGTGTATAGGACGTGATGAGACATGCACTCTGAAGGGATTGCATTAGTATTAGGTTGAACCATATGGAATTGCTCATACTTAAAAAATGTAACCTACAATGATAACAATTTCTATAGTTCAACGTAACAGTGAAGTGGCTTAACAATATCTTAATAAAAAATATGATTTCATAATATAATAATAGAGGGCTATCTATGAGGGAGGGAACCCTGGTGGCACTGTGGTTAAAGTGCTCAGCTGCGAACCAAAAGGTAGGTGGTTCCAGCTGTGCTGTAGAAGAAAGATGTGGTAGTCTGCTTTCTTGAAGACTTACAGCCTTGGAAGCACTATGGGGCAGTTCTAGTTCATCCTATAGGGTCTCTATGAGTCAGAATCGACTTGGGGTTTTTTTGATCTGTGGGAGAACATATTCCCCTAAAGTGATGTCTTTCAAAAAATTTTAATATAAAATAGTAACATGCTTCAGGCCATATGCTACAGTAGGCATTCAGTTTTATTTGACTCCAGGTAACTATCATGACTATGATAACCAGATAACAGAAACATATATAACTCTAATGTGATGCTTAACTTAATCACTGTAAGAAAAGAGATATAAAAATCTTGTGAAGGGAGAGCAAAAGAACAAGGCTTATTCAATATGACTGAAAAATAAAAGATTCCATGAAGGGATTATCCCTACAATTAGATCTAAAAGACTGATAGAATTTAGAGTTAAAAATATTGAAAGCAAGGTGGGAGGAAACTACCAATAGAGGGAGCAAAGAGGGGCAAAAAAATATGACATTTTGGAAAGTCTAAGCTGTATTCAACAAGTTGTCCATTCAGTAAATCAAAGAGGCTTATACACTAAGCTCCTACCATGAGCCTCCCTGAACTGTAAAGATAGACTTGGGTTCAAAATCCTGATCCATAATATATTTGTGAGTTATCTTGAGTAAGTAACTGAATTTCTCTAAGCTTCAAGTTCTGTAGCTACAAAATGGAGATACTTACACCTACTTTAAAGCATTAAATTGAGGACTAAAATTAAAGTGCTTAGCAAGCATGGATCATAAAAGTCAATGCATGATAAATGCCAAACATTAACATATTCATGTTTACTTAGATTAGTTTCATAAAAATACATCTCTTTCATTTATACTTCCAATTATTCTAACCATTCCGAAATGTGTATAGCCAAATGCCCTATCATCAATGTCAACTAGAATCTTATCAGAAATCATATCTGTCTTCATTCCCACCTATATTTGTAAACATATGCTAAGTATTCAAGCTATATAATTATTTGAATGCATTTGACATTCTATCAAGATGCTATTAGGCCCAAGGCTCTTACCTTAGTGGTTCCTATCTTCTTCTATGTCATGGTACACATAGAAAGTTAAAATCACATTCTCCTTTGCACGATGGTATAAATGGACAAAGATGCCCATAGCCAAAAGTGACCAGTCTGGGGACTCAGGCTGTCCCAGACTCTGCTTAGTTCCCTGAGCATAAAATGATCAATATCTGGGCACACCGGCCCTATCTGATGAAGTGTGCAACCCTTTGTAGTCTAATTTGTGTTTTATTGTAGAAATATTCCTCTACTTTCCTCAAAGTGCAGCCTTTGGAGTCATACAAACCTGGATTTTGGGCCCAGTACTATCATGCACTGGCTTTAAAACACTGGGGAAAGCCTTGAGTCATGGTCGGCCCCAAGTTCCTCATCTATAAAATGAATATAATAATAAATTATAAAAGTCATAGTGTTATTACATGATTAAATGAGATGATGCATATGAAGTTCCCAGCAGAGTATCTGACATACAGAAAATGTTTAATTAACATTGGTTAGCTATAATCAGAACTATTATTACTCTTAGGCAATTGTTATGAATCTTAACTTAGTTCTGATCATTATGATGTTCTTTTCATTTTTAAATCTAGATATCACATTTTGCAAGTGCTTCCTGACTATCAAAAAGATGAAGTAAACCAGATTGGACTTCTGAATAGTATGGTGTAGATAGAAAATATTTATTTATTTATTTACTTTTTAAAGTAAGGCCACTTTCTCATCTTACATTACTAATTCATCCATCAAATGTACTTCAACAAATATTTATTATTAATCTTCATCCATTGAGTGATTACTCACTATATAAAAGCTCTAGTAACAGATATTTTATGAATATAAGCCAGGGTTTGTCTATGATCTTAAGCAGCTTGCATTGTGGCTGAGTTACAGATGAAGAAATTCACATGAATTATTTGTGAAAAATATAGTGGACTATAAAATTAAAGGCTAAATATTATGATAGAAAGTTCTGATGCTCTAGTGGGTTGGTAAAAAGTTCTCCAGTTACAAGTGACAAAGTCTAACTCAAATTAGATAAAGTGAAAACATGAATACATTGGCTTGCATAAATGAAGGTTTTATTCATGGCAGATTTTAGGCATGGCTGGATCCAAGCACTCAAACAATTTAATCCCTTATCAGTTTCTCCTCATCTCTCCATTCTTTTTTCTTCTGCGTTGGCTTTATTTTTGTGCAGGCCTTCACTGTAAACTGGCGACATGGTTGCTGGCATCTCCAGACCCTTAGACTGAAAACATAGCCAAAGACCTAGGAACCCATTTCGTTGATTGTGGATCTTATGTTCATCCAGTACCAATCATTGTGGATGAGGGAATGATGATATGTACTCAGTAGTCAGGCCTGGGTCCATGTCTATTGTGGAGCTGATGAACCGGACACAAGGATCAAGAATGGTGGTAATTTAGGTCACTTCCTAAAAGAAAATTAATATATTATTATCAAAACATGTCACGTACTTTTAAACAACTTAAAAGTAATTTGCAGACATCATGACACTTCACTTTAAATGCTTCAACATGTGTCACCAAACAATAAAGATCAGTTTTCAGTTTAATAACATACTCTTACTATACCTAAGAATATTAATAATAATTACATATCATCTGATATAAAGTCTATCTTGAAATTTTTCAAGGTGTTCCAAAGATAGACTGATTGGTGGTATAATTCACAGATGTAGTGAAGACTGAAGTGTTCACAAAAGGTTTTAGCATTTTGCATTGTTCTCTAAAACAAAGGCACTGAAATTTCCTAGAAGCACCGTGACTCTTCAGATACCAAAGCGGCAAAGATGTTTATTACTTAAGTCACCTCCTCAATAATTCAGATGAATACTGAAATTACATAAAAATTCCTACTTCTTAACTTGAGTTAAGGTGATAACAAAATATACACAGAAATAAGAGAAATGTGAATTCTTCCCAAGTGACCCAGTTTAAAAGACAAATGTAGAAATGTCTTTTTCCTTATTCATTGTCCAGAATACTGAACACGCAGGCTGCAAATTAGATGGAAAGATTAGATACAGAGATACATAGATAGATACATAGATACATAGACAGATACATAGGTAGATAGGTAGACAGGTAGATAGACGATAGATTGATAGATATAGATTGATCAGCAGTCTATTGTTTACACTTAGCAGAAACACACATCAAATATATTTATCAAACAAGACAAGGGAGAGGGATAGTAATTGGAATATTCAGGGAAGGGCTAACTTCAGAAAAAGCTTACTTGATGTTTAAACATTACAGTCAGGTCTTTTCTCTCTTCCTTCTTCTTACCTATCCATATTTCCGCTGGCTTTGTTTTGACTTGTGTTAGAGGAGCTTTCTTTCAGTTTCTCTCCACTAGATGATCTCTAGTGTCCAAGGTTACATTTTCTTCACTTCAAAGACAAGTGAGAGAGAGAGAGAGACTGTTTTAACCATCTCAGGAAAAATCCCATGACTACATCGTTAGTTCTGGTTGGGCTACATGCCCATACCTGCACTAATCAATGCATATGTATGGGTAGAGGGCAGAAACAGAGGGTTTGCAATGCTTTCAATTGTCTCAGCCTGAGTCCCATGAATCACAACTAGAGAAGGATATTAATTCAACACAATGAGAATCAAAACAAATGGATTTCTTTCATCGGAGAATGGGAAAGTCAAGATGTTATCAAAGAAGACTATATAGATAGCTGGAACTTTCCCAAACAGGTGATCATTATACCGCTGAAGGAAGGTTTAACTCCAGATCTCCAGTTCTTATTATAGACACTGCAGCACTTCTCCTGCAATCCCAGTCAAATCTTCTTCAATAACAACTACTTAATGAGTTAACTTATCATTGTTTTACCATGTGCTTAAATACTTTGTTGTTGTTGTTGTTGGGTGCCCTCAAGTCAGTTTTGACTCATAGTGACCCTATGTACAACAAGACAAAACACTGAGAGGTCCTGCACCATCCTCCCAATCGTTGCTATGATTCAGTCCATTGTTTTAGCCACTGTGTCAATTCATCTCTTTAAGGGTCTTCCTCTTTTTTGCTGATCCTGTACTTTACCAAGCATTATGTTCTTCTCCAGGGACTGACCCCTCCTGATAACATGTGCACTGTACCTGAGACAAAGTCTGTCTATCCTCCCTTCTAAGGAGCATTCTCGCTATACTTCTTCCAAGACAGATTTGTTCATTCTTCTGGCATTCCATGGTATATTCAATATTGTTTGCCAATACGATAATTCACAGCCATCAATTCTTTGATCTTCTTTATTCATTGTGCAGCTTTCACATGCATATGAGGTGATTGAAAATACCATGGCTTGGGTCAGGCACACCTTAGTCCTCAGAGTGACATCTTTGCTTTTTAACACTTTAAAGAGGTCTTCTGCAGCAGATTTGCCCAATGCAATAGGTCCTTTGATTCCTTGCCTGCTGCTTCCATGGGCATTGATAGTGAATCCTCGCAAAATGAAATCCTTGACAATTTCAATATTTTCTCTATTTATCATGATGTTGCTTATTGGTCCAGTTGTGAGGATTTTTGTTTTCTTTATTTTGAGGTACAATCCATACCGAAGGCTGTAGTCTTCATATTAGCCCAGTGTATCAGATTATTGTTCAACATACAGATTGAATAAGTATGGTGAAAGGATACAACACTGACTCACACCTCTCCTGATTTTAAACCATGCAGTATCCCCTTGTTCTGTCTGATGACTGTCTCTTGGTCTATATGAAGGTTCTGCATGAGCACAATTAAGTGATCTGGAGTTCTCATTCTTCACAATATTACCCATAATTTGTTATGATCTCCACAGTGGAAGGCATTTGCATAGTCAATAAAATACAGGTAAACATTTTTCTGGTATTCTCTGCTTTCAGCCAAGATCCATCTGACATCAGCAATGATGTCCCTGGTTTCACTTTATCTTCTGAATACAGCTTGAATTTCTGGCAGTTCCCTGTGGATATACTGCTGTATCCATTTTTTAATCATCTTCCTCAAAATTTTATTGCATGCGGCATTAATGATATTGTTTAATAATTTCCACATTCTGTTGGATCACCTTTCTTTGGATTGGGCACAAATATGGATCTCTTCCAGTTGTTTGGCCAGATAGCTGTCTTCCAAATTTCTTGGCATAGAGATGAGAGCACTTCCATCATTGTATCTGTTTGTTGAAACATCTCACTTGGTATTCCATCCTTTCCCGGAGCCTTGTTTTTCACTAATGCCTTCAGTGCAGCTTGAATTTCTTCCTTCAGCACCATTAGTTCTTGATCATATGCTACCTCCTGAAATGGTTGAACGTCGAACAACCCTTTTTGGTACAGTGACTCTGTATATTCCTTCCATCTCCTTTTGATGCTTCCTGTATCATTCTATATTCTTCCCATAGAATCCTTCACTATTGCAACTCGAGAGTTGAATTTTTTCTTTAGTTCTTTCAGCTTGAGAAACGCTGAGCATGTTCTTCTCTTTTAGTTTTTTAATTCCAGGTCTTTGCACATTTCATACTTTACTTTGCCTTCTCCAGCCGTCCTTTGAAATCTACTGTTCAACTGTTTTACTTCATCATTTCTTCCATTTGCTTTAGCTGCTCTACATTCAAGAGCAAGTTTCAGAGTCTCTTCTGACATCCGTTTTGGTATTTTCTTTCTTTCCTGGGTTTTTAATGACTTTTTATTTTCTTATCTATGATATCCTTGATGTCACATCTGGTCTTTGGTCATTAGTATTCAATGTGTCAAACCTATTCTTGAGATAGTCTCTAAATTCAGGTAGGATATACTCAAGGTCACACTTTGGCTTTTGTAGACTTGTTTTAATTTTCTTCAACTCCAATGTGAGCTTGCATATGAGCAGTTAATGGTCTGTTCAGCAGTCAATCCCTGGCCTTGTTCTAACGTATAATATTGAGCTTCTCCATCTTTTCTTTCCACAGATGTAGTTGATTTGATTCGTATGTATTCCATCTGGCATGGTCCACACATACAATCACCGATTATGTTGTTGAAAAAAGGTACTTCCAATGCAAATGTTGTTGGTCTTGCAAAATTCTATCACACAATTTCTGGTGTTGTTTCTATCACCAAGGCTGTATTTTCCAATTACTGGTCCTTCTTTGTTTCCAACATTCACATTCCAATCACCAGTAATTATCAATGCATCTTGATTGCATGTTTGATCAATTTCATACTGCAGAAGTTGGTAAAAATCTTCAATTTCTTCATCTTTTGTATTAGTGGTTGGTTCACAAATTTGAATAATAGTCATATTAACTGGTCTTCCTTGTAGGCCTGTGGACATCTTCTTATCACTGACAGTGTCATACTTCAGGATAAATCTTGAAGTGTTCTTTTTGACATTGAATGTTGTCTTAGTCATCCAGTGCTGCTATAACAGAAATAACACAAGTAGATGGCTTTGACAAACAGAAGTTTATTCTCTCACAGTCTAGAAAGGCTAGAAGTCCGAATTCAGGCAGCTCCAGGGGAATGGTTTTTCTCTGTTGGCTCTGGAGGAAGGTGCTTGCCATCAATCTTGCCTTGGTCTAGGAGCTTCTCTGTGCAGGGATGCCAGGTCCAAAAGATGTGCTTTGATCCTGGCACTACTTTCTTGGTGGTATGAAGTACCCCTGTCACTCTGCTGAGTTCTCTCTTTTATATCTCAAAAGAGATTGACTTAAGACACAACCTAATCTTGTAGATTGAGTCTCACCTCATTAACATAACTGCCATTAATCCCACCTCCTTAACATCATAGAGGTAGGATTTACAACACAGAGAAAAGCACATCAGATAACAAAATAATGGACAACCATACAATACTGTTGACACACGTTTTTAGGGGGACACAATTCAATCTTCAAATTGTCATTCCTGGCTTAGTTGGCCATATGATTGTCTGATTCAATATGTCTAATTCTAGTCCATTTCAGCTTTCTAATACCTATGCTGTCTATCTTCAAGTGTTCCATTTCATTTTTGACAACTTCCAATTTTCTTAGATTTATACTTTGTAAATTCTACATTCTGATTATTAATGGGTTTTGTAGGTATTTCTTCTCATTTTGATTCTTGCCACATCAGCAAATGAAAGTTCTGAAATCTTTACTCCATCCACATCTTAAGGTTGACTCTACTCTGAGGAGGCAACTCTTCCCCACTCGTCTTTTGAGTGCCTTCCAATCTGAGGGGCTCATCTTCCAGCACTATATCAGACAATGTTCCACTGCTATTCATAAGGTTTTCACTGGCCACTTTTTTTAGAAGTAGATCGCCTTGCCCTTCTTCCTACTCTGTCTTAGTCTGGAAGCTCTGCTGATACCTGTCCACCATAGGTGATCCTGCTGATTTTTGAAATACCAGTGGCATATCTCTTAGCATCACAGCAACAAGCAAGGCACCACAGTATGACAAATGGACAGATAAGTAGTGGTCAAATACTTGAAAATAGTTCATTTACACATCAACACTGTGAGGTAAATATTATCATCTTCATATTACAGATGAGGGAACTGAAGTATATCTGGGATTTGCACATGGCTACAAAGCAAGTAAAGTAAAGAGCAAGTAAGTTCACAAAGCTATGTCTATCTTTCCTAATTACATTGTTATTTTAAGGACATCAGTCTGTCTTCTCTTGGCCTAAGTCATGAGACATAAACTCCGGTGCTTACAGGAGAGAGGCAAGCAATATAAATTCATGAAGTGAGAAGAGTAGAGATTAACAAAGTTATAAGTGTGCACCTTTTCCAAATAGGACAGCTTCTACTCAGTTCCAGATAATTATTACCATGCAAAACTGCAAGCCATTCTTGCCAGATCTTCTGATTTTTTAAGACAGACTCAGTATCTGAATGTTGTGTGAAATGTCCTCAAATTTAAATTTCAGCATTTATTTATTTAAAATATGTGTGGTCCACACAAAACATTTTTATGTTATTCATGCATGTCCTGCCATTCTGAATAGCTCAACACTCTGGCCCCCACTCAATGTCAATACTGCAAAATTAAGAGTGTTTAATCCATCCTTCTCAACCTGTTCCTAGAACGAATAAATTTATAGGATTGCTGTGCTCTTTTTCAAATAAATGATCTGTATGCATTAATCTTTTTATACATCATTTCTTTTTCACTCTGCTTTCTTTGCTTCATTCTTATTAAACCCCCATAAATTGTGAAAGATATTGGAGGAAAAGATGGATATTACAGAAAATAGCAGGAGGAATATCAAAAAGACCCCAACTCAAAAGCACCTAACAACAACAAGTTAACATAGAGAGGCAAAGAAAGGAGACAATTTGAGAAATATTTCAAAGATAGAATCAAAAAGGATTTAAGTCCTTTGTGTAGCTGAGGGAAAGGAAGAGTTGAGAGTTCTCCTGATTTTTACTTAGTGAAGAATTTGAGGTCAAGTGTGTTCATTCAAATCCACCTGACCGATTAATATTATTTTAATAGTGTTTACTCTTCCTCCTAGTTTAGTGGGTAATGCCTCAGTACTTAAAAGCTTGCCAGCAGCCATCCAAGTTACAACAATTGGTCTCTATTTCCCAGGAGCAACAGAAGAAAGAGATCCAAAAATCAGAGAGGAAATGGTTTGAAAGTCTAATTTCCTCCATAAACTACTATCTCTCTTGCCATGAGGCCAGAAGAAATAGATGGTGCCCAGCTACCATTACTGAACATTTTGGTCAGGGACCCAAAAAATGAATCTTGATCAAAAGGAGGAAAATTGTGGAACTGAACTTAAAATTCTTATTGAAAATGAGGTTTACTGGACACATCGAGACTGGAGGAAACCCTAAATTAATTGCCTGGAAATAACTTCTGAACTTTGAACTGAAACTATCCCATGAATTCATCTTTAAACTAAACAACTATTTTGCTCAGTAAATAATGTCTGTCTTGAGCATTGTGCCCTATTGAACAATTATCTATATGAGACTGAAATGACAACAGTAACTCTAAAGCAAAATCAGAACTTCATGGGACAGAGAGTATAAGTTAATGGTGGTGAAACAATAGAGGCAGAGATAGCGACAATGGTGACACAACGAAAAGTATGTAGCCATTGTCAATGAATTGTACATGTAAAATTTGTTAAATGAGTGTATGTTTTGTTGTGTATATTTCCACCAAAAAAAAAAAAAATGGCGGCAGAAGTAGACCTAAAAGCTAGAAGTTGTGAATACCTGATGTTGTCTGTCTTTCAAATCCTTGATAGGTTATGTCTTTCTCTCTCTCCTTCTTTCTGTGTGTGTGTGTGTGTGTTACACAATGTGGTGATAAAAATGTTATAGACATACTGCTTATTTTTGTATATAATCATAGGAAGATAACAATAGAGTAAAATGAATGTGGGCATGAAAAATTAGCAAACAAAATCAAAAATCAAGGAAGCAAATGTCCATTTCAGTCTTCTTTCAGTATCCAAATTCTAGTTGTTATTCCACACTTAAAAATTCACTGTAAAGGTAGAAGAAGTGAATGTCTATCTATTTATCTATCTATTAACTAATCATCTACCTCCCCATGATCATCTAAAACAATCAAAAACAAATAGCATTTCTGTAATATTGTATCAAATTTATCTTTCATTTAAGATTTCTGCCTACTACTTTGTACTAATTTCCTTATATTTTCTCCCATTTATCACTTTTCCATTCATATCAGCATTTTTTTCTGTCCCTTGAACATGTCAATATCTTCTTCAGTTGCTCTTCCTACCGGCCGGAATGCTTTTCCCCCCAAATTTCATGTGTCTGCCTATATGTCTCTAGCTGACCTCCTTTACAACTCAGTCTAAAGTAATCACCCTCAGTCAATTATGCTATCTCATAACATTATCATAACAACACTTGTTTCATATACTTCTTTATTTCTTTTTTATGGTCTCTTTTGCTTGAATGCAAGCAACATG
This sequence comes from Trichechus manatus latirostris, assembly GCF_000243295.1. Classification (NCBI taxonomy): domain Eukaryota; kingdom Metazoa; phylum Chordata; class Mammalia; order Sirenia; family Trichechidae; genus Trichechus; species Trichechus manatus. Next base: position 19,776,392 of record NW_004443947.1, on the reverse strand, counting down.
TCAAAAATCCTTATTTATCAATGTCATCACTGCAACCCTAGGTCTAGAAGAATGGATGACACATTGGAGGGGTTGAGTCTCTGAAGGAGCACGTTTTCTCTACATGTGTTCAAGGAAAAAAAGAGAGAGAGAGAGAGGAAGAGAGAGAGACAGAAAGAAAACTCAAAAGAATGGTAAATGAAGACCAAAACATCTACATTATTGGCTCTAGGTAAGTGTGAGAACCAAACGGGTCAACTAAGTAACCCGAGAATGGGGCTGACTTTCCCTCCCTGTCTCAGTCAACCTAAGGCTGTGTCAGGACGAATGCAGATGAATATAACTTGGAGAATTAGATGAGTATTCTAAGCTTATAAGGAAAAGAGAAGGAGAAACTACTGTGAGCCTGCCCAATTTATTCTTCTCATTTTTTTTTTCTAATCAGATAAGGTCACTCTGCCTACCCAGAGGATGAATCTATAAAGAGACAGAGAGAAGCCAGAAGGTACAGTAACTGTTCTCTTTTCACATGCAAGAAAATATTTAGAGTGATAGAGAAGCATTGCCCCCTAAATACTAATTAATAAATATTCTTAGAATGAATTAATTTTCTTCAGCCCTAATGATGGATGGCAAAATAAGATGCAGTGGGGTTAAAAGGATCAAGTTTCTTTAAAGCAGAGGGCTGTGCTTTATAGTCCATTGTTTTCACACTATGTTGTGTGTAGTGTGAAAAATATTTTTTGTGTTTGTTTTGTTTTTTCCAAGTTGTGAGCTTTTTGGTGATGTGGGAAGACCACAGGAACTAATCATGAAGGGTGAACCAAAAAAGACAGATTTGCCCTGAAGCCTTAACAAAGAAAATGAGAACAGTGTTTGTATTCTGAGAATCCATCAGCTTGGTCCCTAAGAGCAGAGCTGGTTTCCTCTGCTCATCGGCTTCTCTTTTTCAGCGAATCTCCATTACTGAAAGACGACAAATAAACCATCAGCGGAAACTAATCTATCCTCATTCAATTAAACTGCGAAGCAGTTACTTTTTTTTCTTCTAAGGGAGTGCAATTAGCCCCTTTGAAAATTTATTTCCGTTCCATGGGAAAAGCAAAACCTCTGAAAATGCATGTGGAATGCAAAAAATGGTTTAAAGAAAGTCTTCTCACCCTTTCTTGTCCATCTGCAGGTTTGGTTTCCCTTCCTTAGATCCACCTTCCCCTTTTTTGGTCTTTAGTACCTCCTTAAGATACTTTTCTGCATGTCAACCTTTCCAATAGTGACTTCTCATTGTTCAAAGGGGCATCAAGGTCAAGATCAGAAAATGGATGCAGGCAGCACGTTGTACTAGGAGGCACCTTGGACTTAGAGGAAGGAACTCTGATTCGTGATTCTTTGCTCTGTGATTTTGGACAACCCTACTTTCTTTCTCTGTGCTTTAATTTCCTTATCTTTTGTTTGAGATATTTGGATTGAAATGGGCTTTACTAATAAAAGACATTTTTAAAATGTTTCCCATCTGTCTTAGTTACCTAGTGCTGCTGCAATAGAAATACCACAAGTGGGTGGCTTTAAAGAACAGATATTTATTTTCTCATAGTTCAGAAGGCTAGAAGACCAAATATAGGGCATCAGCTCTAGGAGAAGGCTCTCTCTGTTGGCACTGGGGGAAGATATTTTTTGTCTCAGCTTCTGTAGGCCCAGCATTCCTCGGTTCCTTGGAGACTTTCATGTGGCATCTATTTTCCCTGTTTGTGCTTGCATGTCTCTATGTCTAGTCTGCTCTTTTCACAACTGAGAAGTGATTAGGTGTAGGACACCCCTCCACTGATACAGCCTCATTAACATAGAAAAGAAAACCTTATATTCCAAATAGGATTATATCCACTGGTATAGGGGTTATGATTCTACCACATATTTTAAAAACTCATTGCTGTTGAGTCAATTCCTACTCATAACAATCCCATAGGACAGAGTAGAACTACTTCTTAGTGTTTCCAAGGCTGTACATCTTATAGGAGCAGACTGACTGCCTCATCTTTCTCCCTCGAAGTGGTTGGTGGGTTTGAATCGCTGACTTTTCAATTAGCAGCCAAGTGCTTAACCACTATGTTGTCAAGGCTCCTCTATCACGTATTTTGGTGGACACAATTCAATCTATAATACCATAAAACTCTTAAATGAAAACAAATAGCAATTTGGAGTCGTCCTGTGGAAGTAGAAAGAAGCAGCAGTAGTGAGGAAAGCCAAAAGCCATGAGTGTTCCCTCTTGGTAGCCTGATACTTCCTCTCAGGCCCTTAGGTATATATGGAACAAGCCACTGAACTAGACAATCTCTGAAGTTCTTTACATACCTAGTAATGCTAATTCTTCCAAGATTAGAAGGATGACCCATAGCTATTTGATAGATCTAAGTTTGAAGTCATGAATCTGTCACCCTTGGAAATTTAATAAACCCCTCCATGCAGATAGATTCCTTTTCTACAAAATGGGGAAAATAAAAATACATCTTTCTGTGTTTGTTTATAAATGTTAGCACACTTTTTCTGATACTTACTTTCTTCTCCACAATATTTTAACAATCTTTCAGGAAAAGTACATATGAATCGCCTTCATCTTTGTAACTGCTCCATACTATTCCAGAGTATAGATAGCATAATTTCCATTCAAGTCTGTATGGAACTTTAGGTGTTATCATTTTTTTTTTCCTATTACAAATAATGTTACAATAAATATCCTTGCATATGTCTCCTTCTACATGTGGAAATGAATATCAGGGGTATAAAGCTAAAGTGGAATCAGGTATTCAATATTCCCCATTATAGTAGATAACGTTCAATTACTGTCCAAAGTATAATTTGCCAATTTACAATACCAGCAATCTTAAATTAGGCAACACTTTTTTTATAACCCTACTGGTATTTGATTTTATTATATGTTTAAATTTGGGAAATTTTAAAAATTATAATATATTTCTAAAGTAGTACAGAACCTCACGTATTAAGTGCTTAATAAATACTTATTAACCCAGACAGATTTGTTAGTTTGCTAATAAAAGACATGAAGGTATCTAGAAAATATTCAAATATTACATAAACTGTATTTGTTCTTCACCTGTTAAATAATTACTTAAATTATAGAATTTATGATTATAGCTAAATTAGGAGTTAATGCTAATAATAGGGAAGGTTAGAAGGCAGGCCTAATAGGAGACAGAGTTTCATATTGAAATGAGCACTTACTTTGAAATTCAACAGATTTGGGTTTGAAACTCAACACTCCCTCCCCACAATTAGCTATGTTACTGTGAGAATTTAAATTTACCACATTAGGACTTAATTCCAAATTTGGACATTAGTGGATAAATGGAATGGCAGTTTCATAGCCTATTTTCCAGGGTTGTTTTAAGATTCACATATAATGTAAATAAGATGCCCAGGATAGCCCATAACAGCTACCAGGTATTTTTAGTCGAGCATATTCTGATGGTCTATGCTAGAAGCTTTATATAGGTTTTTCCTTTACTTCTCCCACAAACCTCTTGAGACAGCTACAAATATAATTTTTTTATGTGACAGAATTGGGAATCAAACTCTACTTTCAGACTTCTAGAATATAAAATTTAAAATGAGATACATTTCTAAAAGTGAAAGTCTTTCAGAAGTGAAATAATAGTATTTTGGTCTGTTACTTGCCCAGCAGTAATGGAGAAGGTCAGAGAAGTGCTTATCGGCTTTTTTGGGAAATGGGATCTAAGCCTGATTTCAGAATGAATTGAGGTCTGGAGTTTACATGAGGACATTCAAAATTTTAGCATTTGTTTATCTATCCATTGTTGGGAAGAAAGAGCTAGAAACACTTGTGAGTTGGAAGATGGGGCGAAACAATTAGAGTGTGATTTGCTCAATTATTTTTAATTCCACAAATAAGTCACCAGACATCTGGCATCTGGCAAGGGAAAATTCATTCACATAACTCCTGGGAAACAGTAAGCGCTTGAAGAGCATTTCAGAAGACTAAGCCAGTATTAAAGAACATACTTACTGCTATGGACTGAACTGTGTCTCCCAAAAATGTGTGTCAAGTTGGCTAGGCCGTGATTCCCAGTATTGTGTGATCGTGCACCATTTTGTGATCTGATGCGACTATCCTATGCGTTGTGAATCCTAACCTCTATGATGTTAATGAGGCAGGATTAGAGGCAGTTATGTTAATGAGGAGGACTCAGTCTACAGGATTAGGTTGTATCTTGAGTCAATCACTTTTGAGATATAAAAGAGAGAAGCAAGCTGAGAAGAGAGGGACCTCCTACCACTAAGAAAGAAGAGCCAGGAGAGGAGTAATTCCTTTGGATCTGTGGTCCATGCACTGAGACACTCTTAGACCCAGGGGAAGATTGATGAAAAGGACCTTTCCCCAGAGATGACAGAGAAAACCTTCCCCAGGAGCTTGTGCCCTGAATTTGAACTTCTAACCTCCTAAACTGTGAGAGAATACATTTCTGTTTGTTAAAGCCATCCACTTGTGATATTTCTGTTACAGCAGCACTATATAACTAAGACACTTGCTAACTCAGCTTTCTCACTCTTGCTCCCACTGACATCCGATACCAATATCCTTACTATGGATTGAATTGTGTCCCCCAAAAATATGTGTCAACTTGACCTGGCCGTGATTCCCAGCATTGTGTGATTGTCCATGATTTTGTCATCTGATGTGATTTTCCTATGTGTTGTAAAACCTACCTCTATGATGTTAATGAGGCAGGTTTAGAGGAAGTTACGTTAATGAAGCAGGACTCAATCTACAAGATCAGGTTGTGTCTTAAATCAATCTCTTTTGAGATATAAAAGATAGAAGCAAGCAGAGAGACATGGGGACCTCATGCTACCAAGAATGAAGAGCTAGGGGGGCAGTGCATCGTTTGGACCCAGGGTCCCTGTGCTGAGAAGCTCCTAGACCAGGGGAAGACTGACGACAAGGACCTTCCCCCAGAACCAATAGGGGGAAAGTCTTCCCCCGGAGCTGGCACCTTGAATTCAGACTTCTAGCCTAATAGACTGTGAGAGAATAAATTTCTCTTGTTAAAGGCATCCACTTGTGATATTTCTGTTATAGCAGCCCTAGATAACTAGACATTACCCAAAAGGGTGAAGTCAGTTCTCAAATGATCTTCATCATGGCACTAGTTCTTTCCCAGACAGAAAGTATTAAAATAAAATAAAACAAAAGCCAAAACAAAACCTCTCATGGCAATCAAACATTCACCTGGTGCCACAACTGAACCACCTGAGTTCTTCACATTTTCCAAATCATAATTACCTGCAGATTCCTTAAGCCTCATTCTACTTCACTTTGAATGCTTTGATGTCTATGGCAGTGGTTGCTGGTGACTGCCTGGCCCTCACTCTGTCTTTCTGGATACAACCAGTGTTTGACTTCAGCATCTCCTAACCTCCTACAGTGCACCTTTTTTTTTTTTTTTCAGGCAGAGTTAGCTTTAATAGTAAATTATATAAAACATGAAGTTAGAAATGTCAACCTTAGACAATCTTTTTACATAGTAGGAAAAGAGGCAGTATAATTAAAAAAAATACTATTTCGATAATGGAAAATTTCAAATTTATAGAAACATAGAAGACTAGTGTAATTAACTCATATGTACACATCACATATGTACCTGTTGTTAGAATTAGCAACCAAACAAAGTCCATATATTGTAAGTGGTTGTTATGGCTCTTAAGACTAAAATCTATAGGCTCTGACCTCTCTCTCTCTTTTATCCCTTGCAATTTATTTGAAGAAACTAAGTTTTGCCATAGCTTCCCACAGCATGCATTTTTGCTGATTGCACACCTGTGATGCATTTTAACACATTTATCTTCCTCTTGTAAGTTGGTAGATTCAGAGGTTAGATGAAATTTTGGTTCAACTTTTCTTTGAGGGGGGTAAGAATATTTTATAGATGGGGTTATGTACTTCCATCAAGAGGCACATGATGCCTGAATGCCTGCTTGACTCTTTTTTTCGATGTTAGCAGCCGCTGATAATCAAGTCCATTAATTCATTAGGGATGATAAAATGCTGGTATCTGAATTCAATCATTTCAGCATCACAATAGTGCACCCTTTTGATTTCTGCCCCTGACATACCAACTTCTGGTGGAGCTCCTGATTTGGTTCTCATAAGTTTTGTGGTCCCCAACTCACCTTTGATTTTACTTATGACTTACCTTTCTCTCTCATGGCCCTACTTTACTAACTATAGTTTTATGACCTTCATACCCCTCAATAAGAGCAAGATATTTTTTTTTTCTGCCTTACTTTTTTATTACACAGCTTTCTGATACATATAAGACAAAACAAAAGAATATGACATGGGTCAGGCACACCTTAGTCATCGAAGTGACATCTTTGCATTTTCCAAAGTGACATCTTTGCTGAGTAATGACTCCCTGTTATAGGTTGAATTTCATCCCCAAACATATGATTATGTCCTAAGCCCCAGTACCTAATGATCTTACTTGAAAAGAGGGTCATTTCAAATGCAATCAGTTGTTGTTACTTGCCCTCGAGTAATTTTTGACTCATAGGGACCCTGTGTACAACAGAACGACACCTGTCCTGCACCATCCTCACAATCTTTGTTATGCTGGAGCCCATTGTTGCAGACTTGTGTCAGTGCATCTCTTTGAGGGTTTTCCTCTTTTTCACTGACCCTCTACTTTACCAAGCATGATGACCTTCTACAGGCACTGAACCCTCCTGATAACATGTCCAAAGAACATGAGACGAAGTCTCGCCATCCTTGCTTCTAAGGAGCGTTCTGGCTGTACTTCTTCCAAGACAGATTTGTTAGATCCTCCATGGTACGGTAGTCCATGATATATTCAATATTCTTCACCAATACCATAATTCAAAACCGTCAATTCTCCTCAGTCTTCCTTATTCATTGTCCAGTTTTCACATGCATATGAGGCGATAGAAAATACCATGGCTTCGGTCAGGCGCACCTTAGTGCTCAGAGTGAAATCTTTGCTTTTCAACACTTTAAAGGGGTCTTTTGCAGCAGATCTGTTCAGTGCAACACATTGTTTGATTTCCTGACTGCTGTTCCTATGGGAGTTGATTGTGAATCCAAGTAAAATTAAATCCTTGACAACTTCAATCTTTTATCCATTTATCATGATGTTGCTTATTGGTTCAGTTGTGAGAATTTTTGTTTTCTTTATGTTGAGGTGTAATCATACTGAAGGCTATAGTCTTTGATCTTCATCAGTAAGGGCTTCAAGTTCTCTTCACTTTCTGCAAACAAATATCATCTGTATATCATAGATTGTTAATGAGTCTTCCTCCAATCTTGAAGCCCCATTCTTCCTTATATAGCCCAGCTTCTCAGATTATTTACTCAGCATACAGATTGACTAGGTATGGTAAAAGGATACAACTCTGACACACACCTTTCCTGACTTTAAACCACACAGTATCACCTTGTTCTGTTTGAACAACTGCCTCCTGGTCTATGCAGGGGCTCCTCCTCATGGGGCACAATTAAGTGTTCTGGAATTCTCATTCTTCGCAATATTACTCATAATTTGTTATGACCCACACAGTCAAATGCCCTTGCATAGTCAATAAAACCCAGGTAAACATGTTTCTAGTATTCTCTGCTTTCAGCCAACATCCATCTGACATCAGCAATGATATCCCTTGTTCCACGTTCTCTTCTGAATCTAGGTTGAACTTCTAGCAGTTCCCTGTCAATGTACTACTGCAACTGCTTTTGAAGGATCTTCAGCAAAATTTTATTTGTGTGTGATATTAATGATATCCTTTCATAATTTCTGTTGGATCACCTTTCTTTGGAATGGGCACAAATATGGATCTCTTCCAGATGGTTGGCCGGGAAGCTGTCTTTCAAATTTCTTGATATTGATGACTGGGCACTTCCAGTGGGCATCTGTTTGTTGAAACATCTCAATTGGTATTCTGTAAATTCCTCTAGCCTTGTTTTTTTCCCATGCTTCCAGTGCAGCTTGGACCTCTTCCTTGAGTACCAATAGTTCTTGATCATTTGCTACCTCCTGAAATGGCTGAACATCAACCAATTCTTTTTGGTACAGTGACATTGTATTCCTTCCATCTGATTTTGATGCTTCCTGTGTTGTTCAATACTTTGCCCAGAGAGGGGCTTGACCAACATAGCAGAGTAATTAGAAGCTTGCTATGTCCCTCTTACAACAAAGACCTGGAAAAACAAGTGATTTGATTCCATATGAATATCTAGGAGCCCTGAACAAGGCAAAGTTGAGGAAATGGTCTGAGTGACATGGGGGGAGGGGAGAGGGAGACGGTTTGGAAGAAGCAAAGAGCACCAGAGCCCAGGCAGCGAAACTGCAGCTCCGCAGCCACACCTTTCCACAGTGAAGCAGGCAAACAGCTATGCTGTGCTTGCCCTCAGAAAGCAGTTTCCACATCAAGAGAGACCCAGCAGCAGAGATTCTGCTTGGACACTCCTAACCAGTGTAAAGCAGCTGCCAAGTGGCTAAGATAAGTACATGTGTGCGGCCTTTCATGGGGATTAAAAAAAAAAAGCCCATTTGAGAAAAACTTCTCTCCCTTTTACCTGCTCCCTCCATGCTCTGTACCGTGAGTCTGATGGGCTGGAAGTAGATCCCAAAAGGCACCCTGACCCATTCTCCTGGCCTTGGAGAGGGAACAAATAAGCTACTGGCTCCCCTAAGCCAGGAACACAGGGTTGGCACAGCTTCTTTGCTAGGCACAGGTATAAGAGGTCCACAGACTCTGAGTACCTTACACCCCTGTATAGACTTGTGGAGACCCATCTCAACAGCTTTAGCCATCACTACCACAGTATAACAGGGCAAACATCTGAAGTTTAACTTCAACTGCTTCAGCTATGAACTGGCAGATTTGTGACCCTCGAAACAGACCTGCCCCTTAAGTAAGCACTTTTATTGATCAACAACAGGGGCTTGAGGACTGGTGGGATCACCTAAAGCTCCTAGTCACCTGCTACAGGAGTCCAAGAAAAAGTGGTGTCCTCGAGTCTTTACAGCCAACAGAGTGTGGTGCTCATAGTCCGGCAGCAAAACTCACCTACCTACTCACCCTAGAGAATAGGGACACACTTTCCTTTCAGACTCTCAGGGGCATCCGTCAGCCCCTGCCTGGCTCAGCATGTGATCTTCTACCACAGCCAGAGTCCAGTACCTGCACCGATCACCCATGCCTCTCTAGGACTGGGGGTGAGAGCCTGCATCAGACACTTGGTGACCAACTGCCTGGACACCCGAGCTGAACCCATATAGGGAAATTTAATGAACTCATGTGTGCACATACTTAGTTACAGAACTAACTACTTGGTGACAGGATGTTAGAGATTCAAAGGCATCAAAAATCAAACTAGCGCACATTAGCAGCCTATTTGGGCATATCAAAACAAAACAAAACAAGAAGCTAGGTCTCACTAAACAAATATAAAATAAAATTATAATCAATTATTGATGGCTCGGAGACAACAGTCAGTATCAAGTCACATAAAGAGGCAGTCCATGATGGCTTCAGCAAGCTCCCAAAATAAAGAATCAATAAATTCTCTGGAGGAAGAGAACTTGGAATTACCAGAGGCAGAATACAAAAGATTCATATACAGAACTTTTCTAGAAATTAGAAAGGAAATTCTACATAAGGCAGAAATAGCCAGGGAACATACACACAAAGTAGTAGCGAAATTTAAAAAAGTTATTCAAGAACATAATGCCAAATTTAATAGGCTGCAAGAATCCATAGAGAGAGCAATCAGAAATCCAGAAGATTAACAATAAAATTTCAAAATTAGACAACTCAGTAGAAAGTCATAGGAGCAGAACTGAGGCAGTAGAAGTTAGAATCAGTGACACTGAAGATAAAGCTCTTGATGACAACATATTTGAGGAAAAATCAGATAAAAGAATTAAAAAGAATGAAGACACTCTAAGAGTCATGTGGGACTCTATCAAGAGAAATTACCTACGAGTGATTGGAGTACCAGAACAGGGGGGCGATAACAGAAAATACAGAGAAAATTTTTGAAGATTTGTTGACAGAAAATTTCCCTGATATCGTGAAAGATGAGAAGATATCTATCCAAGATGCTCATTGAACCCAACATAAGGTAGACCCTAAAATAGTCACCAAGACGTATTATAATCAAACTTGCCAAAACCAAAGATGAAGAGAGAATTTTAAGAGCAGCTAAGGATAAAAGAAAAGACATCTACAAAGCAGAGTCAATTAGAATAAGCTTGGACTACTCAGCAGAAACCATGCAGGCTAGAAAGCAATGGGATGACATATATAAAGTCTTGAAGGAAAATAGCTGCCAGCCAAGAATTATATATCCAGCAAAACTTTCTCTCAAATATGATGGCAAAATTAGGGCATTTCCAATTAAACAAAAGTTCAGGGAATTTGCAAAAACCAAACCAAAATTACAAGAAATACTAAAGGGAGTCCTACGGTTAGATAATCAATAACACCAGTTAATAATGCAAGACTAGAACATAGGACAGAGCAACAAGATATTGACTCAGATATGGATATCAAAAATACATCAAAGCTAAAACATTGACAATAGAGAAACAGACATCAATATGTAAAAAAGGATAACATTAAAACAAAAAAGAGGGACTTAAAAAATGGAGACATTGATTTTTCATATGCAGGGGAAGTTAACGCGATATAAAGTAATAAAAGACTGGTATAAACTTAGAAAAATAGGGGGTAAATATTAAGGTAACCACAAAGGAATCTAACAATCTTACAAATTAAAATAAAAAAGTAGAAAAACATAAAGACCCAGAAAACACAAAATCTACAACAAAGAAAAAGATGAAAAAAAATACATAAAGAAAAACGACTCAGCACAGAAAATTGAGGAGAACAAAGAAACGGTGAACAACACACAAAAAAAGATATCAGGATGACAGCACTAAACTCATACCTATCAATAATTACTCTGAATGTAAATGGACTTAATGCACAATAAAGAGACAGAGAGTGGCAGATTGAATAAAAAAGCATGATCCATCTATATGCTGCCTACAAGAGACACACCTTAGACTTAAAGACAGAAACAGGCTAAAACTCAAAGGATGGAAAAAAATATATCAAGCAAACAACACTCAGAAAAGAGCAGGAGTGGCAGTATTAATCTCTGACAAAATAGGTTTTAAAGTAAAATCCACCACAAAGGAAAAAGAAGGGCACTATATAATGTTTAAAGGGTCAATACACCAGGAGGATATAACTATAATAAACATTTATGCACCCAACAACAGAGCTCCAAAATACATAAAACAAACTCTAACAGCTCTGAAAAGAGAGATAGACAGCTCCACACTAGTAGTAGGAGACTTCAACATGCCACTTTTGTTGAAGGACAGAACATCCAGAAAGAAGCTCAACAAAGACACAGAAAACCTAAATATTACAATCAACCATCTTGGTCTCATAGACATATACAGAACACTGCATCCAACAGCAGCCAAGTATACTTTCT
>NW_004443947.1:19761946-19763644 GCF_000243295.1 Trichechus manatus latirostris | reverse complement strand
AATTGATGCTGAAAAGGCATTCAAAAAAGTCCAACACCCATTCATGATAAAAACTCTCAATAAAATAGGAATAGAAGGGAAATTCCTCAATATAATTAAGGGCATTTATACAAAACATCATCCTGAATGGAGAGACTTTGAAAGCATTTCCCTTGAGAACAGGAACCAGACAAGGATGCCCTTTATCACTGCTATTATTTAACATTGTGCTGGAGGTCCTAGCCAGAGCAGTTAGGCTAGAAAAAGAAATAAAGGGCATCCAAAATAGGTAGGGAAGAAGTCAAAGTATCTCTATTTGCAGATGATATGATCTTATACACAGAAAACCCAAAGAAATCCACAAGAAAACTACTGTAACTAATAGAAGATTTCAGCAAAGTTTCAGGATACAAGATAAACATACAGAAATCATTTGGATTCCTTTACACCAACAAAGAAAACCTTGAAGAGGAAAACACCAAATCAATACTGTTTACAATAGCCCCCAAGAAGATAAAATACTTAAGAATAAATCTAACCAGAGATGTAAAAGATCTTTACAGAGAAAACTATAAGACATTACTGCAAGAAAATAAGAGACCTGCATAAGTGGAAAAATATACTTGCTCATGGATAGGTAGACTCAGCATAGTGAAAATGTCAATTCTACCCAAAAAAATCTACAGATACAATGCAATCCCAATCAAAATTCCATCAGTATTTTTTAATGAGTTGGAGAAACAAATCACCAACTTCATACGAAAAGGGAAGAGGCCCAGAAAAATAAAACATTACTCAAGAAGAAAAACAAAGTGGGAGGCTTTACACAACCGGATTTTAGGACCTATTATACTGCCACAGTAGTCAAGACAGCCTGATACTGGTACAACAACAGATACATAGACCAATGGAACAGAACTGAGAATCCAGATATAAGCTCATCCATCTATGAGCAGCTAATATTTGACAAAGGCCCAAAGTCCATTAATTGGGGAAATACAGTCTGTTTAACAAATGGTGCCGGCCTTACTGGATATCTATATGCAAAAAACTGAAACAAGGCCCATACCTCACACCATGTACAAAAACTAACTCAAAATGGATCAAAAACTTAAATATAAAATTGAAAACAATAAAGATCATGGAAGAAAAAATAAGGACAACACTAGGAGCCCTAATACATGGTATAAACACAATACGAACCATAAGTAACAACTCACAAGCACCAGAAGAGAGACTAGATGAACGTGAGCTCCTAAAAATCAAACACTTAATGCTCAACAAAAGACTTCACCAAAAGAGTAAAAAGATAACCTACAGACTGGGAAAAAAATTTGACTACGACAAATCCGATCAGCATCTAATCACTAAAATCTACAAGATACTGCAAAACCTCAACAACAAAAAGACAAATAACCCAATTAAAAAGTGGGCAAAGGATATGAACAGGCACTTCACCAAACAAGAAATTCAGGTGGCTAACAGACACGTGAAGAAATGCTCACAATCATTAGGCATTAGAGAAATGCAGATCACAACTACAATGAAATATCATTTCACCCCCACAAGGCTAGCATTAATACAAAAAACACAAAATAATACATGCTGGAGAGGTTGTGGAGAGACTGGGCAGTTATACACTGTTGGTGGGAATGTAAAATAGTACAATTACTTTGGAAATCGATTTGGCACTCCCTTAGAAAGCTAGAAATAGAAGTA
>NW_004443947.1:19745031-19759770 GCF_000243295.1 Trichechus manatus latirostris | reverse complement strand
CCTTGTATCCTGTTCTCTTCATTCTCCCTTGCTCCTGAAGGGATGAGACCAGTGGAGTATCTTAGATGGCTGCTCACAGGCTTTTAAGACCCCAAACGCTACTCACCAACGTAGAATGTAGAACATTGTGTTAATTAACTGTGCTATGCCAATTGAGCTAGATGTTCCCTGAGACCATGGTTCCTACGGAAGGGCAAGGTATCTTATAGTCACTGTCTTAGTCATCTAGTGCTGCTATAATGGAAATACCACAAGTGCATGGCTTTAACAAGGAGAAGTTTATTTCCTTACAATAAAGTAGGCTAAAAGTCCAAATTCAGGGTGTCAGCTCCAGGGGAAGGCTTTCTCTCTCTGTCGGCGTTCTCATCAGTCTTCCCCCAGGCTAGGAGCTTCTCCGTGCAGAGACCCTGGGTCCAAAGGAAACGCTCTGCTCCTGGCACTGCTTTCTTGTTGGCAGGAGGTCCCCTTGTCTTTCTGCTCCCTTCTCCCTTTTATATCTCAAGAGATTGCCTCAGGACACAATCCAATCTTGTAGACTGAGTCCTGCCTTACTAACACAATTGCCACCCATCCTCCCTCATTAACGTCATACAGGCAGGTTTACAACATATAGGAAAATCACACAATACCAGAATCATGGCCCAGCCAAATTGATACGCACGTTTTCTGGGGGACATAATTCAATCCATGATAGTCACCTATTTAATCAGCTAACACCACATCTGTCATTTCCTGTTTTGCAATGCTACTTTGTTTCATTTTTTTCTTCCATTCCATTTATATGCACCATTCTCTAGGGTGTTGTTTTCCCATGACTGAATTTCACCTCAAACTCCATCAAACTTCTTCCATCTAGTATTTTCTTCCTTAGAATAGTCCAAACTTCCAAATGAAACTTCTAAAGTATATGTTCTATGTACACCATGAAAATTGTCCTAAACCACCTTGCTGACCTTAGGAAATAACCCTGTTTTCTGGTAAACTTATCTTGTTTTCATAGACTCCTAAAACCTAGTCTAGCTTTCTTGTCTCCATTACTAAAACACGCCAATTATTCTCACTTCTTCAAATACATAACACGAACCTTTGTTAAATTAAAAAAAAAAAAAAAACAACCTTCAAGCTATAAACTGAGGAAATCAAGGGAAGAAAATAAAGTTAAAATGTGCTTGTCTTGGAGAAATGAGATTATGAGAGACAATGTCTTTCCTTCTTTTTTTCTTCCTACTTTACTGTCCACACATTCTTTAATGTGAAACTGTTTTCCTACCCTAGTATCCATTCTTCTCTTTTTTCTTAATACCCTGAATCACTACATCATTGTATGAAGTTTTCTTACTTGTACTGGCTTGTCTACTTCCAGACTTTTTTTAATGTGAAAGTGAAGTAAAATTCTACTTCGTATAGGTGACAGTTGCTGCAGTGGTAGTTATTTGTAGTTATAAGCAGAGAAACTTAAACATAACTATCTTGGACATCTAGTGCTGCCACAACAGAAACACCACAAGTGGATAGCTTCAACAAAGAGAAAGCAATTATCTCACAGTTTAGGAAGCTTGGAAGTCCAAACCCAGAGTGCCAGCTCCAAGGGAAGGCCCCATCTCTCCATCAGCTCTGGAGGAAGGTCCCTGTCATCAATCTTCCCTTAGTCTAGGAGCTTCTCAGCACAGGGACCAGAGGTCCAAAGGACATGCTCTGCTCCTGGCACTGCTCTCTTGGTGGTATGATGTCCCCCCATCACCTTATTTGCTTCTCTCTTCCATATCTCAAGAGAGATTGGCTCAAGATACAATCCAATCTTGCAGATCTCATCAATATAACTGTCACCAGGACTTCCAGGCAACGTGGCAGTATAGACAGAAGCACCATGCCATTCCCTCACAGCAAAGACTCAAAAAACTAAGTCAAACAGAGACAAATGTCAATCCTGGAACCCTAAGGATCAAATGAACAGATAAAAAACTCAACCAAGCACTGAATGGAATAAGAAACTGATGGAGAACAGAAAGCAAGGAGAGTTAAGAGTGGAGGTCCCATATCAGCTAATGGAGCTTGGATTCACCATCTTGGACTCCTGTCAGAGATCAGTGAAGAGGGAGTACGGGAAAGCAGCTTCATGGAGCTCCCAGCAGGAGACAGAACAACCAGTAACCAGAGATATATGCTTTCCCACCCCCCACCCTTCTTCACCTCCACTAGGCCTCCTCTGCTTCCTGTGGCCACAAGCTCTTGGCCGGGAGACACAACTTCAGCCCTGTGCCGCTTGGATTCCACCTGCCCACACTGGCTGGCTCCCTGATTGCCATTTGTTTGTTGCTGATGTTGCTTTTTCCGCTTCTTTTGGTTTCATCCCTACCTTTCACCACCTCTCCCTCCTTTCTCTCAAATACCTGGCTCCATATGCCATCTCTGCTTCTTTCTGAAAGGCTGTGAAATGCAGCTTGACTGTGGGACTGTTTCCTGGCCTGTGCTGCCACGCAGGTGGGATTCCCGGGGCTTTTTTTGTTTGTTGTTTTGATTGGTTTTGTTTTGATTTGTTTGTTTGTTTTCTTTTTTCTGTTCTAGTCTTAGGAGCCCCTTCTAGCCAGGCTGTACTTCGAGGCCTGGAAGCCACTTCCCCAGTCTTCGCAGCCACACTGGTGGAACACCTGGAGGCTTTCCTTTTCTTATTTTCTTATTTTTATTTTTCTTTCTGCATATTTTTTTTTCCTTTTTGTTTTACTCCTTTTCTTGGTTTCTCATCTCTCCAGGCCAACAGCAAGCTCCCTTAGCACTCTTCTTGTCTGTTTGTTTGTTTTTGGCTCCTGTTCCTCTCTCCTCTCTCTCTTCTTTTCATACCCATCTTAGCTGCACACATCACAATCTCCCCTTTCTTCCTGCCTACCTGCACTGTATGCTGAACATCATACCTCCGAGTAGCACAGGCATGGCCTACCAGAACCTGCCCTGCACTAATTTCCTGCCCACCTTGTCAGTCTTAGTACTTGCCACAAACAACCCATCCCAGCAACTCCCCTTCAGGTGGATCTGCCCTGCTGCACCATAGCTGAGTGACTGATCCTGCCCGTTGAACAAGGAGGTGAAAAGTATCGTGCCAACAGATGAGCAAACAATAAAGAATGCACAACTCACCTGCTCAGACATAACCAAATAAAACAAAAAAGCAGGATGAAATAAACAAATCTACAATCAATAAACAATGAAAATAACTACTAAATGTCCTGAAGACAGTAGGCAATACCAAACCATATGAAAAAACAGGACAGGATGGTTCCAGTAGGCATCCAAAATAAAACACCATATGACTTTCCAGTAAAAGAAAAGGCAGTAGAACTACCTGATACAGAATTCAAATCTCTAATATTCAGAGCTATCCAGAGTTGAAGCAAAAAGCAAACAAAAATGAGGAAAAAATAGACAAATTCATGGAAAAGGCAGGCAAATTCATGGAAAATACAGACAAAAAAATGGAAGAATTCAGGAAAATAATACAGGAACAAAATCCCAAAATAAATTCACAACTAGAAATCATACAAAAACATCAATCAGAAATCCAAAAGATAAACAACAAGATTTCAGAAATGGACAGTGTCACAGAGGGCTGGGGAGCAAGTTTTAAACTATGGAAGACAGGATCAGTGAAATTGAAGACAAACACTTGGATACAACTCTGTCTGAAGAAAAATCAGAAAAAAGAACAAAGAAAAATGTAGAAACCCTGAGAATGAAGGGGGGAGAAAAAAAGACGCATCACAAAAAAAAAAACACTACAAAATAACAGTAATGAACTCACACCTATTGATAATTACACTGAATGTAAATGGCCTAAATGAAAACATAAAGAGACAGAAAGTGACAGACTGGATAAAAAAACTGGATCCATCAATATACTGTCTACAAGAGATATAAGTTAGAAACAAAGATGTAAATTTATTAAAAATCAAAGGATGGAAAAAATATATCAAGCAAATGGCCACAAAAAAAGAGCAGTAGTGGCAATATTAATCTCAGATAAAACAGACTTTAAAACAAAATCCACCATAAAAGAAAAGCAGGGCACTATATCATGATTGAAGGGACAATCCAGCATGAAGACGTAACCATAATAAACATCTACGCACCCAATTACAGGACTCTAAAATACATAAAACAGACTATCAGCACTGAATACAGAAATTGACAGTTGGACAATAATAGTAGGAGACTTCAACACACCACTCTCGGTAAAGGACAGAACATCTAGAAAGAAACTCAGCAAATATACGGAAGACAAAAGGGCACAAGCAGCCAAGGTGAACTCATAAACATATATAGAACACTTCACTGACCAGCTGCAAAGTACACATTCTTTTCCAACACACGCAGAATGTTCTCCAGAATAGACTACATCTTAGGCCACAGAGCAACCCTCAACAAAATCCAAAACACTGAGATAATACAAAGTATCTTCTCTGACCACAATGCCAGCAAGATAGAAATTAACAACAGGAAGAGCAAGGAAAAAAAATCAACTATATGGAAACTGAATAACACCCTGCTTAAAAACCACTGGGTAATAGAAGAAATCAGAGATGGAATAAAAAAATTCCTAGAATCAAATGAGAATGAAAATACATGATACCAAAACCTTTGGGGCACAGCAAAGGCAGTCCTCAGAGGACTATTTATAGCAATAGATGCACATATCAAAAAAGAAGAAAGGGACAAAATCAAAACATTAGCTACAGAACTCAAACAAATAGAAAGAGAACAGCAAAAAAAGCCCACAACCACCAGAAGAAAGTAAATAATAAAGATCAGAGCAGAAATAAATGAAATAGAGAATAGAAAAACAATAGAAAGAAAAAACATATCCAAAAGTTGATTCTTGGAAGGGATCAACAAAATCAACAAACCACTGGTCAAACTAACAAAAGAAAAACAAGAGAGGATGAAAATAGCCCAAATAAGAAATGAAATGGGAGACATTACAACAGACTCAACTGAAATAAAAAGGATCATAACAGAATATTATGAAAAACAATACTCCAACAAATGTGAAAACCTAGAGGAAATGGATAAATTTCTAGAAACACACTACCTACCCAAACTAACAAAAAGTGATGTTGAAATTCTGAATAGACCTATAACAAGAGAAGAGATTGAAAAGGTAATAAAAAAATTCCAACAACAACAACAACAAAAGGCCCTGGGACAGATAGCCTCAGTGGAGAATTCTACCAAACATTCAGAGAAGAGGTTACACCAGTACTACTCAAACTATTTCAGAACGTAGAAAAGAAAGATACACTTCCAAATTCATTCTATGAAGCCAGCATAACCCTGATACCAAAACCAGGCAAAGATGCCACAACAAAAGAAAATTACAGACCAATATCTCTCATGAATATAGATACAAAAATTCTCAACAAAATTCTAGCCAATAGAATTCAGCATCATATCAAAAAATTATACACCACGACCAAGTAGGATTAATACCAGGTATGCAAGAAAATCAATCAACGTAATCCACCACATAAATAAAAAGAAAGAAAAGCATCACTTGATCATCTCATTGACACAGAAAAGGCATTTGACAAAGTCCAACACTCATTCCTGATAAAAACTCTCAATAAAATAGGTATAGAAGGGAAATCTCTCAAAAAAATAAAGAGCATCTATGCAAAACCAACAGCCAACATTATTTTTAATGGAAAGAGGCTGAAAACATTCTCCTTGAGAACAGGAACAAGACAAGGATGCCTTTTATCCCCACTCTTATTTAACATTGTGCTGGAAGTTCTAGCTAGAGCAATAAGGTAAGCAAAAGAAATAAAGGGCGTCCAAATTAGTAATGAAGAAGTTAAACTGTTCCTATTTGTGGATGATATGATACTATACATAGGAAACCCTAGGGACTCCACAAGAAAACTACTGGAACTAATAGAAAGATTCAGCAGAGTAGGATACAAGATAAACATACAAAAATCCATTAGATTCCTATACACCAATATACAGAATGATGAAAAGGAAATCAGTTAAACAATACCATTTACAATAACCCATAAAAAAATAAAATACTTAGGAATAAATCTAAACAGGGATGTAAAAGACCTATACAAAGAAAACTACAAAACACTGCTGCGGGAAACCAAAAGAGATCTACATAAATGGAAAAACATACCATGCTCATGGACAGGTAGAGACAACAGTATGAAAATGACAATTCTACCCAAAAAGATTTACAAATACAATGCAATCCCAATCCAAATACCAACAATATTCTTTAAAGAGATGATAAAACTAATCGTTAATTTTATATGGGAAGGGAAGAAGCTGCAGATAAGTAACGCACTATTGAAGAAGTAGAATAAAGTGGGAGCACTCACACTACCTCACCTCAGAACCTACTATACAGCTACAGTAGTCAAAATAGTCTGGTACTAGTACAACAACAGGTACTTTGACCAATGGAACAAAATTGAGAACCCAGATGTAAATCCATCCACCTACGGTCACCTGATCTTTGATAAGGGCCCAAAGTCAACAAACGGGGAAAAGATAGTCTTTTTAACAAATGGTGCTGGAAAAACTGGATGTCCATCTGCAAAAAAAGAAAACAGGATCCATACCTCATACCATATACAAAAACTAATTCAAAATGGGTCAAAGACCTAAATATAAAGCCAAAAACTATAAAGTTTATAGAAGAAAAAATAGGATCAATACTAGAGGCCCTAATACAAAGCTTTAACAGAATACAAACCATAGCCAACAACACACTAACTCCAGAAGGTAAGCTAGATAACTGGGATCTTCTAAAAGTTAAACACTTATGCTCATCAAAAGACTTCAAAAGAGTAAAAAGAGAAACTATAGACTGGGAAAAAAAAATTGGACATTACAAATCAGACAAAGGTCTAATCTCTAAAATCTAGAAGAAAATCTAACACCTCTACAACAAAAGGACATATAATCCAATTAAAAAATGGGCAAAGGTATTGAACAAACACTTCACCAAAGAAGACATTAAAGCGGCCATCAGACACGTGAGGAAATGTTCCCAATCACTAGCCATTAGAGAAATGCAAATCAAAACCATAATGAGATACCATCTCACCCCAGCATTACTGGCACAAATAAAAAAAAAACAAAACTGGAAATAAGAAATGTTGGAGAGGCTGTGTGGAGATCGGCACTCTTATGCACTGCTGGTGGGAATGCAAAATGATACAACCATTCTGGAAAATGATATGGCACTTTCTTAGAAAGCTAGAAATAGAAATACCATACAATCAAGCAATCCCACTCCTAGGAATATATACTAGAGAAATAAGAGCTGTCACATGAATAGACATATGCACACCCATGTTCACCGCAGCATTGTTCACAACAGCAAAAAGATGGAAACAACCTAGATGCCCATCAACAGACGAATGGATAAACAAACTATGGTACATACACACAATGGAGTATTACACAACAATAAAGAACAGTGATGTATCTGTGAATCATCTCATAACATGGATGAATCTGGAGGGCATTGCACTGAGTAAAATAAGTTAATTACAAAAGGACAAATATTGTACGACACCGCTACTGTAAAAAGTCATGAAAAGGTTTACATACAAAAAGAAATAATCTCTGATGTTTACCAGAGAAAGGAGGGGTGGGGGGGGGACACTAAATACACAATAGATAAGTGATAACTTTGGAAAAGTATAAGACAGTACACAATACTGGCGAAGCCAGCACAACTTGTCCAAGGCAAGGTCATGGAAGCTCCATAGACACATCCAAACCCCCCGAGGGACCGAATTGCTGGGCCAAGGGCTGGGAGGACCATGGTCTCAGGGATCGTCTAGCTCAACTGCCATAACATAGTTTATAAAGAAAATGTTCTTACCTTGATGAGTAGAGTCTGGGGTCTTAAAAGCCTGTGAGCAGCCATCTAAGATACTCCACTGGTCTCACTTCTTCAGGAGCAAGAGAGAAGGAAGAAAACAAGATACAAGGGAAAGATTAGTCCAAAGGACTAATGAACCACAACTACTATGGCCTCCACCAGACTGAGTCCAGTACAACTAGATGTTGCCCGGCTCCCACCACTGACTACTCTGACAGGGATCACAACAGATGGTCTTAGACAGAGCTGGAGAAAAATGTTAAATAAAATTCTAACAATAAAAAACCAGACCTACTGGCCTGACAGAGACTGGGAACCCTGAGAGTAAATGGCCCCCGAACACCCTTTTAGTTCTGTAATGATGTCATTCTCGATGTTTACCATTCAGCCAAATATTAGACAGGCCCATAAAACAAAATGAGACTAATGGGGCGCAACAGCCTAGGACAAAGACTAGAAGGCAGGAGGGGACAGGAAAGCTGGTAATAGGGAGTCTAAGTTCTAGAAGGGAGAGTGTTGACATGTCATGGGATTGTTAACCAGTATCATAAAACAATATGTGTACTAACTGTTTAATGAGAAACTATTTGTTCTGTAAACCTTTATCTAAAGTGCAATAGAATTTTTTTTTAAATTAAAGTAAAATAAAACATGGCCCCCAACAGTGCACAATATTATCTCACTGAAATGAAGCAAATGTGAGAAGGCAGCTCCTAGGGCAGCTCTCCTAGTTCCTTCTTAGTTCTCCTTCTAGCACTCACTTTTCTAGCCGTTATTTTGTACGCTAGTGGACTATGAGCAGAAAACATGAAATTAGAACTTCTGGCTGTATTATGAGCCACGTTTTTTCTAAATCTTATGAAAAGTAAGACAAAATCTGTAGTTTATGTGGCTGCTATGTTGCTGAGTTAATGAGGTGAAGATAATGGGTGTAAGACCTATAAAGGCTGATTTACTGCTCTTGTTGATGATTGTTAACTACGTAACTCACTTGTATTTATAGAATGACCAGTCTGAGTACATAGGTAGTTATCATAGCAGCCCAAACATAGTAAAGTTTCATCTATTTCATGAGTGAAGCAGAAAGAACAAATTATAGATGAACAGATGTACTGAGTTAAATAGTATCCCCTCAAAATTCACATATACCCAGAACCTGTGAATACGACCTTATTTGGAAATAGGGTCTTTGCAGATGTAACCAAGTTAACATGAGGTTATACTTGGGCCTAAAGCCAATGCCTGGTGTCCTTATAAGGGGAGGGAAATTTGGACATGCATAGTCCCAGAGACACAGAGAGAAGACAGCCATGTGAAATTAGAAGCAGGAATTGGAGTGATGCAGCTATGAGCCAATGAATGTTAAGAACTGTTAGCAACCGCAGGAAGCTAGGAAGAGGCAGGAAGGTTTCTTCCCTACAGACTTTAGAGGGAGAATGACCTGGCTCACATCTTTATTTCAGAATTGTAGCCTTCAAAACTGTGAGATAATAAATTTCTGTTGTTTTAAGCCACCTAGTTTGTGATACTTTGTTTTGACAGCTTTATGAAACTAATACAATTGGCATATAAAGTTTAAAAATAGATCATAAATTGAAAAATATTTGTGATTATAAATTTGCTGTAAAACATTTAGATGGAAAATGATATATGTATTGGTTTATGTACCAAGGAAAGTAAGAAAAGATCAATGTTTTGAATTTGTGTTTCTAAAACTAAGTCATTATGAATGTATTTGCAATTGTTTTATTGCCATTTTCAACTCTGATACACCTATTAGAAAATGTGTGGGGATCAGAGAGGAAGATTAAACTGAAGGATTTGGGATGACATGAGAGTATAGTGCAGTGGGAACTAGGAACATATATTAATTCAATTTCCGCCACCACTAATTCCCTCTGAACATCTGCTTCTGTTCTCAGCATCTGTGCAATGGTTTCCAGGTGTTACAGAAGAGCCTACTGCTTTACCGTATTTTTGCACAAATAATGCATGCCTTCTGTGTTTGTTTAGTAGCTGCGCCCTCCCCACTCCAGAGGTATTTTCATGAGAGCGCAATGCTACTTTTTTTTCTTAATAGCAACATGTAAAAAAGATTGGCATAGTGGCACTTAGGAAAATATCTCACGAGGGAGGGTCATAGTTGGCAAGCAGATGTAGAAGGTGTGTTTTATTTGCATAAAAATATTGTACTTATATTGTCATAGCTGTCTATGATTTTATAGAAAGAATTAATTTTGGCCATGATATGATACCTAATGTTTTGAAAACCACTGTTTCATATGTGTATATACATGCATATATATATATATATATATATATTTTAGTTGATACAGGCAGGAGGGTAAATCTGTTCTTTATTCCATCTTGGCCAGAAGCATAAGCCCAACTAGTGACAATTGAACCAACTATTTACCCATATAATCAGGGTCATATGTTAAATCATAAGGAAGAAAAGAAACAAAGAAAGAAGTGTAAACAACTAAAGGGGCTTATTAAGAAAATGTAGAACAGAATTTCAAATTCTTATGCCGTTCAGACTTTCTGGAGCCATTGAGGCTATTGCCCTGAGATAATCTTTAAACCTTAAAGCAAAAATATTCTCTGAAGTCTTCTTAAAACCTAACAATAGGCTAGTTTAATTAGTAAAGAATGTCAGCCTTGAGCACTGTGCTCTTTTAAAGAACTAAGTATGTGGGAACAAATTGACAACAGCAACTAGAAAAGTCAGGTCAACTCCACAGCAATGGGTTTGGTTTATTTTATTTTACTTTTTTGGTTTAAGTGTATGTTAATGGAGAAAGAACAATTTGGAAAAGCAAGGTGAGAATTGCTGTAAAACTTCAAGAATGAAATCAGTGTCA
Organism: Trichechus manatus latirostris; assembly: GCF_000243295.1. NCBI lineage: Eukaryota > Metazoa > Chordata > Mammalia > Sirenia > Trichechidae > Trichechus > Trichechus manatus. The sequence continues at coordinate 19,749,021 of NW_004443947.1, read as the reverse complement.
CTGGATTGTGCATGTAGAAAATGTTGAATTGGTGTATGTTTTGCTGTGTATATTTTTAACAATTATATATATATATATATATATATATAAGTATATATAACTGCTGCAAATCCATTCCATCAACATCATAGTGATAGGATTTACAACACATAGGAAAATCACACCAAATGACAAAATGATGGACTATCACACAACATTGGGAATCGTGGCCTAGACAAATTGACAGACATTTTTGGGGAACACAATTCAATCCATGACACTAACTAATGCAGGGAGATAGAAAATAAAACACAATAATGTTGTTCATAAGTTAAAGCAATAAAACATATGACCTCATAAATCAGCACTCAAACGATTTTAATAACTTTTTGCAAGAAGAGAAGTCTAACTACATAGTCCTGGGGGTCCTGGGTTCAAATATCAGATCCATCTTTCACGAGTGATGTGAATTCATTGTGCCTGATTGAATTTCAGTGTGTTAATCAATAAAATAGGGTGTGTAGCCCCCGCCAATGACCTTTGCTTCCTGGTCTTCACTTGTGTAATTCCCTTCCCTTAAGTGTGGGCTGGAATTATTACTTCACTTCTAATGAATAGAATGCTACTGAAGTGATGTGATGTCACTTCTGAAATTAGGTTATAAAAGACTACAGCTTCCATCTTGAGTTCTTTCTCTCTCCTGCTCTTCTCTCTCTCTCTTTACTGAGTCATGTTAGGAAACCCAGCTGCCATGTTGTGAGAGGCCAGTATGGCATGACTGGGACCTGAAGCTGTCAGTTCAACAGCCAGTAAGAAACTGAAGCCTGGTAACTACGTGAATGACCTTGGAAGTGGATCCTTCAGTCCCAGTTAAGTCTTGATATGCCTGTAGCCCTGGTTGACAGCTTGCCTGCAACCTCATGAGAGACTTGAACCAGAGAGAGGTCCAATTAAACTGTTTCCATATTCCTCACCCACAGAAACTGTGAGAAAATAGATCTTTGGCATTTTTTAGCCGTTAAAAATGGCTAACATGCTTGGCTTCCAACCAAAATGTTGGAGGTTTAGTTCATCCAGAAGCACCTAGGAAGAAAGGACTGGCAATCTACTACTGAAAAATCAGTCATTCAAAACCCTATGGAGAATAGTTCTACTCTTACACACACAGGGTCACCATGAGTTGGAGTGGAATTGACAGCATTTTGTATGGTAGGCAGCAATAAAACACTTTATTGTAAAACATAGAGATAAGAATACTTCTCTCCTAACTGGAGCCCTTTGCTGTAAAGTTGATTCCCACACATAGCAACCCTATAGGACAGAGCAGAACTGCCACATAAAGTTTCCAAAGAGCAGTTTGGTGTCTTCAAATTCCCGAACTTTTGGTTAGCAGGCAAGCTCTTAGCACTGTGCCACCAGGTCTCCTTCCCTCTTAGGGTTAAATATTACAATAAAACAGCATGATGTTCATTTTTGTAGCTGAAAATTTAAAGAAATTATTTTGGGTAGTTTTCACTACTTCTTGAAGAACATAGTCTTCTCTTTCTGCTTATTCTTAATTTTTAGACAAAGATGAATAAAATGTCTCATTCATCCTCCAGAAGGTCATGGTCTAATACAGAAGCAATAGTAAGCATAACAAAAGCTTGTTTCACTACAGGCCGTGCTCTAGGACTGGGTTTCTCAGTCTCAGCACTATTGACATTTTGGGCCATTTGTTGTGGGGGCTGTCCTTGCATTGTAGGATATTTAGCAGTATCTCTGCAGGCTACACATTAGATACCAGTAGCACCTCCCCTGCCCAAATGTGACAACCAAACATGTCTCCAGACATTGTCAAATGTCTCAAGGAGGAAGATGGCAAAATAGCTTCAGTAAGAACCACTGATCTAGGCAGTGACTGTGACTTAATTCCTTAGTCTTACCTATACATATGTACAGGAGGTGTCTACTCTCAAGCCTCCATTCGCCCCCAATCTTCTAGGAACACAGAGCTCCACTTCTGGTTTTTTATAAGTTTCTGTTGTTGTTTGATTCTCTGTTTGCATTTATATATACATGTATTTTTTTATTGTACTTTAGATGAAGGTTTATAGAACAAACTAGTTTCTTATTAAACAGTACTCATATTGTTTTATGACATTGGTTAACAACCCCACGACATGCCAACACTCTCCCTTCTCGGCCTTGGATTCCTTATTACCAGCTTTCCTGTCCCCTCCTGCCTTCTAGTCTTTGTCCTGGGCCGTTGTGCCCCATTAGTCTCATTTTGTTTTATGCGCCTGTCTTATATTTGGCTGGATGGTAAACATCAGGATGGTAAACTTCATTACTGAGCTAAAAGGGGCCATACTCTCAGGGTTTCTCCAGTCTCTGTCAGGCCAGTAAGTCTGGTCTTTTTTTGTGAGTTAGAATTTTATTCTACATTTTTCTCCAGCTCTGTCTAAGAAACTCTGTTGTGATCCCTGTCAGAGCAGTCAGTGGTGATAGCTGGGCAACATCTAGATGTACTGGACTCAGTCTGGTGGAGGCTATGGTAGTTGTGTTTCATTTGTCCTTTGGACTAATCTTTCTCTTGTATCTTTTTCCTTCATTGTCCCTTGCACCTGAAGGGGTGAGACTAGTGGAGTATCTTAGATGGCTGCTCACAGGCTTTTAAGACCCCATACACTACTCACCAAAGTAGACTGTAGAACATTTTCTTTATAAACTATGTTATGCCATTTGCGCTAGATGTTCCCAGAGACCATGGTCCCTACAGCCCTCAACACAGCAATTCGGTCCCTCGGGGGGTTTGGATGTGTCTATGGAGCTTCCATGACCTTGTCTTGTACATGTTGTGCTGGCTTCCCCAGTACTGTGTACTATCTTACCCTTCACCAAAGTTATCTATTGTCTATTTAGAATTTTTGCATCCCCACCCCGCCACTCCCTAGTAACCATCAAGGATTGTTTCTTTTTGCGTGTAAACCTTTTCATGAGTTTTTACAGTAGAAGTGTCATACAATGTTTGTCCTTTTGTGATTGACTTATTTCACTTAGCATAATGCCCTCCAGATTCATCTGTTATGAGATGCTTCGCAGGTTCATTATTGTTCTTTATTGTTGTGTAATACTCCATTGTGTGTATATACCATAGTTTGTTTACCCATTCATCTGTTGACGGGCATCTAGGTTGCTTCCATCTTTTTGCTATGATGAACAATGCTGCAATGAACATGGGTGTGCATATATCTATTCTTGTGATGAATTCTATTTCTCCAGGTTATATTCCTAGGAGTGGGATTGCTGGATCATATGGTATTTCTATTTCTAGCTTTCTAAGGAAGCCATATCATTTTCCAAAATAATTGTATCATTTTGCATTTCCACCAGCAGTGCATAAGAGTTTCGATCTCCCCATAGCGTTAGCAACATTTGCTATTTCCTGTCTTTTTGATTCATGCCAGTAATGGCAGGGTAAGATGGTATCTCATTGTGGTTTTGATTTGCATTTCTCTAATGGCTAGTGATCGTGAGCATTTCCTCAAGTGTTTGTTGGCTGCTTGAATGTCTTCTTTGGTGAAATATCTATTCATTTCCTTGCCCATTTTTTAACTGGATTATTTGTCTTTTTGTTGTAGAAGTGTTAAATTTTCTTCTAGATTTTAGAGATTAGACCTTTGTCTGGTTTGTAATAGACAAAAGTTTTTCCAGTCTGTAGGTTCTCTTTTTACTCTTTAGGTGAAGTCTTTTGGTGAGCATAGGTGTTTAATTTTTAGAAGATCCCAGTTATCTAGCTTATCTTCTGGCATTTTGTGTTGTTAGTTATGGTTTGTATCCTGATAATGCTGTGTTGATCCTATTTTTTCTTTTATGATCTTTATACTTTTTGGCTTTATATTTAGGTCTTTGATCCATTTTGAATTAGTTTTTGTATATGATGTGAGGTATAGGTCCTGTTTCATTTTTTTGCAGATGGACATCTAGTTTTGCCAGCATTATTTATTAAAAAGATTGTCTTTTCCCCAT
>NW_004443947.1:19688921-19744931 GCF_000243295.1 Trichechus manatus latirostris | reverse complement strand
ATCTGGGTTCTCAATTCTGTTCCATTGGTCAATGTATCTGTCGTTGTACCAGTACCAGGCTGTTTTGACTACTGTAGCTGTATAGTAGGTTCTGAGGTCAGGTAGTGCGAGTGCTCCCACTTTATTCTACTTCTTGAACAGTGCTTTACTTATCTGGGGCTTTTTCCCTTTGCATATAAAGTTATTGATTAGTTTTTACGTCTCTTTAAAGAATATTGTTAGTATTCAGATCGGGATTGCATTGTATTTGTAAATCTCTTTGGGTGGAACTATCATTTTCACAATGTTGTCTCTATCTATGCCTGAGCATGTATGTTTTTCCATTTATGTATGTTGGCTATTGATTTTGCATAGATGCCCCTTATTATGTTGAAGAATTTCCCTTCTATTCCTATTTTATTGAGAGTTTTTATCAGGAATGAGTGTTGAACTTTGTCAAATGTCTTTTCTGCTTCTTTTGAGATGATCATGTGATTCTTTTCTTTCCTTGTATTTACGTGGTGGATTATGTTCGTTGATTTTCTAATGTTGAACCATCCTTGCATACCTGGTATGAATCTTGCTCAGTTGTGGTGTATTATTTTCCTGATATGATGCTGAATTATATTGGCTAGAATTTTGTTGAGAATTTTTACATCCATATTCATGAGAGATATTGGTTTGTAATTTTGTTTTTTGTGGTGTCTTTGCCTGGTTTTGGTATCAGGGTTATGCTGGCTAAATAGAATGAATTTGGAAGTGTCACTTCCTTTTCTATGTTCTGAAATAGTTCGAGTAGTACTGGTGTAAGCACTTCTCTGAATGTTTGGTAGAATTCTCCATTGAAGCCATCTGTCCCAGGGCCTTTTTTTTGTTGGGAGTTTTTTTTTTATTAGCTTTTCAATCTCTTCTCTTCTTTTGGGTCTGTTCAGATAGTCAACATCATTCTGTGTTAGTTTGGGTAGGTAGTGTGTTTCTAGAAATTTATCCATTTCCTCTAGGCTTTCACATTTGTTGGAGTATAGTTTTTCATAATACTCTGTTATGATCCTTTTTATTTCTGTCAGGTCTGTTGTAATCTCTCCCACTCATTTCCTATTTGGGTTATTTGCCTCCTCTCCTGTTTTTCTTTTGTTGGTTTGGCCAGTGGTTGGTCATTTTTGCTGATCCTTTAAAAGAACCAACTTTTGGTTTCGTCGATTGTTTCTATTTTTTTTCTATTCTCTGTTTCATTTATTTCTGCTCTTTATTATTTCCTTTTTTCTGGTGGCTGTGGACTTTTTGCTTGTCTCTTTCTATTTGTTCCAGTTGTGTAGCTAATGTTTTGATTTTGTCCCTTTCTTATTTTTTGGTGTTTTTTGATGCGTGCATCTATTGCTATAGATTGTCCTCTGAGGACTGCCTTTGCTGTGTCCCAAAGGTTTTGGTATAATGTGTTTTCTTTCCCGTTTGATTCTAGGAATTTTTTGATTCCATCTCTAATTTCTTCTAATGCCAAGTGGTTTTTTAACAGGGTTTTATTCAGTTTCTGTATAATTGATTTTTTTTTTTCTTGTTCATCCTGTGGTTCATTTCTACGTTGGCATCGTTGTGGTCAGAGAAGATTCTTTGTATTATCTCAGTGATTTGGGTTTTGTGAAGGGTTGCTTTGTTGCCTAAGATGTGGTCTATCCTGGAGAAAGTTCAAAGTGCATTGGAAAAGAATGCGTACTTTGCAGCTGTTAGGTGGACTGTTCTATATATGTCTATAAGGTCAACCTTGCTGATTGTGCCCTTTAGCTCTTCTGTATTGTTGCTGAGTTTGTTTCTAGATGTTCTGTCCTTTACTGAGAGTAGTGTGTTGAAGTCTCCTACTATTATTGTGGAACTGCCAATTTCTCTTTTCAGTGCTGTTAGAGTTTGTTTTATGTATTTTGGAGCCCTGTCATTGGGTGCGTAGATATTTATCACGGTTATATCTTCATGCTGGATCTTCACTTTAATTATGATGTAGTGCCTTTCTTTGTCTTTTATGATGGATTTTCTTTTAAATTCTATTTTACCTGCAATCAGTATTGCCACTTCTGCTCTTTTTTGGTAGCTGTTTGATGGATATATTTTTTTCCATCCTTTGATTTTTAATATATTTACATCTTTGTTTCTAAGGTGTGTCTCTTGTAGATGGCATACTGATGGATCCTGTTTTGTTTTCCATTCTGTCACTCTCTGTCACTTTATGGGTGCATTTAGCTCACTTATGTTCAGTGTAATTATTGATAGGTATGAGTTTATTGCTGTCATTTTGTAGTGCTTCTTTTCTGGTGCTGACATTGTGTTTGTTCCTTTTATTCTTCTGTGCCGAATTCCTTTTGTTTGTGGATTTTTTTTCATTTCTTTTGTTTTTGCAGGTTTTGTTTTTACTAAGACTATGTTTTTCTTCTTTATTTTGATGGAGTAGGGTTGTTAACTTTCTTTTTGGTTACCCTGAAATTTACCCTTATCTTCTTATGTTTGAACCAGTCTATTATTACTTGCTGTCACTTTGCATTCCTCTCAGTTAGAAAGGTCTATACCTACATCATTTATTCCCTCTTTTATTGTTCTGACGTCATTGTCATTTACAGTTTTTGGATAGTCCTTGAGAGTTCATTTCCTAGGTTCATATCTAGCTGGTACAATCTTATGTCCTAGATTCAGCCTGTGGTCTGATGTTTGTTCTCACACCAAAGGATTCTCTTTAATAATTCTTGTAAGTTTGGTTTGGTTTTTCCATACTCCCTTAATTTTTGTGTATCTGGAAATGTCCTAATTTTACCATTATATTTGAATGAGAGTTTTGCAGGATATATTATTCTTGGTTGGTAATTTTTTTTTCTTTCATGGTTTTAGATATATCATTCCATTGCCTTCTTGCCTACATGGTTTCTGCCGAATAATCAGAGCTTAGTCTTATTGTTTATTCTCTGTATGACTTTTCTTTTTTCTTGAGATACTTTCAGAATTCTTTCTTGGTCTTTGGTTATAGCAAGTGTGATTATGATAGACCTTGGTGATTTTCTTTTGGGGTCTATCCCATATGGCTTCTTTGAGCTTCTTGAATGGTCAACTTTTAATCTTTCATGATATTAAGGAAGTTTTCTCTCAATAATTTCTCAATGATTCTCTCCATGTTTTCCATTTTCTCCCCCAGTTCTTGAACTCTGATCACTGGTAAATTTTTGCTTTTGATTGTATCCCGCATAATTCTCAGGGCTTCTTCATTTTCCTTTGTTCTTTTTTTCTGATTTTACTTCAAACAGAGTTGTAGCCAAGGGTTTGTCTTCAATTTCACTGATCCTGTCTTCCATCATTTCAAACGTGCTCTTCAGCCCTTCTATGACACTATCCATTTCTGAACTCTTATTATTTATCTTTTGGATTTCTAATTGTTTTTTTTGTATGATTTCTAGTTGTGAATTTATTTTGGCATTTTGTTCCTGCATTATTTTCCTGAATTATTCCATGAATTTGTCTGCCTTTTCCATGAATTTGTCTATTTTTTCCTCATTTTTGTCTTCTTTATGCTTCAACTCTAGATTTGAATTCCCTATCAGGTAGTTCTAGTGCCTTTTCTTCTACTGGAAAGTCATCTGGTATTTTACTTTGGATGCCTACTGGAACCGTCCTGTCCTTTTGTTGTTTTTTTTTTAAATATGTTTTGATTTTATCTGCTGACTTCAGGACATTCAGTAGTTATTTTCTTGGCTTATTGATTGTATATTTGTTTGTTTCATCTGGCTTTTTTGTCTTACTTGGTTATGTCTGAGCAGGAGGGCTGTGCTTTTTTTGTTTGCTCATCTGTGGGCATGATACTTTTCACCTCCTTGTCCAATGGGCAAGGCCAGTCGCTCAGCTACTGTGCAGCAGGGAAGTACCAGCAGTTGCTCTGTCTCCTCCTAGGAGCTCCATGAAACTGCTTTCCCATACTCTCCATCCACCAGTCTCCAATGTGGGCAGGGTGGATGCAGGCAGCATGGACCCTGCACTTCCTGGCCAGCCGAGCAACTGCAGCCTGCTATGAAGCTGCAGAGGATGAGCAGGGGGAAAAGGATGGGGGTAGGAAAAACATATATCAGTGGTTAGTTGTTGTTCTGTCTCCTGCTGGGAGATTTATGAAGCTGCGTTCCCATACTCCCTGTCTGCCAATCTCCAACAGGAGTGCAAGATGGTGAATCAGTGCTGCATTAGCTGATAGGGGACCTCCACACATATCTCTCCTCAATCTCTGTTGTCTGTCAGTTTCTTATTTCATTCGGTGCTTGGCTGACTTCTTTATCTCTTCATTTGACACTGAGGATTCCATGATTGACGTTTGTCTCTGTTTTACTTAGTTTTTTGGGTCTTTGCTGTGGAGGAACAACATGATGCTTCTGTCTATTGTGCCATGTTGGCTCTGCCTCTGCATTTACGTTTTTAGTGTTCTGGACTACTGGCAAATATAGAGATCTTTTTCATACGGAATAATGTGGTCAGGGTTGAACAAAGTGTCTGGGCAGAAAGTACATCCTTTCTCCCAAACCTGTTGGTGGAAGCCAGTAGATCTTAGATGGACTATTAACTCGGTATATGCATTGGGTGGTGTTCACTGATGTGTCTGCAGATGTGCCATAGCTCTCCACTGGCTCCTTGGGCAGTAAGTTATTGCTGATCCTGCTCATGGACACTAACCTCCCTGGGTTCCATTCCTAGGCTTTAAGGATGAGGCTGGACTTGTTTGTCTTTATTTTTTTCTCTAATATGTATATGGTATAAACTATATCCTTCTCCTTTCATGGCTTAGCCTTTTGAATTCTAAATTAGAAAACTCATCTAAACCAAAACTGTCTGCTTTCAAGGTTAAATTCTCTGCAAACATTTCAACAGTCTGTTTTTACTTCTTTCCATAAATTTCACTCATCACTATGATCTATTTTAATATGGAAAAAAAAAAGTTGTTGTCAAATCAATTCTGACTCATAGTGATCCTGTAGGACAGAGTAGAACTGCCCCATAGGGTTTCTAGTGACAGGTTGGTGGATTAGAACTGTTGACCTTTTTGCTAGCAGCCAAGCTCTTAACCACTGTGTCATCAATAACTATAAAATAGGACAGGTTAATAGGAAAAATATCCCCAGCAATTAGTATATTCACATGTTGCCCCACCACAAATTTAAATAGATTATTGTGATGCATTGTGAAAAGTGTAATATTCAAGTGTTATGTGGCCTGATTGAAACCATGGCCCACAGCTCAGTCTCTGAGGTCTATAGTTATTTTATAGCATAATTTGCAACCAAATATTAATTAAAGGGCAATTTTATTCTTTCTTCATGTGTTCTGGAGGACATTACAGAGGATCAGGTTCATAACTGCTTAGCAAATTTTCTAGTACTAGTACTTTCTCCAAACGTCTAGATACACGTTCCTTCATGAACTTGGCCCAAAGGTGTTTTGTCTTCTCCAGTTCTCTGCTCCTCTAGATTTTTCAAGACCAAAGTTACTCTACCCCAAACAAGGGCAACACATTCCTACTCACTGTGGAAGAAGAAAAAAAAGCTTTGGCAGTGTTGGAATCCTCTTCATCTCAGCCTTAGAGGAAAGACTCAAAACATGAAAGTAATACCAATTTGTATTAAGTGTTACGAGAGCACAGGAAAGGGAGGGTCTCCCTATGTTGTGAGTGGAATGAAAAGCAATGATAGGCCAGGAAAGCTTATATGGAGGAAGTGATATTAAGTGGAGTCTAGAAAAATGAAAAAAAAGAGGTTACCAGAAGGAAAGAAGAGAAGGAGTTTCAAAGGTGTGATCTTTCCCTTCTCTTAACTTTTATGACCCTTTAACCCTTTTCTCCCACACCTCTATTACTACATGCAGTTTGTGGTTGTGTGGTGTCTCTGAGTTTACATTGCCTATTCAATTATATTATATATTTCTTGACAGCAAGAGCCAATTATTACAGTATTTGTTATTCCTAATAGCTATTTAGTGAATTGTAGGTACTTAATAAAGGCTTTTTTTTTTTTTTAACCAATTGACAAAAAGCTGATAAAAATTCTATCATCCCCGCGTTCTCCCTTTCCTTCCCTGAGCCTCATCCTCTTATAAAATAAATAGATAAATAAACCTATGAGGCTGTATGGTAGCCTTCAAAATCTTGAGCCAGAGAAGAAAAGTGTGATAACTATAACTCACAAGAAACTTCTTATGTGGAGCTTGGAATAGAAGTCTGGAGGAGGGAAATTCCACAAATGATCTCAGATGTATTATTTGCAGATTAGCCAACATATGGCATGTTTAATTGCATTTCTGAAACAACAGGGAGACTAAAATTGATGCTTCATTTTTAAAGTTTCAAGATAGGGGGTGTTTTAAGCAGCATTTGAAAGTAAGTGTTTTGGCTGACTGTATCTAAATCATTTAAATTGTTTTTGACAGTTTAAAAGATTGTAGATTGAATTGAAACATCCAAAATAGTTAAAGATTTAGAGAAGGTAGATTGGCATTTCTTTCATATAATGAAGTCAAAATCTCCTTTCCCTCTTTCTTCTTCTTCACTTTGAGCAAAATCCACAAGATAAAAAACAAAATCGCATTGCCATTTATCTTAAAGAATAAAAAAGTATGAAAATTAAGAAAAAACAAATGATTAACACTTGTGATGTAATGGGCTTATCTATATGGTCTTTTCAGCCCTGGATTTGTAATTCTTCCAAAATGATTGGTTGGGCCGCAGTCTTGCAAGTGATTGGTCAGTTTACTATCTGCATTAAGTGACTTGCAAGTGATTGATCAGTTTACTAACCACATAAGCAGATTGTAAGTAATTGACTGGTTTACGACCCACCCTATAGTTGACCTTTATGAGGATTAGCTGGGCCCCTCCCCCCTCAGTCTGATCTTTACCTGGATGAAGGAACCTGCCTTGTAATTAACAAGGAGTACGTGGACTAGCCTATATAGCCCTAGAACACAAGCCTCAGATGACGCTTCCTGACCCATGAGAACCAAGAGAGGAGCTCCTCTTTGCACGTGGGATCCTGGGCTATGACCTTCCCACACCAAGTAAACCTGTCACGGCTGTAATTGTACCGGAGGAAGCAGTGGCTGTAATGGTACCGGAGGAAGCAGAGACAATGAGCACACTTAGACAGTGGCGGTAGAGTGTAAAGACTGAACCTAAGCCGAGAGCTGAGAGGAGTGACCAATAGCCAGTCCGCCAAGTGACATTATTGAATTTCCTGTGTGAAGGTTTCTTGATGGGTGCGAATGAACACTGGTTTTCAGGAAGGGCAAACAGGTCCTCTTTGAGACGTAAACGTGTTTCGTTTTAGACACTGAGCCTCTGTGCTGGGACCCATCCTGAATCCGCACCCTTTGTAAATCTTCATTTCTGTTTATATCCTTTATTTATATCCTTCTCTGTTATTAAAGTTATAGTAGTTATATTGTTTTACATGAGTTCTCCGTGGCCGTTACAATGAATTATTGAACCCAACAGAGGAAGAGTGGCTTGGGAGGAGCAAATGATGTCAGAAATGGTGAAAATGTTGAAGAATGGGGGTATATTTGACCTCCACCTCATAGGAACCAGGTTTGTGCTGATTCTTATAGTCAAAAGTCACTTTTACAACACCAAAATCCCATGAAAAACGTTATTCAGAATCTGCCTTTATATTGAGATATTTCAGCAGTGAGGAAGCCTCCCTGCTCTGTATTACCTGTTCCTAATGAGTTGATTCTAAGATTCCCACATCTTTCTCCTGCAGAAAGGCTGGTAGGTTTGAACCTCTAACCTTTGGGTTAGCAGCAGAGTGTTTAATCACTGTGTAACCAGAGCACCATATGAGTGTGCTCTGTATTAGTCCATTTAAAAAAAAAAAGTTGCCTTCAACTCAGTTCTGACTCATGACAACCCCATGTGCTGCAAAGTAGAACCGCACTCCATAAGGTTTTTAAGGCTGTAACCTCTCAGAAGCAGATCACCAGGCCTTTCTTCCATGGCACCTCTGGGTGGGTTTGAGCCTCTAACCTTCCGTTAGTAGTCTAGTGCTTACCCTTTTGTGGCACCTAGGGAATCTAGGTTAGACCTCACTTGGATTTAACATGATTACAGTGAGACAGAAATTTCAGGACTCATAAGACAAAGACAGGAGCCCAGATGGCGCAGTGGTTAAGAGCTCGACTGCTAACCAAGAAGTCAGCAGTTCGAATCCACCAGCTGCTCCACAGAGACAGTATAAGGTAGTTCTGCTCTGTCCCACAGGCTCACTATGAGTCGGAATCGACTCAACGGCAACCATTTTTTTGTTTTTAAGACAAAGACGGGACAAAAGTTTTCACATGACCACTATTCTTTATCAATTACAATGCCCACTTTATTTCTGACATATTACTATTAGGGCTTTCAAATCTCTACTTGAAGGTGGGTATCAATCTTCTGGAAGGGCAAGGACCTCACATTTGGCACTGCATCTGCATGAGGGAAGGGAAGTATGAATTTCCCAAACTTCACATCCAAGGCTCTGTCAGACCCTACTACGCTGTGGTTTCACTATTTAAACTCTGAGTCCATAAGGAGGTACAATTAGCACTTCAGTACTGTATGAAAACCCTATGAACTAGTTTTTTCCTAATGTATTTATGGAAATAGGAGTCCTGGTGGTGGAACAATTAAGCACTCGGCTTCTAACTGAAAGGTTGACTTTGGAACCCGCGCAGTAACTCCGAGGGAAAAAGACCTGGCAATTTGCTCCTATAAAGATTACAGCCTAGAAAATTCTATGGTGCAGTTCTACTCTGTCATGTGGGGTTTCTATGAGTTGAAAGTTGACTTGATGGCACCTAACAACAACAACAATATATTTATCAAAAGAACAAGTAAGGAATACTCCTAACCAGAACTGAACTGGAACCATGACAAGAGTGAATATCGCTCATCTTCCCTCAGTTCAGACATGCAGACAATTTCAACAAAATGTAAACAGATACTTTGGCTTAAGGACTTTATTAATATTTTATTAGCATACCATATTTTTACAGAAATAATGAGTGTCTTCTATGTTTGTTTGCCCACCATGCCCTCCCCTCATGAGGTATTTTCATAAGCTTACTACGCTAATTTTTTTTTTTTACAGCAACTTGTAAAAACCAAATTGGCATAACTGCACTTACAAAAATACCTGGTGGGGGGAGGGCGCGGTTGGCAAACAAACATAGAAGGCACACATTATTTCTATAAAAATACGTTACTCATTTTTTGTCAAAGCGAGTACTTTTTTTCAAAAAAAGTGACCTTACCACTATTTATATAAGACATAGTGAAGCGGATAACACATGAGATATTGTCCTTCTGGATGATTGTTTTATATTTATTTTACTAGTTTGTGATTGATTTTGGGACAAAACACTTAGTTTAACCTTTTATCTCTGGTTCTGAATATTGCCCTTGGAATTTCCAGCAATCAAGGTGTCTTTGTTTTAAAAATAGCCAGACAACACTTAAACATGTGTAAATGTTGCCCCACCCTGGCAGCAAACTTCAGAAAGGCAGGGTGCATGATGGAATCAATTGTACATATTCATTGATTCGTGCATATGTATTGAGGTCCCAGTCATGCATATACATTGCCTTCTTAGTGACTTATAAGGGATAGTTGGCCTTGAAGCTCTCTTGTGGGCTATGTGGAGTGGTAGGATCATCCATGTACAGGACAGTGTGGCACATTCTTGGTGACAATGGAAGTGTCATGCTGTGGCCTCTCCTAGACCTTGCCTGACATGTCTCTTTGCTTGTATCTTTTCTGATTATAATAAATGGGTAACTTACACTTACCCATTTTATCTGTAAAATTCTCATTTCTGACATCGTTTTATGTTTCCTCTAAGTTATCTGACATTGTATCAGTGATCTGAAAGTAATGATATTTGATTTTTATTATCACTTCTGTTATTTCCAGATAGTTTTGTTTTCGCTTTACCTTTTATTGTGATGCATATTGGCCACATGAAATAATACATCAACCAGGAAGGTGTAATTAAATAATTATTATAAAATGGATGCTCATTGTTATGGATTGAATTGTGTCTCCAAATAATATGTATTGTAAATCCTAATCCCTGTACCTGTGGTTAAAATCCCATTTGGGATTGAGTTTTTTTTGTTATGTTAATGAGTCAGTATTTGCATGGGGTATCTTAAATCAATGTCTTTTGAGATATAAAACAGCAGATTAAGCAAGCAAACAAGCAAGCAAAAACGGAGAGGAAGATGTATGCCACATGATCATTCAGGAGCCTAGGAATAGAAGTTGAAAAGACACAAGGATCTTTCCCCAGAGCAGACAGAGAGAGAGAGAGCCTTCCCCTAGAGCTGGCACCCTGAATTGGACTTCTAGCCTCCTGAACTGTGAGAAAATAAATTTCTGTTTGCTAAAGCCACCCACGTGTGGTATTTCTGTTATAGCAGCTGTAGATAACTAAGATACTCATCTTACCACTATCAACATATATAATATTGAAAATTCTTTAGAAGGCCCCCAGTGCACGTCCTCCCTCAATCACATCATTATTTCCTCCCCAGAGTTAATCACCATCCTGAATTCTGTGATGATCTTTCCTGTACCCAACATGCGCCACCCATTCCCATCCCCACTGATTTTTTATTGGCAACTTGTCAGGGCTGTGTCTCCTTGGCATCAAAACATACGGGAGATTCCATGGAGCCCTTCAGCTTTGAGTTTAGCTCTTTAGCGTCTTCCTCCATACACCTTCAGCACTTTGCAAATATCTTGAGAGGGAGAATGGCTGCAAGTTTGGGGCAGGCCCAATTAATTTTTGTCTCTTAAGCATAGGGAGAATGCTGTGTAGTTCGCTCTTTGTTTTTGTCCAGCTACAAGCCTCCTTTGCAGCCCCAAACACAGAAAATGTCCCCTGAGGAAAACCAACCCTGAATTTTAGTCCCCACAATTTTCCAGTTTATTCACTACAACCTCACAATCTCCCTAAAGTTTTTCAAATTTCCTGCATAGGCCATCTATCCGCCTGGGATAAACTGGGTCCTCGGCCCAAACCTAGAATTAACAAAAGCTCCCAAGAGAATAGCAACAACAGCAGCAGCAAGAAAAACAGCTGGCCAGCTTGCAATTATCGACTTACTTCAGAATCATTCTCCCCTTTGAAATGTTCAATTGTATGTCCTCATAGTTTCCCCTGCTCGCTGGGGCCTTTAAAACATCACACCTGTAATATATTCTACTTTATCTTGTTGATGCAGCAGGAGCTTTGGCCTGTAGTGATTACATTCTACTTGGAAGCAGAAAGCTGGTGGAAATTTTGCAAATAGATTTTATCAGCTCAAGAAAGTTCCTTTTTTCCTAGTTTGTTGCAAAGGGTATATACATATATAATGAATTACATTGGATCTACTCAAATTATCTTTTGTGAATCTGCTGAGATAAAAGGATTTGGTATTTTAATGTCTTAATTTGGTGAATACGTTGATTTTGTAATGTTAAACCACCTTTTTTGTTTTCTGATTCCTGTAATTTGCTTATTATCTATTTTAAGTTGTGTGTGTGAGACAATTTATAGGAATTTTACACTATGCAATTGGGGGAGCTGGTTACACAGTCTCTGAAAAGATACTTTGTATCTTTTACTGTAGCTTTAAGTTTACAGGACAGGCAGTTGGGAAGGGACAACGGATGTAAAGTGGGAGAAAATGAGAATAAACAGGAGCCTGTAAACAAGAACTGGAACCCATGAGGATGAGCTACAGTCCATGTCAGTTTCTCATTGCATTCAACTTGTATAATATGCAGGAGAAGCCAGCATCCTTTGTCATAGAGTTAAACACACATTTTTCCCAGGAGGTGGAAAACCTGAAAGAAGATGTAAAGGGGAGAGTAGAGAGGTAGAGACAGCTGCAGACAGGCTCTGGCCCATGCCAATGACTTGGGTCAGCAGCTGTGCAACAGCTTGTGCAAGCTGCAAGAGTACCTGGTAGAGTAATCTTGGGTGTGACAATCCATTGCTTTTGTCATACTGTATTTGTTAGAAGAGAATCCTTAAATCCAGCCCACACTCAGCGGATGGGGATTATGTAAGGGCATGAACACCAGGAAGCAGGGATTCGTGGGTGACAACTTAGAGGCTGCCTACCACATCTCTCTCTCTTTGCCTTCCTTTCTTTCTTTCTAAAAACTGCAAGGCAAAGAAAACTAAATTTCAAACTCGAGATAACCAAATACCATCAGAACTATCAAGAATTTTTAATTTTTCCTGTATTTTCAGCTCTTCAAAACTGTAAAAATTTGTTGTCCAAAATGTTACTTGTATCTTTTCTAACAGATTATTTACATAAGACAATAATGATAGTAATAATAATACACAGGAAGGGAAGAAGGAAAGCTTGAATTTGATTTGTAAGAATTTTTTTTTTTCTTCATTATAGAGTCTATATTTATTTCCTAAAACAAATGAGTTTTTTCCCCCTCTGGCCAATATTCCATATCTCTAGAGAATCCTTTAAAAAAATTCCTACATATAGCGATTGTTAAGAGGCTAAACTCTAAAAATATCCATAGCATTGGTATCAAGCTGACTGTGGCTTTCCTCTTTTCTCTTTTTCACTTCTTAGCGCTTCATGAAGGAAATTCTAAAAAGCAATCCCAGCTTTCCCGCTTTAAAAGGCAAAAGCGTAACAGCAGCAAGTAATTTTTATGACTCCTTTGGAGACACAGTGGCAGAAATCAAGGGGGTCAAATACTGTCTAAATTATCTCTGTATACAAATAATCATTTAATATTTTTCTATAGAAAGTAATTTTAAAAGTCATACACTGCCATTCATCACTTTACTATAAAAGAGACGTCAGTTAAACATAACTAACTAGGAGGATTGTGCAGCCACCCACATTAGGAAACTCCATTTAATACCTCACTGAAGTGTGTGTAACTTTCATTCATATTTGCCATAATGATTGATTAGAATGTGGTGAATTATGTTCTGTAGCCCATTGCCCTTTAGTTCAGAAAACATTAGGAAGAGTATTTGGTGCAGAGCCAACAGACCTGTGAAATATATTGATCATAAGTTGAACTTTGGATTTTGAAGCCACTTTATTATTCTCAGAAGGACATGATGAATTATTATGCATTGATATGTGCACACACACACCAACCAGATGGTACCTGGTTCCTAGACTTTCCTCAAGAAGAAGCAAAATTCACTTAGGCTGTCATTGTGTCATCTCCAAAGGAAGGATTCTAATTTTGGTAGTCATCTATTAGTAAGGGTTTAAATAAACTTAGAGTGAGTAAAGCCTGACATCAACGCTCAAGGTTCAGTGGGTTTGGGACTGTCTGCAAGAGAGTGAAGAATCTGTAAAAATTCTTTCAGGTCTTTTATTTTGCCCAAAATTAAAGGAGAATTTTATATACTAATTAGTAAGTATAATGCTCTCAATTTCTGGATGTTATTTCTTGTTTCCTGATTCTTCTTCTGAACGCTGATGAAGTCAAGTGTTTTTTTAAGAGAAACGTCACTTCACTGTTTTTAATAGCATTTTTGAACTGTATGTTAGTTCAAAATTTTAAAGAGTAATACATGTTCATTGCAGAAAACTTATAAAACACCAAAAAAAATACAGAAATTTAATTTTTAAAAAATCACTCATAAACTACTATGCTCACAAAATACTTTTTAACATTTTGATGTTTTCAGTTTTAGATGTATGTATATACAAGTTGTGTTTGTGTGGCTAGCTTTTTGCTCCTCTTAATTGTATGTGGTGAATATTTTAATGGGTAGTAATGGGTAGTAAATATTCCCATAAAAGCTGATTATCAACAGTTACAGAAAATTACTTAATTACATGGAATTGACTTAAATAATCTCATACTGTTGCATAGTTCAGTTATACTTTTTAAAATTTATTGCATTATAAATAGTTCTACACTGATTATTTTATGCATAAGTATTTGCCTACATCCCTGATTATTAATTTTCACAGGATAGTTAACTAAGAACAGAATTGTTCGGTCAAAGGAAATGTAATTTTATTTCTGTGGTCAAATATGCATACCACTTACTTTTACCTAAGGAAAGAAAGTATAGCAATGCACAATGTAACAAAGCATGCTTCTCTGCTGAAAAATGCATAAACATTCATAAAATGGAAAGATAAGAAGCCTTTGAATAAATATATGGTTTATGAGTTAGGAACAAAAAAAATGTCCTTTTTCTAGATATTTAGAAAGCCAAATACAACTGAAAAAGTTCTTCAGAAAATAAAGCCTTCTACTCACTTTGTTCAATTGTCCACGGAGAAGAAAATAAAGACAGTGATTCAATGAACAGATTTGCTTTACATATCAAAAGTTTGGTAATAGTAGTTTCTCTCTAGCAAATTACAATTATAGCTAAAATGCATTGGGCCTTTTCTAAGTGTCAAACTCATAGGTTTTAACTAAATATATTCTCACAACAATTCTAATGAGGAAAAATCTCTGTTGTCTACATTTTACACATACGGGAAAACTGAAGCTTACAGAAGGAAACTCAATAAGGTCAAACAGAACTGGAATTAGAATTTCGATAATCTGGTTCCAGAGCACAAAATAAGGAGTTTACTTATTTGACCACATGCCTATTTTATGTCCTTACAATTCTTCTTCCATCTATCCTTAGAATATTAAGTGTCAGAGATGAAAGCAAAGATCTGGGTATAGAGAAGATCATTGTAGACCCATTTATATACCTTAATATTTCTATACGTTGATATACATTTCAATTTTTATAATTATTACCCCTTCTTACCTCTACTGCAATTGATATTATTACCTACTTTCTCTTTAAAAAAAAGACATAATATATGTAGTGCACAAAAGTATACACATATATACATATATATTCCATTTCTTTTATTTCCTGTCTTACAGTGCCCATGGGCTTCTTTTGCTGTTCTCTATTTGTTCTAGTGTAAGGCTAATGTTTTGATTTTGGCCTTATCTTCTTTCTGACTGTGTGCATTTGTTGCTATAAATTGACCTCTGAGCACCGCTTTTGCTGTGTCCCAAAAGTTCTGGTAGGATGTGTTTTCATTCTCGTTTGATTCTATGAATATCTTTATTCTGTCCTTAATTTCTTCTACAACCCAGTAGTTTTTGAGCAAGGTTTTGTTCAGTTTCCGTGCATTTGATTTTTTTTTTTTTTCCTTGCTTTTTCTGTTGTTGATTTCTACTTTTATGGCTTTATGGTCAGAAAAGATGCTTTGCAATATTTCAGTGTTTTGGATTCTGTTAAGGTTTGCTTTGTGGCCTATTATATGCTCTATTCTGGAGAATGTTGCATGTGCCTTGGAAAAGAAAGTGTACTTGGCTGCTGTTGGATGGAATGTTCTGTATATGTTTTGAGATTAAGTTGGTTGATTGTCGCGTTTAGATCTTCCATGTCTTTATTGAGTTTCTCTCTGGATGTTCTGTCCTTCACCGAAAGTGGTGTGTTGAAGTCTTCTACTATTATTGTAGAGGTATCTGTCTCTCTTTTCAATGCTGTTAGAGTTTGTTTTATGTATTTTGGAGCCCTGCCATTGGGTGCATAAATAGTTATTATGGTTATGTCCTCCTTGTGTATTGACCCTTTAATCATTATATAGTGTCCATCCTTATCTTTTGTGGTGGATTTTGCTTTAGAGTCTACTTTGTCAGAGATTAGTGTTGCTACTTTTGCTATTTTTTAATTGTTGTTTACTTGATACATTTTTTTCCATCCTTTAAGTTTTAGTTTATTGTGTCTTTGAGTCTAAGGTACGTCTGTTGTAGGCAGCATACAGATGGATCATGTTTTTATATCATTCTGCCACTCTCTGTGTCCTTATTGGTGCATTTAGTCCATTTACATTCAGTGTAATTATTGATAGGTATGAATTTAGTGTTGTCATTTTGATGTCTTTTTTCGTGTTGTTGACAGTTTCTTGGTTCCATTAATCTTCTGTGCTGAGTTGTTTTTCTTTACATATTTTCTTTTCATCTTTTTCATTACTCTTGATTTGGTATTTGCCGGATCTTTATGTTTTTTTCATTTGGTGTGTAGGATTTTTAGTTTCCTTTGTGGTTACCTTAATATTTAACTCTATTTTTCTAAACTTAGACCTATCTTTTATTTCTTGATATCACCTTGACTTCTTCTCCATATTAAAGTTCTGTGACTGCTTTATTTAGTCCCTCTTTTTTGTTTTAATATTATCATCTTTTACATATTGATGTCTCTGTTTCCCTATTTTCAGTGTTTCAGCTTCAATTAATTTTTGTAACTTCCCTATCTGGGTTGATATCTGGTTGTTCTG
The DNA here is from genome assembly GCF_000243295.1 of Trichechus manatus latirostris. NCBI lineage: Eukaryota > Metazoa > Chordata > Mammalia > Sirenia > Trichechidae > Trichechus > Trichechus manatus. The sequence continues at coordinate 19,728,610 of NW_004443947.1, read as the reverse complement.
TCCTGTGTTCTAGTCTTGGGTTGTCATCTGATATTCTCGATTTTCTAACCAGAGGACTCCCTTAAGTGTTTCTTGTAATTTTGGTTTGGTTTTTACAAATTCCCTTAACTTCTGTTTATCTGGAAATGCCCTAATTTTGCCACCATATTTGAGAGACAGTTTTCTGGATATAATTCTTTGCTGGCAATTTTTTTCCTTCAAGCCTTTATATATGTCATTCCATTGCCTTCTTGCCTGCATGGGTTCTGCTTAGTAGTCAGAGCTTAGTCTTACTGACTCCTTTGTATATGACTTTTTGTTTATCCCTAGCAGCTCTTAAAATTCTCTCTATGTTTGGTTTTGGCAAGTTTGATTATAATATGCCTTGGTGACTCTCTTTCGGGATCCACCCTGTGTGGGATTGGATGAGCACCTTGGGTAGATATCTTCTCATCTTTCATGATATCAGGGAAATTTTCTGCCAACAAATCTTCAACAATTCTCTCTGTATTTTCTGCCTCCTACCCCCTTCTGGTACTCCAATTACTTGTAGATTATTCTCTTCATAGAGTATCACATAATTCTTGGGGTTTTTTCATTTTAACAATTCTTTTATCGGATTTTTCCTCAAATAAGTTGCTGTCAAGTGCCTTATCTTCAATTTCACTAATTCTGACTTCCATTGCCTCAATTCTGCTGCTATGACTTTCTATTGAGTTGTCTAATTTTGAAATTTTATTGTTAATCTTCTGTATTTCTGTTTGCTGTCTCTTTATGGATTCTTGCAGCCTGTTAAATTTGTGATTATGCTCTTGTATAACCTTCTTAAGTCCCTCTGTTGCTTTGTCTGTGTGTCCCTTGGCTTGGTCCGTGTTTTGTCTGATCTCCTTCCTGATCTCTTGAAGAGCTCTTTATATTAATCTTTTTAATTCTAGCTCTGGTAATTCCAAGCAATTCTCTTCTTCTGGGAGGTTTCTTGGTTCTTTGTTTTGGTTGCTTGCTGATGCCATCTTGGTCTGCCTGTTTATATGATTTGATATTGACTGTTGTCTCCAACCCCTAAGTAAGTTATTATATTTATTTATTTTATGTTTGCTTACTGTGCCCTAGCTTCTTTTTTTGTTTTGTTTTGATATGCCCAAATAGGCCGGTCATGCAAGCTTCTTTGATTATTGGTGTCTTTGAAGATCTCATGTTCTGTCACCAGGTAGGTAGAGGTGTTACTGGGTATGTGAGCCCAGGAGTCTGCTTACTTTTCTTTTGTGGATTCAGCTCAGGTTTCCAGGTCATCAGTCAACGAGTGTGTGGTGCAGACTCTCAGCTATAGTCCTAGACGGTCCGGGCTACCTAGGGGTGACTGGAGTAGGCACAGGTATCTGCCTACAGTAGGGGTTATGTGCTAAGCAAGGTAGGGGGCTGATGGCTGCCCCTGAGTGTCTGGGTGGAAGGCACAACCCTGTTCCTTAAAGCACATAGGTGGGTGGGTTTTGCAGCTGGACTTTGGGCACCCAATGCCATTGGCTGTAAGGACTGGGAGATGCCACTTATTCTTGGACCCCTATCACAGGTAGCTCAGTGGTGTGGGTGGAGCCACCAGTCCTCAGGCCCCTGACGTGGGTAGATGAGAACCCTACTTAATGGGCAGGGCAGTGTCAAATGTCACAAATCCACCACTCCCCCTTAGCTGTTGCAGTTGAAAGTTGGCTTCAGGTATATACCCTGTTGTACTGTGCTAATAAGGGCCTATGCTGTTGAAATGGGCCCACATGGTTCTAGGCAGGGGTGAAAGACATTCAGAGTTTGTGGACCCCTTATGCCTGTGCCTAGGCAAAGGGGCAATGCCCACACTGAGTTCTCAGCTTAGGGGAGCTGGCAGATTATTTTTTCCTATTTGCTAATTTGTTCCCTCTACAATGCCGGGAGAATAGCTTGGGATGCGTGACGGGTCCTACTTCCGGCCTAGAGGGTCAAGAAATCACTGAAACCGGACCAGGACTGGAGCAGAGCAGGTAGGAGGCAGGTTAATGGGAGAGAGGTACTCCTCAAGGGGGGAAGGTTTTTTTTTTTTTTTTTGATCTCTGGCATTGGTTAGACACTTGTACTTTTGCTGATTCAGCACCTCTTCTCTCTGATTCCGGAGGTTTGAGCAGAATGTACGCCTCTTGATTTCTCCTGATGTGGCAACTGCATCCTGGGTGCTACTGCTTGCCTCAGCCAGTGCACATCAGCCCATCCAGCCTGCAGGGTGCTGGCTGGGTCAGGTGTGACAAATCCTTGCTGCTTCTGAACTGTCTCTCCCTCCCCCTGCCGCTCAGTCTGACTTCTTAACTTTGTCTTTGATGTTCAGGGCTCCTAGACAGTCATATATAATCAATTCTTTTTTTTTTTTTCAGATCTTGGTTGTAAGAGGGACCACAGGAAGCTTCTGACTACTCCACCATCTTGGCCCCACCTCTTGCTTGAGAATTTTTGTGTCTGTATTCATGATAGATATTGGTGTCTAATTTTCTTATTTTCTTTTTTAGTGGTGTCTTTGCCTGGCTTTGGTATCAGGGTCATGCTAATGTGTTCTGGAGTATTCCATCCTTTTCTATGCTGTGTAATAGTTTGAGTAGAATTAGTGTCAGCTCTTTTCTGAATGTTTGATAAAATTCTCCAGTGAAGTCATCTGGGCCAGGGTTTTTTTTTGTTGTTGTTGTTATTGGGAGTTTTTTTAATGACTTCTTCAAATTCTTCTTTTGTCATGTGTCTGTTCAAATTTTCTTCCTCATATTGTGTTAGCTTAGGTAGACAGTATGTTTCTAGAAATTTTTCCTTTTCTTCTAGGTGTTCAAATTTGTTGTAGTACAGTTCTTCATAGTATTCTGTTATTATCCTTTTTATTTCAGTTGGTTCTGTTGTCATGCCACCCATCTCATTGCTTATTTGTGTTATTTGCATCTTATTCTTCTTTTCTTTTGTCAGTATGGCCACTGCTGTGTTGATTTTATTAATCCTGTGAAAGAACCAACTTCAAGTCTTGTGGATTCTATTTTTTTCCTGTTTTCTGTTTCATTTATTTCTGCTCTAATCTTTATTAGTTCCTTTCTTCTGGTGACTGTGGGCTTTTTTTGCTGCTCTTTTTCTATCTGTTGGAGTTGTAGGGTTAAGATGTTGATTTTGGCTCTTTCTTCCTTTTTGCTGCATACATTTGTTGCTAGCTATAAATGTACCTCTGACCACTGCTTTTGCTGTGTCCCAAAGGTTTTGGTATGTTGTGTTTTCATTTTCATTTGATTCTATAAATTTTTTATTTCTTCTTTTACCCAGTGGTTTTTAAGCAGGGTGTTATTCAGTTTCAATGTACTTGATTTTTTCCTTGTTCTTCCAGTTATTGATTCCTAATTTTATAGCTTTATGAGCCCAGAAGTTGCTTTGTAGTATTTAGATTTTTTTTTTTTTTTTTAATATGTTGTTGCTTCCTCTGTGGCCTAACATGTGTTCTATTCTGCAGAATGATTCACGTGTGCTGGAACAGAATGTGTACTGTCCTGTTGTCGAGTGGAGTGTTCTGTATATATCTATGAGATCAAGTTGGTTGATTGTGTTGTTTAGATCTTCTGTATCTTTGTTGTGTTTCTTTCTAGATTCTCTATCATTCATGGAAAGTGGTGTGTTAAAATCTCCTATTAGCATTGTGGAGTTGTCTATTTCTTTTTTCAATTCTGTTAAAGTTTGTTTTTATGTATTTTGGAGCTCTTTTATTGGGTGCATAGATATTTATTATGGTTATGTCCTCTTGTTGGATTGACACTTCAATCATTATATAATGCCCTTCCATGTCTCTTTTTTTTGCTGGTTTTTACCTTAAAGTCTATTTTATCAGAGATTAATATTGCACTCCTGCTCTTTTTTGGTAGTCATTTACTCAATGTATTTTTTTCCATCCTTTAATTTTTAGCTTAATTTTATCTTTGTGTCTAAGGTGTGTTTCTTGTAGGCAGCATATTGATGAATCTTGTTTTCTTATCCACTGTGCCATTCTGTCTCTTGACTGGCACACTTAATCCATTTTCATTCATGTACTTAGTGGTAGGTATGAATTTACTGCTGCCATTTTATTGTGGTTTTTTTGGTGGTGCTGTTGATTTCTTTGTTCTGCATATTTTTTTGTGCTGAGTTCTTTTTGCTTATGGATTTTCTTTTCATTTCCTTCATTGCTGTTGATTTTGTGTTTACTAAGTCTTTATGATTTTCTTCTTTTTTATTTTGGTGAGAAGGTTTATTAATTTTCTTTGTGGTTACCTTGAAATTTATTTTATTTTCCTATGTTTAAAACAGTCTGTTCTGTCTTGATATCATCTTGACTTTCTTTCCATGTGTAAATTCTGTAACTACATTATTTATTCCTTTTTTAGGTTTTGACGTTGTCATCATTTACAGGTTGATGTCAATGGTTCCCTATTTTCAGTCTTGTACCTTTATTTTATTTTTGAAAATTATTTATCTGAGTTGGTTTCTGGGTGATATTGTCATGTTAACCTCAGATTGTTGTCTGACATTGTTGGTTCTCTGTCAGAAAAACTCCCTTTAGTATCTCTAGTAAGGTTGTTCTGGTTTTACAAATCCCCTTAATTTCTGTTTATCTGGAAATGTCCTAATTTTGATGTCATATTTGAGGTACAGTTTTGCTGACTATATAATTCTTGGTTGGCAGTTTTTTTATTTTTCCCCTTTCGGGGTTTTGTATACATCATCCCGTTGCCTTCTTGCCTGCATGGTTTCTGCTGAGAAATCAGAGTTTAGTCTTATTGGTTTCCCTTTGTTGGTAATATTTGGTTTTTTCTTAGCTGCTCTCAGGATTCTTTCTTTGCCTTTGGTTTTGGAAAGTATGATTATGATATGTCTTGTTGATTTTCTTTTGGAGTTTATCTATTTGGGTTAATTGAACTTCTTGGATTAAAAACTTCTTGTTTTTCATGATAGCAGGGAAATTTTCTGACAGAAAACATTTGGAAAAAGATTCTGTGCTTTTTTTTTTTTGTCTCTTCCTGTTCCAGAATTCTGATGATGTGTAAATTATTCCTCTTGATAGTGTCACACATAACTCTTAGGCTTTCTTCATTTTTCTTCATTATTTTTTCTGATTGTTGCTCTAACAGATTGATATTAAGAGATTTGTACTCTATTTGGGGGATTTTGTCTTCTATTGATTCAATCCTACTCCTTTGGTCTTCTATTGTGTTATCTATTTCTGAAATTTTAGTGTTAGACTTCTGGATTTCTAGTTGCTGTCTTTATATGGTTTCTAATTGTCTATTTTGTCATTTTGTTCTTATATTGTTTTCATGAATTATTTTAGAGTTTTGTCTGTGTTTTCCTTGATTTTTCCTGTGTTTTCTTTGATCTCATTCTTGATCTCTTTGAGGACCCTATATATGTCTTTTGAATTCCTTATCAGGTAGTTCCATTACCATTTCTTCCTCAGGGAGGTTTCCTGGTTCTTTATTTTGGTCACTTGCTACAGTCATCTTGTCCTGCTTCTTTAGGTGATTTGATACTGTCTGTTGTTTCTGAGACATCAAGTATTATTATATTTATTTATTTATTGTATGTTTGTTACATCCTGATTTTTTGTTATGTTTTGTTTTAATGTTTCCAGGCAGACAGCATGGGCCTGCTACTCTGGTCATTAGTCTGGCTGCACTGGAGTGCTCACCACCTGGGTCTCAGGGTGGGTGGGGTAGTGAAGTAGCGTCTGGATGTGTTTGGGCATGGGTTTCTGTTCACTGGTCTTGCGGGGTGTCTGAGGGTGTGGTATAAAGGAGGGCTCATATGGTCCTCAGCAGTAGGGGCTGCAAAGATGGGAGAGTTTTTGCTGCTAATCACCAGAAAGGTGGAGGTAAGGGGAGCATATTCCTCTGGTCAGCAGGTGAGGGTGCCTGGGCTCTTCCCTTTGTCTGCAGCTAGTAATTAGGACCTTGTTTCACTTCACGTATATCTATACAGTTACTCTGTGTCCTATTGGGAATTCCATGACGTTGCCTTCTGTGCTCCTCACACAGGATTGCTGCTGTCTTTGTTTCAAGATGGCCAGGCTGTGCTGGGCTGGTTGCCAGGAACCCTCCTCTCATCTCTTTTCATTCACTGTTTTCAGTCAGTTTCTTCTTTCAGTCAGAGTTCTATCTAGTTCTTTATCCTTTCATTTGATGCTCAGATTTCCAGATTGTCTTCTGTATCTGTTTCACTTGGTTTATTTAGAGGTATGATGTGGTGTGTCTGACTAAGCTGCCATTTTGGCCTGAAGTCAGGGCTTTTTGGAAATGCTGTTTTAAAATTTGTTTCCCCATTATTTGTTGTTAAAATGTAGGAAATCAATTGATTTTTGTACTTGACTTTTTATCTTTCTACTTTGCTAAACTCACTTATTCCTGTAACTTTTTAAAATTGCAGATAAAATTAACATTGCAAAAAATGAAACATTGTAAAGTGTTGAATTTGGTGTATTTCAGTATAAAGTTGTGCAGTCATTATTACTATCTAATTATAGACCATTTTAGTCTCTCCCAAAAAATAACACCATACCCACTAAGTAGTCGCTTCACATGCCCCCTCCACCCATCTAGGCAAGCACTAATCTACTCTCTGTCTATATGGATTTGCCTGTTCTGGACATTTTATATAAATTGAATCATACAATATTTGAACTTTTATATCTGGCTTCTTTCACTGAGCATCATGTTTTATGGATCGATATATGCTATAGCATTTATCAGTTCTTTATTCCTTTTTAGAACTGAATAATACTCCATTATGTGGATATAGCACATTTTATTTATCTATTCATCACCTGATGGACATTTGTTTTATTTTTCCATTTTTTTGGCTACTATGAATACTGCTTTTATGAAAATTTGTGGACAAACTTTTGCATGAACAGATGTTTTCCATTCTCTTAGGTATATACCTTGTAGTGGAATTGCTGAGTCACAGGCCAACTCTTCACTTAACTTTTGAAGGAAATGCCAGACTGTTTTCCACAGCAGCTGCACCATTGTACATTCCTACTAGCAATGTGTCGGAGTTAACAATTATTCCATGTATTTGTAAATTTTCCAAATTTACTTCTGCAATTGAATTATGGAGCTCTGGTTGCCCAGTGGTTAAGCACTAGGCTGCTAAATGAAAGGTTGGCAGCTTGAACCCACCGGCCACTCCACAGAAGAAAGACGTGGCAGTTTGCTTCCATAAAGATTACAGCCTTAGAAACCCTTTGGTCAGTTCTACCCTGTCCTGTAGGGTCACTATGAGTTGTAATTGACTTGATGGCAGTGGGTTTAGTTTTTTGTTTGTTTTTATTAATACTTTCTTTCCCTTGTGTTTGGATAAGATGCTTTGTATAGTTTCAATCTTATTAATTTTTTTTGTGGCATAACATATGCTGTATTCTGTGAAACGTTCTATGTGTACTTTAGGAGAATGTGTATTCTGCTCTTGTTGGGTGGAATATTTTGTAGATCACCGTGAGAACTAATTAGTTTATAATGTTGCTTCAGTCTTTTATTTTCTTGCTTACCCTCTGTCTATTTGTCCTATTCATTTTTGAAAGTGGGTTATTAAAGTCTTTAGCTATTCTATTTCTCCCTTCTATCTGACATTATTTACTTCATTTTGGGGATCTGTTTTTTAGTACGTATATCTTTATAATTATAATAATGAGTTTGGTTTGGTTTTATGCTTATAATTAATACATCTTCTTGATAGATTGACCCTTTTATTATTATACATTATCCTTCATTTCCTGTAACAATTTTTGTATTAAAGTTTATTTTGTCTTATCTGAGTATGGTTACTCTAGCTTTTTCTTGCTGTTTTTTATGAAATATATTTTTTCATTCTTATACTTTAAATCTGTTTGTGTTTTTGAATCTAAAATTAGTGTCATATGACAGCATAAATTAAGATTATGTGTTATTTTGAGTCCATAAAATTACAATCACAAAATGGAGGACAACCACATAATACTGGGAATCATGGCCCAACTAAATTGATACACACATTTTTTGGGGGACTAATTCAATCCATGACAATTACCCATAGGGAAGGTCCTCTAGCAACAAACTCCCTCAGCATTTATTTATCTGGCAATGCTTTAATTTCAAAGAATAGTTCTGCAGTTAGTTTTGCCAGGTAGAGAATTCTTGGTTGACAGTTTTTTCTTTCCTTTCAGCACATTGAGAATGTCATTTCATTGTCTTCGGATGTCTATAGCTACTTCTGAGGAATGAATTGTTAAGCTTATTGAGAATCCCTTGTACATGATGAATCACTTGTCTTCTGCTGCTTTCAAGATTATTTGCATTTCAATAGTTTGATTATAATGTGTATCAGCCTGGATCTCTTTGAGTTTATCCAGCATAGAGTTCACTGAATTTTTTAGATGTGTAGATTGTTTTTTTAAATCAAATTTGGAGATTTTTTTGTCGATTAAAAAAAATATCCTTTCTACTCCTTTCACTCTGTTATCTCCTTCTGGGACTTCCATTAGGGGTGTCATAGATTGAATTGTGTCCCCCAAAAATATGTGTCAACTTGGTTAAGCCATGATTCCCAGTACTGTGTGGTTGTCTTCCATTTTGTGATTGTAATTTTATGTTAAAGAGGATTAGGGTGGGATTGTAACACCCTTACTAAGGTCACATACTTGATCCAATGTAAAGGGAATGTCCCTAGAGTGTGACCTGCAACACTTTTTTCTCTTACAAGATATAAAAGGAAAGGGAAGCAAGCAGAGAGTGGGAACCTCATACCAATAAGAAAGCAGTGCCGGGAGCAGAGCACATCCTATGGACCCAAGGTTCCTGCTTGGAAAAGCTCTTAGTCCAGGGGAAGATTGATGACAAGGACCTTCCTCCAGAGATGGCAGAGAGAAGGCCTTCCCCTGGAGCTGGTGTCCTGAATTTGGACTTCTAGCCTACCAGACTGTGAGAAAATCAATTTCTTTTTTTTAAAGCCATCAAGTTGTGGTATTTCTGTTATAGCAGCACTAGATAACTAAGACAGAATTTGGTACCAGGAGTAGGGTGCTGCTCTAACAGATACCTAAAATGTGAAAGCAGTTTCAAAACTGTGAGTGGTTAGAGACTCAGAAGGAAAAAAGGAAATGAGGAGAACTGTTAACACTGGAGAAGGTGCAGATGGTGAGAATCAGCAGCCAAGAACCTGCAGCAGCAGTGAACTGGCAGAGGAGAACCCAGAGATCAGCCCCAGACAGCACTGGAGCTGACCCATGGATGGACAGAGCTGAGTGCCTGTGAGCAGGAGGCAACCTGGCAGAGTGGGGTGCCTCCAGGCACTTATCAGTGGAGCTAGGCTTGCCAACCCATGGAGCAAAAGAGCTGAGTGCCTTCCAGCCAAAGTTTACTGGTGGAGCAGAGTGCCTCTAGGCACTTATTGGTGGAGCTACAGAGCTTTGGAACACTTGCCCCAGCAGGGCAGGTGAGGGCATGAGGGCGGAGGGGCTAAGAGGCCAAGGAACCAGGAAGCAGAAGCTAAAGAGACAAGGAACACAGGAAGCCGAGCTGCCTCAGTCTCAAAAGGTATGGCCTTGACCTCTGGGGTTTCAAAGGATGGAGCCATGACCTCTGGTGTTTCTAAGAGTGGGGTCACCACTCAGACATACCAGGAGAATGGTGAGCCTAAATCCAAGGGAGCAGAGTTGCTATCCCAGTGGGCTAGAAGGCAGAGCTGAAGCCCAGAGCCAAGGGGGCCTCCACTCAGAATCCGGAGAGTGTAACCAATATCTAGAGTCTGGAGGGAGGGTTATTGTGTGAATGATCTGAGAGAACAGAGGATTATTTTTAAAGCCTTGAAGGCTAGTATAATGTGTTCTGCTGATTGCTTGGTGTCTTTTATGCCTTCTTTCCCTCCAGTTTCTCCCATTTGTAGTGGAAATATCTAGTTTGTGCCTGCCTGTTCTACCACTGTACTTTGGAAACAGATAACCTGTATTCTAGAATTCACGGATGAAGAGGAATTTTTAGATTTTGGACTTAGAGCTGATTTAAGACTTTTGCTATAATATGATGGGGTGAATATGTTTTACATATGGCAAGGACATGAATTTTGGGGAACCAAAGTGTGGAGTGTCATGGATTGAATTGTTTTCCCCCAAAATTTGTGTCAAGTTGGTTAGGCCATGATTCCCAGTATTGTGTGGTTGTCCTCCATTTTGTGGTTGTAATTTTATGTTAAAGAGGATTAGGGTGGGATTGTAACACCCTTACTAAGGACACATCACTGATCCAATGTAAAGGGAGCTTCCCTGGAGTGTGGCCTACACCATCTTTTATCATACAAAAGATAAAAGGAAAGGGAAACAAGCAGAGAGTGGGGAACTCATACCACCGAGAAAGCAGTGCCGGGAGCAGAGCTCATCCTTTGGACCTGGGGTTCCTGGGTGGAGAAGCTCCTAGTCCAGGGGAAGATTGATGACAAGGACCTTCCTCCAGAGCTGAGAAAGAAAGCCTTTCCCTGGAGCTGACACCCTGAATTTGGACTTCTATCCTACTAGATTGTGAGAAAATAAATTTCTCTTTCTTAAAGCCATCCACTTGTGGTATTTCTATTATAGCAGCATTAGATAACTAAGTGAAGGGGTGAGTTAGTTCTCTTGATTGTTTCCCACAGGTATCATTGGTTTGGTTTTATTTTTCTTCATTCTTTTTCTTTCTCTTCTTAATACTGGATGATCTTATAAACCTATCCTTAAGTTTGTTGAAACTTTCCTCTGCCTGCTCAAATATTCTGTTGAAACCATCTGGTGAATTTACCATTTCAATTATTTTATTTCTCAACTCCTCACTTTATATTTCATTTGTTTTCATAATACCTATCTCATTATTGATATTTCCTATTTCGTTATTGTTCTCATGCTTTCCTTTAGTTCTCTTGCCATGATTTACCTTAGCTCTTTAAAGATATTTAAAATAAATGATTTATTAAGACCATCTTGTCACAAGCTGTTTCTTATATAGTCAAGATAAATGATAACTAGTCCTCAAGTTAGTGAACTGGACACAACCATTTCTCTCACAGAGTTTACCCTAAATACACCAAGTAATTGTAGTTGTCATGTGTGTTTACTAATTGACTTTACTCAAAGGAAAAATAATCTTCTCATATCTTTATGACAGGACATATTTTTGCATCTTGGAGCAAGGCAAGAGCCAAAATTAGGCCCCGACTCTCCCACAGGAACTAGAAGATAAGGTGTTACCTTCCTTGATGATCACAGTTCAAAAAGTTGGCTTCCAGGTCATTGTAGAAACATCCCTAGGTTGTAAAAATGGAAAGATATTTACTTAGCTTATCAAACAAATTTGTATACATTTCAAAGGAGGCTGAGAGAGAAGGTACAATTACGTGTTTTCTAAAATAAATGCTCTAAGAAAAGAGAGGAGAGAATCATTTTGGAGTAGGCCATTTTCTGGAATGCAAATGGCTGGGAATCTTTAATATTCACTGTTATCCTCAGTCACGAGATTCAGGTAAAATTACACGTTTTCAAGGGAAAGCATCCAGTCTCTCATCATTAGATTTGATATTAGTTGTTGCTTTTTGTAGCTATTCTTTATCAAGTTGAAGAATTTTCCTATTTCTTAGTTTGCTGAGATTTTTTATTGTAACTGTCTGTTGGACTTTGTAAAAAATTTTTTGGCATCAATTGATAAGATTATATGATTTGTCTTTAAAATCATATGATTTCTTTAGTCTGTTGATGTGGTGTATTACATTGACTGATTTACAAATGATGAACCAGCTTTGCATACTTGGAATAAATCATACTTTGTCATTGTGTATGTCTTAGTCATCTTGTGCTGCTATAATAGAAATACCACAAGTAGATGGTTTTAACAAAGGGAAGTTTTTTTCCTTACAGCAAAGTAGGCTAAAAGTCCAAATTCAGGGTGTCAGCTCCAGGGGAAGGCTTTCTCTCTCTGTCGGCCTTCGTCTCTTCAGTGTTCCCCTAGACTAGGAGCTTCTCTGCACATGGACCCTGGTCCAAAAGACACGCTCTGCTCCCGGCACTGCTTTCTTGATGGTATGAGGTCCCCCAACTCTCCTTGCTTCCCTTTCCTTTTGTCTCTTGAGAGATAAAATGTGGTGCAGGCCATACCCCAGGGAAACTCCCTTTACATTGGATCAGAGATGTGACCTTGGTAAAGGTGGTGTTACAATCCCACCCTAATCCTCTTTAACATAAAATTACAATCACAAAATGGAGGCCAACCACATAATTCTGGGAATCATGGCCCAGCCAAATTGATACACACATTTTTTGGGGGACTTAATTCAATCCATGACAGTGTATAATTCTTTTTATATATTGTTGGATTCAGTTTACTAATAGTTTGCTGAGCATTTTTGTGTTGATGTTCATTAGCAATACTGTTATATAGTTTTCCTTTTTTGTAATGTCATTATTAGGTTTTGGTATTAGGGTAACGGTAGCCTCATAAAATGAGCTCTGAAGATGTTCCTTCTGTTTCTATTTTCTCAAAGAGATTGTGTAGACTTAGTATCATGTCTTCCTTAATGTTTGGTAGAATTTAACAGTGAAACCATCTGGGCTGGTTGCTTCATTTTTTCTAATGTTTTAATTTATTGATTCAGTTTCTTTAATGGCTATATGGTTGTTCAGGTTATGCATGTCTCTTTGTGTGAGTTTTGGTAGTTTGTATCTTTCATGGAATTTATCAATTTATTCTCAGTTATAAAATTTGTGGCTGCAGAGTTGTTTGTAGTATTCTATTATTATCCTTTTAATGTCCATGAGATCAATAGTGAAAACTCTTCTTTCATTTCTAATATGAGTAAAGTGTCATTTGTCTTATTCTTTGCTATTCTATCTAGAGGTTTACCAAATTGATTTTTTAAACGAACCAACCTTTGGTTTTGTTGATTTTCTCTATTGTTTTCTTGTTTTTAATATCATTGATTTCTGATCTGATTTTTAATATTCTTTTTCTTCTGCTTACTTTAGGTAAGCTTGCTCTTTTTCCTTTAGATTTCTAAGGTGGAAAATTAGATTATTAGCTGTAGAGCCTTCCTCTTTTCTAATATATGCTTTTAATGTTATAAATTTCATTCTAAGCATTTTTTTTTACTATCCCACAAACTTTTATTAATTGTATTGTCATTTTTAATTAGTCCAAAATATATTTTACTACCTTGTGTGACTCCTTTGACCCATCAATTAATTAGAAGTGTGTTGTTTAATTTCCAAATATTTGGAAAATTTTCAGACATGTTTTTATTGTTTTTTGTTTAATTCCATTATAGTCTAAGTCCATACTTTGTATTATTCCTATCTTTTAAATGCGTTAATGTGTGTTGTATTGCTGAGAATCTGGTATCTTGGTGAATGTTCCACGTGAGCTAGAGCAGAAAGTGTATGCTGCAGTTCTTGAATGGAGTCTTTGGTAAATGACAGTGAAATCCAGTTGACTGATAGTGCTGCAATGCTTTTCTATATCCTTACTGATTTCTGCCTGTTTGATCTATCAGTCACTGGCAGAAGAAAGTTGAAGTTTCAAAGTTTAACAGTACATTTAATTATTTCTGTTTCTGTTTCAGTTCTCTCATTTTTGTCTCAGGTACACTCTGACACTGTTGTTAGGTACATGCATGTTTAGGTAAAAATTACTTCTTTATCATATGCAATGTCTCTTTTTATCCTTGATATTTTTTCTTGTTCTGATGTCTACTTTGTCTGAAATTAACTAGCTACTTCAGGTCTGTTGATTAGCGTTAGCATGATGTATCTTTCTCATTCTGTTTACTTTTAACCTATTTAAGTCTTTATATTTAAAATGGGTTTCTTTCAGACTGCGTGTAATTGGTTTATTTTATTTTCTAATTTGACAATCTCTATCTTTTAATTGGTATATTAAATTATTCACATTTAATATAATTATTGATATAGTTGGACTAATATCTACCATGTCTGTAATCTTTGTAACTGTTTTCTATTCTTTTGTTATTTGTTTCTCTTATCCCCTTTTTCTGCTTTCTCTCTATTTAATTGAGAATTTCATGTGATTGCATTTTATCTTCTCTCTTAGTATGTCAATTATATTTCTTTTAAAAAATTTTTAGTACTTGCTCTATAGTTTTAGTATATATTTTTAACTGATTTAAGTCTACCTTTAAAATACACTATATAACTTCATGTATAGTGCAGGTATCTTATATCAGAGTATTCTCAATCCCTCTGCCTTTTCCCTTGTTTTATTGCTGTCATTTATTTCAATTATCCATATGCTATAATCACCCATTCATTACACTGCTACTGTTATTACTTTAACAGTTATCTTTTAGATCAATTAAAAATAAAAAAAAAAATTATCTTCATTTATTCCTTCTCTAAATCTCCTTTTTTATGTACATCCAAATTTCTACCCCATATTATTTTCCTTTCATCTAATAACTTCTTTTAACATTTCTTTCTGGACAGGTTTATTGACAATTTATTCCCCCTTTTTTTTTTTAAATCTGAGAAAAATCTTTATTTCTTCTTCACTTTTGAAGGATAATTTGGCTGGATATAGAACTATAACTTGGTGTTTTGTTTTAATTTCAATACTTTACATATTTAACTCTACTCTCTTCTTACATGCATCATTTCTGATGAGAAGTCCACTGTAACTCTAACATTGTTCCTCTATAGGTAAGGGTGTTTTGTTTTGTTTTTCCTTTTTCTTCTTTCAAGATATTCTGTTTGTCTTTGGTTTTCAGTAGTTTGAATATTTTATGCCTAGGTATCTGTGTGCATGCATGTTTGCAGAGGTATTTATCTTGCTTGGTGTTTTCTGAGCTTACTGGATGTGTTGTTAAGGGCTTATCTTTAGTTTTGGAAAACTCTCAGCCATTATTACTTCAAATATTTCTTCTGCTCTGGTCGCTCCTTCTTTTCCTCTCAGTATTGCAATTACATACATCTTATACTTTTTGAAATTTACCACAGTTCCTTATTGTGCTTTTCTTTTTTTTTTAATTCTTTTTTCTATTTCCATTTCACTGTAGGGAATTTCTGTTCACTTATCTGGACATTTACTAGTTCTTTCCTCAGCTGTGCTTAATGACAATCCCATCAAAGGTATTTTGTATAGTGTTTTGTTTTATTTTTAATTTCTAGCATGTTCTTTTGATTCTTAGTTTCCATTTTTTTCTCCTTACATTACTCATCTGATATTGGATGTTGTCTACTTTTTCCATTAAAGCCCTTAACGTAATAATCATGGGTATTTTACATTCACTCTCTGATACTGCCAACTTTTTTTCTTTTTAGTCCAATTCTGATCATTGCTTTGTCTCTTCAGACTCTTCCATTGACATAACTTGCAAATTTTTGTTGAAATCCTGACATCTTGGTTCAGATTGTAGGAACTAAGGTAAAGAGGTCTTTAGAGTGAGGATTCATAGTAATTTGGCTAGGAGTTGGGCTGTATTTAATGTTTGCCATAGATATATTTGCCAGAGGGTGCAGATTCCTTTGGTATCCTTGACTTTGTCTCTCATGCAGTCTTCGAGCTTTCTGAGCTTTCCTAAGAACTCCTTCTCAGATGGAGTTAGTGTTTTGCAGCTCTTTCAGCTGTAATCCACTGTTATTTTACAGAATCCTTGTTGGCATATGGTGGTAGGACACTGGGGAGAGGAAGTGTTCTATAATCTTATGATTAAATCTGAGTCTTTTATTAGGTCTGTGTTCCTGTTCTAGAGTCCCTGGATGGTGCAAATGTGCAAAAAAGCCAAGACGCTTGGCTGCTAACCAAAAGGTTGTAGATTTGAGTCCACATTGGGGTGTCTCAAAAGAAAGGACTGAGATCTACTTAGCCATTGAAAACCCTATGGAGCATAGTTTTACTCTGACATACATGGGGTCACTGTCAGAATTGACTCATTGACAGCTGTATTTTTGTCCCTGTTCTGTGACATTAACAGGTAATTCTTATCTTCCTCCTCTTTTATGTCAGACAGAAAGGCTAGAGAGTGTTGGAATGGGAAAAATGTCCTTTTGCCAGGTAGGATAAAGTTTTGATAGTCTTTTCCCCTGGAAATTAGGCCTTTGTTATAGAGAATGTTCTGGACATATTTTACAATGGTTACTCTTCTTTTCTGCCAGATCCAGGAAATCTTTGTTGGCCGTTCTCTGTGAGAATCTGGTAAGGTTTAACCAGCATTACAACCTACAAAAGTGTGAGGGACTTCTCTAAGCCTGTAGCCCCTGGGAGATTCATGCTCTCAAACTAGTTCGTGCTAACTCTTCAGCCAATTATCAAAATCATCATTTAACTGTTTGTACAAGTTTGTGGCCCCAATGCTTTATTCTTCAGATAAACAGATCTCAGCCGTGATCTCTGAATTTGCCCATCTGTTCAGATTTTAAGATGTCGGTTTGCTCCGTGACCTCTGTTCTATGGGGGTCCAAGAAAAGTTGTTGAATTTCTGTTTGTCCTGATTTTTCTTGTTGTAAGTATGGGAGTAACAACTTCCAAGCTCTTTATATTCCAGAGCTGAAATTGGAAGTACTCTGCCATATAATATGATAACTGATATAGTTGCATTTAAGTCTACTATTTTTCTATTTTTCTTACATGTTATATTTTCCTTTATTTCTTTTTTTTGGGAGGGCACATCCTTTGGATTAAGTATTTTAATTATTCTTTTTATTCCTTTATTAGCTCTTTACTCAGTTTATTTTACTATAATTTTAGTAGTTACTCTAGTAATTAAAATATGCATTCTAGATTTATTGTGCTATATGTTTAATTAGTACATTTGCCACTTCCTAATCAATGCTGTAGGGTTGCTATGAGTCAAAATCAACTCAACGACAATGAGTGATCATTGCAATAACCTTATATCTTTTTATTTTCACATATCTTAATTTACTACCTCCATCTTTTGTGCCATATTCATAGATATGATTTTTAATATATTATAAATTTCACAACACTACTATTTGTTTACATATAGTTTTGCATCAGCTAGAGAAATTATATTACCTCTATTTCAAAAAGTGAACAGCCGAGTAGCAAGTCTTTACTTAGTGCTTTTATATTTGGGTTGAGCCATTTCTTATTTGATTATCATCAATCTCAGACACACACTGATTAGAACAATATTTAAATATCTCAAAGCAATATATAAATAATTTGAAGCATGCTTGAAACTTGAGATTCTCTGATTTATTCCATTTCCATTAACATGTATAATTAAGAGGTACTCTATTAGTAGAGACTGTTATATTGTCATGATCTTTTTCATAAAAGGGTGTCTCTACTTAGGAATGTATAAAAATGACAACTTCAGAGATTTGTGTTTTAGGGATTAAATATTAATGCTACTTGAGAATAAAAGATACATGATAGATTTTGTAAACTAAATCTCAAATTTCTTAGAATAGACATTATTTTCTTTGAGAAGTTTTTTTTTAAAGAAAAGTTATTATTTTTTTTATAAGTAGTTAGAAAGCGTTAAGGGGGAGGGATCCAAAACTTAGAGACAATATTGATGTCTCAGGTCATGTAAGCATTCAAATCCTGGACTTAATTCAGTTCACATTCTTTACTTCACTCTGAAGTGATGTTTGTGAATGTTAAAAATAAAACAAAGTCATTTGTATTTACCAGAATAGTGTTTGTTAAATCACTAATCTATTGCAAATAAATGTCCTTGACTTGCGATTTACTTCCAGGGAGCTCAATCCAATATGAAATAAAGAATACTAAATTGACATAAAGATACATACTTAGCTGTAACTGACTGAGGTATATTCATGTAGAGGAAAGCTTTGAAAGATTTCAAAAATATAAGTAGTGTTATATATTGGATTGTTTCCCCCAAAAATATGTGTTATAAATCCTAGCCTCTATGCCTGTAATCCTATTTGAGAATAGGTTGTCTTTGTTATGTTAATGAGGCATGATTAGTGCAGGGTATGTCTTGAGTCAAACTCTTTTGAGATATGAAAGAGATTAAACAAGCAAGCAAGAGAAACAGAGATGGAGGGAAGAGAGATGCCAAACCACACGAAGTTTGCCTAGGAGCAGAAGCTCAGAAGAGATCGGACCTTCCTCCAGAGCCGACAGGGAAGGTCTTCCCCTAGAGCTGATGCCCTGAAATAGGACTTAGAGCTTCCTAAACTATCCTAAAATAAATTTCTGTTTGTTAAAGTCATCCACTTGTGGTATTTCTTCAGCACTAGGTAGCTAAGATAGATTTTGGTACCGAGAAGTGGGGTGCTGCTTTAATAAATACCCACAATATGGAAATGATTTTGAAACTGGTAATGGGTAGAGCCTGAAGAGTTTTAGGGTGCCTGACAGTAAAAGCCTAGATTTCCTTGAAGAGACCGTTGGTAGAATTATGACTTCAAAGACAATTCCCAGAAGGAACTGAGGAGAGCTATGGAGAAAGTCTCTATCATCTTACAGAATACGTATGGCATGAGAATGTTGCTAGAAATGTGGACATTAAATGTGGTTCTGGTGAGGCCTTGGAACCTGGTGGCGCCAGTGGTCAAGTGTTCAACTGCTAACGAAAAGGTCGGCAGTTCGAATCTACCAGCCACTCCTTGGAAACCCTATGCGGCAGTTTTACTATGAGTCGGAATTGTCTTGATGGCAATGTGTTTGATTTTGGTTTTTTGGTGAGGCTTTAATAGAAAATGATGAACATGTGATTGGACAACGGAAGAAGAGTGATGCTTCTTATGCAGTGTCAAAGAACTTGTTTGAATTATGTTTAAATGTTTGGTGGAAGTGTGTTAGTTATCTAATGCTGCTATAACAGAAATAACACAAGTGGGTGGCTTTAACAAACAGAAATTTATTTGCTCACAGTTTAGGAGCCTAGATGTCCAAATTCAGGACACCAACCCTAGGGGAAGGCTTTCTCTCTGTCAGCCGTGAGGGAAGGTCCTTGTCTCTTTTGAGCTTCTGCTACTGGGTGATCTTCATGTGGCTTGGCAACTCTCTTCCCCCTATCTCTGCTTCTCTTCTTTTTTTTAATCTCTTTTACATCTCAAAAGAAATTGACTCAAAACACACCCTACACTAATCCTGCCTCATTAAAATAACAAAGATAACCCTTTCCTCAATGAGATTATAACCACAGATGTAGAGGTTAAGATTTACAATACGTATTTTGGGAGGACATAATTCAATTCATAACAGGAAGGTAGAACTTGTAAGTGATGAGCTTAGATATCTATCTGAGGAGATTTCTAAGGAAGATCTTAAAGGGCCACTTGGTTTTTTCTCGCCACTTATAGTAAAATGTGGGAGGAAAGAGATGAACTTAAAAATGAACTGTGCAAAATGAAAACAAAACTCAAAGATTTAGAAAATACTGTTGTACAAACAAAGGACATATATCCTAGATGTTTCATCAAGGACATGGGTATAGAATCATTGTTAAAGAGATTAAGCCTGTGACTGATGGATGTAACCAACTACCTCAGCAGAAAACTCATCGACTTAGACTGAAGGGACAGAGAAAGAATGAAAAGAAAGAATGCTGTCTGCCTCTTAGAATTCTATAGGCAGGAAACAGACCCAAGGAACTACATCTGCTGTCCTCCATGAAAAGAAAATAACCATGTCTGGAGCAGCTCAGAGATCAACAGAACTGTTGGAAGGAGCACAGGAAGCAGAAGGTGGGGCCACAGGCTCTGGGGTGTCAAAGGGTAGAGCCATGGTCTCCTAGGTTTCAAAGAGTCAGATCTTCATCAGCTGGGTTCTGGAGTGTAAGGCTGCCATTTAGTTTGGCCAAGAGGATGAGGCCACTATCCAAAGCTGAGGGAACAGGGCCACCAAGCCCAAGGGGCAGAAGAACGGGGCTTGCCAGGTCTGAGGTAGTGAGGTTGCCATGCAGATGGACTAGGAGAATGGGGCTACCTAATGCCAAGGGAGCAGAGTTTCCATCCTAGGGGGCCTGTAAGGCAGAGCTGAAGCCCAGTGCAGAAGGACCTCCACCCAGAATCCAGAGAACATGGCTAACACTCAGAGTCTGGAGGGTTGGGCCATATGGTCTCAAAAACAGAAGATTATTTTCAAGCCTTGAGAGATAATGTAATTTGTTCTGCTGGATGTTTGACTTGCTTGGTGCCTGTTATCCTTTCTTCTCTTCAGTTTCTCCCACGTGTAATGGAAATGTCTACCTTGTGCCTATTACACCACTGTATTCTGGAAACAAGTAACTTGCAGTCTAGATTTCACAGGTTCACAGATGAAGAGGAATTTTGCCCCAGAATGTAATATGCTTAATATTTCACCCATATTTGATTTTGATGATTCAGAAGATGAGATTTTGAATTTGGAATTAAGACTTCTAGGATGAAGTGTTGGGGTGAATGTGTTTTGCATGTGGCAAAAACATGAATTTTGGGGGACCAGAGGGTGGAATCTTATGGATTGAATTGTGTCCCCTAAAAATATGTGCTGTCAATTCTATCCTCTATGCCTGTGATTATAATCTTATTTGGGAACGGGTTGTGTTTATTATATTAATGTGGCAGGATTAGTGTAGGGTGTGTCTTGAGTCAATCTCTTTTGAGATATAAAAAAGATTAAAAAAGCAAGCATGAGAAGCAGAGATGGGGGCAGAGAGACGCCAAGCCACATGAAGGCTGTCCGGGAGCAGAAGCTCTGAAGAGATAAGGACCTTCCTCCAGAGCCAACAAAGACAGAAAGACTTCCCCTAGAGCTGGTGCCCTGAATTAAGACTTCGAGCCTCCTAAACTGTGACAAAATAAATTTCTGTTTGTTAAAGTAACCCACTTGTGGTATTTCTGTTATAGCAGCACTAGGTAACTAAGACAGGTGGTTAAGTTGCCTCTGAGAAGAAAATACTTACAATCTTCTTTAAGTATGATGTCAACACATTGCTTGTCATATAACTGATGTTCTCACTTTAAGTATAAACTGACATGTAGAATTAAAACTTAAAGGACATTGAGGAAAGTTCTATTTAACATTTGTGTTTGACAAATTGTTGAAATTGGTGACTGTGATGGTTAAGATTGTATGTCAGCTTGTCTGGGCCATGATTCTCCGTGTTTTAATGTAATCACTCCCATGATTGAATATACTGTGAGTAGCCAATCAGATGAAAGGGAGTCTCCTTGGGGGTGTGGCCCGAATCTGTATATAAGCAGACATTATGGGTTTTTGCTGTCTCTGGATCCTGTGGCTGCTTCCTGTCGTCTTATCTCCCGTTCTTGGGACTTGAGCTGTCAGCTTATCTGCTAAACCCAGGATTCGTCGATCTGCACAGCCTGTGAGTGGGAGCCCTGCCGATCTTGGGCTTGCCAGCTTCTGCAGCTGTGTGACTTGGGAGAGGCCTCTACCCTGATCCACGGACTTGGAACATTCTAGCCTATACAATCACGTGAGCTGTTTCCTTGATATAATCTCTCTCTATATATTTATACACTTTACTGGTTTTGCTTCTCTAGAGAACCCAGCCTAAGACAGTGACCTAGGGACAAATAAAGTCACTTTGTACTAGAGGAGCAACACAGTTTTTCAAGAAAAAACTTGAGTTTATTGAGCACTTAGACTCTGTCAAGCCCTTTACATAAGTTATCTGTTTTAACTCTCCCCAAAACTGTATAAGGTGAGTACTGTTATCCCCATTTTGTAGCAAATAATACTAAGATCCATGTTTAAGTGACTGTCACAATTCTGAGAGCTAGTCAAACCAATATTCATCTCCAGTCTCTCTGGATCGAAAGCTAAGGAACTCAATGCATTTTTCATTTGACTCATAGCTAATATGATAGTTATGCAAATGTAGTTTGAAGAGTTATTATATTAGCCAATTAAATTATAAGCTCAGAGAGTTCAAGACCACATCTATCCCAACTCCACCTCTAAGTAGTATATATTTTCATATTTTATTCAGTCATTTCTTAATTCATTTAACAAATACTTAGTGAATGAAGATTTCTCTGGGCATTAGAAATTCAGAACAAGTCAAACAAAATCCCTGTCTCATGTAATTTACAGTCTAATGGGAAAGACTGACAGCAAGCTTACTAAGAAAAATGAATAAATAAGATCATTTCTAATAGTGGTGAGTTCTGTGAAAATTATGAAATGTTATAGAGAGCAATGGGATATAATTTAGTTAGGGTGGTCATAGGAGAGCTCTTTACAGTAGTAATACTGGAGTTGATACAATGCACAACTCACCAAGGACATTTTGAAGGCTGAATTTCATCCCTGTCAAGTCTTGAGTTTGGTTAATTCAAATTCAGATTTTGCTCTTCATTTCTTTAAAACTGCTTCAGAGGAAGAGTCATTGAGCTCCTCAGATGATGATGTATCCTTCTGTTGCTAACATTCTTTTCAATTACAGATATTGCTTTATAGGAAGAACATTTTCTTGAAAAGAATAATTGGCTCCTAGGATACCACAGCTTCTAAGAAATGATTATTTTTTTCATTGCTTGTTCCTTACTATTTCAAAGAAGCTATTTTGGCATTGATGGTCTTGTTGAGCATGA
Organism: Trichechus manatus latirostris; assembly: GCF_000243295.1. NCBI lineage: Eukaryota > Metazoa > Chordata > Mammalia > Sirenia > Trichechidae > Trichechus > Trichechus manatus. The sequence goes on along the minus strand of NW_004443947.1, from coordinate 19,706,076 downwards.
TTCTAACAGTGAAAGGGGAATAGTCTGTTTTTATGGAAGGGGCATGTCAATTCATGACATGGTAGTGACTTTCATTCTTCCCTAATGTGTTAGGAAAAGCCTTAATCAGGTGAATGGGAGAAATTCAGTCAGAATACCCAAGAGTACTTTGGGCACTGTCATTTTTTTTGCTTTTCCTAAACTTAATAGCTGTTCCAACCATCTATGAAACACTTCCCTAATGTTTACCTTAAAATAAAATGAAAAAGAAGTCAGGCTAAAATAACAAAAATCACAAAATTCTTATCTCCATGATAGTACACTGCTATCTTTGTTGCCTGCTTACTTTATTAAGGTGACCCCTGAATTCAATTTTTATTTGTAATGTTTCCTGATAGCATCTGAGAACACAAAATAAAAACTCAGCATGTAGAGGCAGTTAGAAACTTGCCTTGCACTGGGGAAAAACATACTACTAAAGAGAATAACAATATTCTTCTTTTGGAGGACAAAATCTCCAAGACCCATTAAAATTCTGAAGTAGCATCGTAAATTGTAATTACATATTGTTTTACTATGACCAAACTATGATTAAAATAATATTTATAGCCTTATTACCAAGAAAGCACAGCGCAGTTTTTCTTTTTCTACTAACTAAAGTGATAGAATCTCTAAAAGCAAGAGTAGAGCCATCTATCTGCTCTCTTTGCTTCATTTAATTATTTTGTGTTGGCTTTGACAAAGCGTTAGTGGAGATTTGTTGCAAAATATTTCATTTCACTAGAGCTTAGGCCTTACCTTTCAAGCATAGCCAAACCCGAATTCTCTATGGCTTGTCTACATGATTTTGAAATAGATAGAATTTTCAAAACCAAGCTCAAACTTTATAAAAGAGGCAAGATATGGTAGGCACCATACACAATGACGGCAAAATTTGGTATCCAAAATGTCTTTTTTGCTTATTTTTTTTATATCTTGCCTGAACAATCAATATGACTCCCTGAATTTTCATTCTACAGATGCTCAGCCTTCTATTCCTCTAGGTCTTTCTTTGGAAGATCTTTTAGGGAAGGTTGTTTGAAGGAAAAAAAAAAAGTTTAGTTTTACCTATCTGCTGTCTCTTTGTAAGGGTGTTAAATGTGATGTCTTCTTCCCAAAGAATCTTCTGAGAATTAACAAACTAATTCAGTTAACTTACTCAATTATCTGAGATTCCCAGAAAAATTCAATGTGTCATCACTATTTGTATGAAAACTTGCCTCCGCATCTCCTACCGCTCCCTTTGCTACCCAACACACATAAGCACACTGGGATGTTTCCAGTGGCGCACAGGTCCAACAAGGCAGGTTGATGAACCTGTAATCTATAAATATACACAGAATTCTCTACCTGCATCCCAGACCTTTTATCTTTCTTTCATGCTTGCATGCAAAACAAACAAAATAATGCAAAAACACATTCACAAATATTATCAAAACACAAAGACACTACGAATCTCAACACTATGTAAATATGACAAAGAATGAATGTATTTAGTTAAATACATTTAGTTAAATACACAAAAAAATATTTTGAGAAACAATGCTTTATTTTTCTCTACTTCCAATAAAAGGAAATAATCAATTATCTTATCATTTAAAGAAGCATAAATTCATGTTTTCTGTTACTTGCAGCACAAAGTAGCCTGAAACAATATCTCAAACACGGTCAGTGGTAAATTATTGAAATTTTTTTGGATAATTATCAGCAAACAGCTGTAAATAATTTAAAATGCACATGTCCTTTGACTCAGCTACTAACTCTAGAAATCTATACTATGGAAATAAGGTATGTAAATCATATATGCAAAAATATTTATTGCATCTTACATGAAAGTTGCATTTTTTTGTTGTTGCTGTTGTTATTTTTGAGGGAGTGGAATAAGGAGGATGACTGTGTAATTTCCTACCTCACATCAATCAAGGTCCTTCATCTGTATCAACTACCATTTGGTAGAATGTATTATATTTCTAAATCTCAATTATATACTTGAATAGACAGTTTTTACACTTAAAAACAATATTTATGCATAATGAATGTAAATTTTATCTTTACACTTGCATGTTACATAATAACAATATGGGTCTTTAATTCCTTCAACAAAAAATGTTTATTTTATATTCTACCATGTTTTATGACCTCAGACAGTCAACCCTCTCTTTTTTTAAATGGGGGAAAACTAAGATTCTGAGAAGGGAACTGTCTTGGTATCTAGTGCTGCTATAACAGAAGTACCACAGGTGGGTGGCTTTAACACATAGAAATTTATTTTCTCACAGTTTAGGAAGGTGAAAGTCTGAATTCAGGGCACTGGCTTTAGGGGAAGGCTCTCTCCCTGTCTGCTCTGGGGAAATGTCCTTTCTCTTTTCCACATCTATTTCTAGGTTTCTTGGCCATTATGTGGCATGTATCTTCCCTTCAAGAAGCCTTGGTAGTGCAGTGATTAAATCGCTCAGCTGCTAACTGAAAGGTTGGCTGTTCTAATCCACCAGCCGTTCAATGGGAGAAAGATAGGACAGTCTGCTTCCATAAAGATTACAGCCTTGGAAACCCTACAGGGCAGTTCTGCTCTCTCAGAGTTGCTGTGAGTCAGAATTGACTTGACAGCAATGGGTTTGATTTTTTTTTTTTTTTTGTGCTTGCTTGCTTGCTTACTTAATCTGCTCGTTTATATCTCAAAAAAGATTGATTTAAGACACACCCTACCCCAATACTGCTTCATTAATATAACAAAGAAAGCCCATTCCCAAACAGGATTATAACCGCGCGTTAGGATTTACAACACATACTTTTGGGGGACACAATTTAATTCATAATAGGAAATGACTTACATAAGACTCTTACAGGTGTTTGATTATACAACTGAGAAATTCTGACTTGAGTATCAACATATTTTCCTGTACAGTAGATGGCTTCCCTCTACCACTCCCTGTCTATACAGAAGCTTAAAAAAATGGGTATCAAACATGCACAGATGTTTTGATATATTGTTTTAATAGATCTGTAATTTAAAACCCTATGGAGTGCAGTTCTACTCTGCAATACATGGGGTTGCTGTGAGATGGAATTGATTTGATGGCAACTGGTTTTGTTTATAATTTAAAATCCTTTTTGAATAAACATTTATATTGATAAAATCTAACACAATATCTATTATTTAGTAAGACAGTCAATATATTGAAAGGAAGAAAGGAAGGAAGAAATATACTTTTAATATGCATTAATTCATAAAGCACACCAGCAGTAATTGAATCATCAACTCATTTAAAAATACATTTATGGTTAAAAATGAATAAGTGAACTTTACAAGTATTATCTTTTTAAAACTTATTTAAAAAATAGTTAAATGCAAAGGTCTTTAAAGTAAATATAAAGAAATACTGACAGGTTGTGATTATCGAGTATTAAACGTAAATAAATGTTGGTTGAACTTGCTTTTTAATTTTTATTTTTGTGTCTTCTGTTTTTTAGGGCATATTTAGTGATCAGTAACTGAATTCATCTTAATCATTATATATGATGCACTTATTATTTAAATTAAAAATGGTTATACATATATCATTGCAAATTAGCTTCTTTACACTCAGAACTAATTATGTATGAATTATTGTGAGGAATGTATGCTGATGATTGTAAATGTTTCCTAAATGCAGGAAGATAAGGATTAAGTATTTAATCACTGACTAGAGACTATAAACGGGTAGTTTTAATAAAGTCTTTTTCTCAAAAAAATCATATAGATACTATCAAATGTTAGTGACAGTGTTGAACTACTGAATATATTGTTAGCAACAGCAAAATATTGTTACACAACATTTTGTGAGAAATAATTTTGCATTATTTGATAAAGTTAAATTTGCACAAAGCTTCTGGCCCACTAATTCCATTCCTAAGTATATGCCCTATATAGTCCCAATCCTTATATATGTGCACCAGGAAGAATATTCAAGAATGTTTATGAAAGCACTGTTTGCAATACAATAAAGATAAAAAAATAATCCAAACAACCATCAACATTAGAAGAGATAAATGACTTTTGATGTGTTTATTTAATCTATATTCTACAGCAGAAGACAAATGTAAGTTATAGCTACATGCAACACCATGGATGAATCACTAGAAGTAATACTGAGTGAAAAAAAAAAATCAAGAAGAATGCATAATATAATTTAAGGTATGTATATTTCAAATGAAATGGAAAACTATTAGTGATATAAACATATGCAACTAAAGAAAAAGAAAGGAGCAATAAAGAAATTTAATATAGTGGCTAGTCTGAGGACGTAGGGAGGAAGATGGGAAGGTGATTGGGCACATAGAGAACTTTAGGTGATATTCATTTAACTAAACTGAGTGTTGTGCCCACCGGGGATCATCATCTCTTTATTCTTTACATATGTTTTGTATATATTCTTATTTATCTATTTCATATTTAATTTTAAATTATCTAATTATGAATGATAGGAAATTATATATTTGCATTTTAAATAATTATTTCTTTTGTTAAAGAAGTCCCGGGGTGGTGCAAACAGTTACACAGCTGTTAACCGAAAGATTGACTGTTTGAGTCCACCCAAAGGTACCTTGAAAGAAAGACCTGCTGATCTACTTCAAAAAAATCAGCTACTGAAAACCTTGTGGAGCACAGTTCTACTCTGACAAACATGGGGTCACCATGAGTTTTAGTCTACTTAATGGCAACTAGTTATTTTGATAAAATAAAAGTTAAACTCCAAACAAAATTCAAAAAGAAACAAAATTAAAAATATATATATATATAATGGCAGAGAAAACTCAATTTACAATAGCAATAAACAAGATAAAATACACAGAAAGACTTCTGAGCTCTGCCTGAGTTCCTCTTCCTGCACCCTGGCCTAGAAAGTCTCCAGGTAGTAAACCACAGTACTCACCTCATTTGCTTCCTGACTCTCTGGGATGATTGCCCTTCACCGTCTTCAGAATCATTGTTTCATATGTTTTTTCATTTTTGTCTTTTTCTTTAGCTGTTTCAGACAGAACTGTCAATCTGGTCCCTGTTACTCCATTTTGACCAGAAGCAGAAGCCCAAGCCTTGTGATTTTTAGTCATGTTTATTCAGTTCCTTGATGTTTCTTCTTTATTATTGAAATAGTATATTATTTCACTTCTCAGAAAATTGTAGTCCTTGCTCCATTGTATTCTGTCATAAAATATTGCTGTGGGGAACAAAAGCAAAGAAATAGAATAAAACAAACACGATTATTTGGAATTCCTGGCTTTAGCGCAATCATTAGCATGGCGTAGTTGCAGGAAAAATGTGAACTTTGCCGATCTCTGCATCTGATTTCTGACAGAAACTACATTTTTAAAAGCTGATAAGAATTAGAGTCACTGTCTCTTTGACTCTCACAAAAGTTCAGGTTCCTTGCCATCATGAAATTTTGTATTTTATTTGGGGTAGAAATGCACCCGTTTATGTGAGCATGCATGTATGTGTATGCACGCATGCACGTGCGTACACACACACACACACACACACCACGTGCGTACACACACACACACACACACACACACACACACACTCACACAAGGGCACTGAAACAGAATCAAGGCTTTCATCCATTTGAGAGACCATTTTTACTTTCCTGAGTTGTAAAATATATTTTGTGAATTAAAAGGAGCCCAATTGCTTGTGAATTGTCCATACAAGGGAAGCAAAAACTAACAGGCCCAAAATAGAGTGGTGGGAAGTAGAAAGCATTAAAATTACCTTACACAAATTCTTCCTTCCTATATTGCATGCCATATGCCCAAGATCCATCTCAGTACTAAGCAAAGGGAAGTTCTGAGATTTTAAAGGACTTCTTAGACATCCCTTGTCTAACCAAGGCTGGAGATTTAACCGGTGCTCAGTTCTTTAACTACCACAAATAGATTTCACAAACACAAGTTGTGCAAAACTTGTTATCATGGGCAAATAAGTTTGAGAAATACATTGTCTAGCAAAGATAACAGGTTTTTTTACTGCAGAACATTTCAGAGGATATAAAACACTAAAACTATATTTTGATTCCCCACTAAAAGGGTGCAACATGATGGATCACTTTTGTATGGACTTTCTAGCCATGGTCTTGTAACTCCCACCCAAGTGATTGGGTGGGACTGTGTGATAGGGTAATCGTGGTCCACCAAAGGGGTTGGTTGGTTTTGCCATCCCCCTGGGTGTGAAATGAGCCACCCCAGAGGTGGGAAGAAGAGAATCCCACTATCAACAAGGGAAGAGGAGCCAGGAGCCAGCAAGTCCTTTGGACCCGGGATCCCTGTACTGAGAAGCTCCTGGAAGCAGGAGACCAAGAAAGCATGCGAGCTGTAACCCTGAAGACAGTGAGAACAGTGGCAGCAGAGACCCGGCAGCAGGAGGCAGTAAGGTGGGCTTCCCGGGCCACCGAGTGAGACAGCTGAGTGCCCTTGGACAGAGACTGAGGGCCAGGGAGAGGTGTGCCTGCTAGCATGGCTGGGAAGAGGCTGTCTTGATGGAAGAACTGTATCCTTGAGTGTTCCTGAGCCTGAATTATAAACTGTTACTGTGGCCATTATAATGTATTATCAAACCCAGTAGAGAAGTAGAGAGTGCCATGAGAGGGATGGCTGGTGTCAGAATTGGTAAAGACGGTGGAGAGAGGAGGCATGTCTGATCCCTGCCTCATAGGAATCAGCCTTGGGCTGTTGATCTTGATTCTCCTTCTCCTTTGTGAAGTTACAGGAGGTCAGACACTGCCTCCATGCAATTTTTACAAAGGGGAACATTGTACACATTGTTTCTCAAACTCATTTGATTATGAATTTTTATTCCAGTGAAGCATCTTTCTCATGGGGTTAGTGATTTGTGGAATGTACTTTGAGAAATGCTGCTAAAAGTTATTCTATTTTATTCTACTCTCTTTTTCTAAAAATTTAGAGACTTCAGAATGTATCAATAGAATATTAAAATTTATTTTTGTATGGCAGAATAGGCATAGAAGCAAAGTGGACTGTAACTTGGAGTACGTATATGCTCTATAAACATATTAGAAAAATATTCTATCAAAGTCCATTTTCCCCATGATCTCTTAACATCCTATTAAACGCTTTTCTTGCCTTTAACATTTCCTTTTCACTCAGTTGTATTTTTTTTTTTTTTTTAATGATCTAGATCCTGAAAATTAATCTGCCTTTAAGATTTAAAAAAAAAAAAAAGTACCCAGAAGTCTTTGAATAGATTCACCTCCTCTTTAATCAGGTCAAAGAATTTTCACTTTAAATATAGAAGTGTGTTTCACTCAAGTTTCTCTACAAATATCATGTGACCTACATCCTACTTGTTTTTTTTTTTTTTTTAATATTCTCAGTCCCCAAAAAAGACAAAAGCAAGAGGTGAAGAGGTGAGAGAAGTCAGGTGAATGTTCTCCATGGAATGGAATAAAAATGCATTTAACACTCCATATGGAACTAGGTTTACTGTAAGGGTGAATATTGTTGTGAATTTTGCCTAATATGGGTTCTTAGAATTTTCAAAGCTAATTCATAGACATCAATTTTCTCCTCAACTTTATCAAAATTGTGCATACCTAGAATTATTATTTTAATTTCTAAATAGTGAACAAAATGTTCAAGACAGAGCAAGTTTAAATAACTTACATAAAAGCACAGGAATCAGTAAGGCCTTCTCTGAGCCTCCACTTCAGTATAAACGTGTTTTCCACCCTGTTGCTATTTCTCATTGCGACTTGTTTAATTTCTCCATGGTGCATATTACAATATGTTACCTCATATTTATTAGTGTGTTTGTCAGTTTAATATTTATCTCCCACACTGTAAATTGAGCTCAAAGAAGGAAAGGACCATGCCTTGTTTTACTCACTGCCGTGTCTTTAGGAAACATAGAGCATATTGTCTGACTCATAGTAGGTGTTCAATAGTGTATATTAAATAAATTAATTGACACAAAATGATTTAAGGGGGTATCTTGTGAGGAAAGAAAATGCGAGGACCTTCAACCCTGAGCCAGCAAGAAAGTGGAAGAAAAGAAGATATGACTGTGGAGAGGCCATTTCAAAGAGAAAAGTGGGCATGTTTGCACAGAAAGGTACTCAAAACATGGTATTGCAGAAATACCTAAAAACTGTTACCTGCTTCTATCACTCTTTTATTGTGTGACCTTGAGGAAGTCACTTAGTATTTCTATACTTCAAGTCATTCCTCAGAAAAATTAAGAGGTTGGATAGAATTGTCTGTCACCGGGATCATTCAACAAATAACTGCCTTTGGTTTTATTTGAGAATATAGTAAACATCTTATAATTCATCTTCCTTAAATGTGGAGTCTCAACTCCACATGTATATGTTAAATAGTTAATATTTAGGAGAATATTTAAATGACCTTGAAATAGTTAGAATAGTTACAATAACCTTGAAAATCCAGAAATTGTCCATGAAACTCATTTTATTAAACAATAGAGTCACATCAGCCTGACAAGATGTTCATACTCAGAGTGGCATATAGAAAACAAAGATAAATAAGGGAATAACATTTACTTCATCGTCTGTTCCCTCTTGGATACATGCTCAATGATAGGGGTCATGGGAATAATCATCTGCCCTTTATTCTCTCTTTTCCTTCATCCTCATCCTCTGCAGCTCTTGAGTTCATCCTCAGTCTCTTGTCTGCACTTTCCTTCCATTGTAATTAAACTTGCCATTCTCTGTGACTCTGTAGCATTGTGCCAGAGGCATATGTTCATATCTATCTCACAAAGCTACACATACCAGATGTTCAATAAATGTTTGTTGAAACAAAAATCAAATTAACAATTTAAATGTTATATAGATTTAAATTGAGATTCAAATGCTTAATGCAAAAATATATACATAATAAATCTGTTATATGAAATGTATATAAATGTACTGTAATACTATGATAATCTAGTAGTGCCTCAAGTCCTCTAACTTTAGGAGGAGGACAGAGAATTACCATTAGCACAAAGCTGATTTCTATGAGGGGGAGGTCAGACTCTACTCTCCAACCTTTTTACCATTTCTGACACCAGCTGTCCTCCCCACAAAATGGCTACTTCTCAGCTGGATTCTATATTTTGTTGCAGTAGCCACAGAGAACTCACAGTCCATACTTACAGTTAAGTGGTTTATTAAGGAAGTAACAGGGTACAACTCGGGATAAGGATCAACAGGATAAAATGTGAGATCAGGATCAGGAAGCATGTAGGCAAAGTCTGGAAGGCTCCCCCAAAGTGAAGAGCACATCCCTCCCTTCTTTAGCGCAGGACATTTCTCTCAGCTTTTCTTGGCCATGCAAGTAAGCACACCCTTCTCTCTGACGTGCATGCCCCATCTCAGCTGTACATGCTTCCTTTCAGCCCTTTCAGGATAGGCCTCCTCTTGGCCCCCTCAAGGCAGGCCTCTTGACCCTGCACGCTCCCTATCAAACTGGGAAGCCTCTTCTCAACTCCCTCAGGACAGGCTTCCTCTTAGTCGTGCACCCCCTGCCTCAGCCGCAGTCCTCTCTGCCTTCAGCCACCCTGCCGTCAGCCTCTCCAGTGCTAACTGACCCAGCTCACAGTCAGTGTAGCAGCTTTGTTCAGCTGTCTCTCTGCTGCATTCCTAGCAGTAGGTTTCTGCCATCACCACTGACTCTACCACAGGGCCTCTCCCAGGCCTTTCTTCCGCCGACTCTGCTGAAAGGCCCCTTCTGGGCCTCTCGCTGTCTTCATTGTTATAGCCCTCGACCTGTGTTACAGCTCTTTTAGTAGGTTCCTTGCCTCCTCTATGCTTCTTCCTTCTCTCTTCTTGCCTCTCTTGCCTTTTCTCGTTTCTTTATTTCTGAAAACTCTGTGGGGCTGGCTGCATACATAAGCAAACTCCTTGTCAATTTCAAGGCATGGTCCTCCCAGCTAGCCCATGAACTGACCAATTCCTTCAGTGGACCATAAAATCCAGTGCTGTCGAGTCAATTATGACTCATAGTGATCCGATAGGACAGAGTAGAAATGGCACACAAAGTTTCCGTGGCTGTAAATCTTTAAGGAAGCAGGCTGGCACATTTTTCTCCCATGGAGCGGCTGGTGGGTTCAAACTGCCAACCTTCTGGTTAACAGCCAAGTGCTTTAACCACTGTGTCACCAGGGCTCTCTTCCAGTGGACCATAGTCACTTCATTTGCATAGTTTATAGTATATTGACCAAACCCTGCGAGGTACACAAAATAGACCAACCACAGGGCAGGCTGCAGCCCAGGGCCAGACAAAAAGTATCAAACCATCAAGTTGTTTACAGCTTACCCAAGAAATATCAATCACCCTGGACAAAAGTAACAAACCCTTTAGGGTAGAAAACCAGGGGAAAGATAACTCCTCAGGGTTTAGGAGAAAAATTTTTCAAGCTGTTTTTCCAAAGAATCAAGGCAAAAGGCTGCATAAAGGATCTCATTTCACCACAAATACTAATTATAATAGTGAACATTTGCTGAGCGCAACCTGCCTATGTGCTGGGCACTATGCTAACTGCTTTACAGGGATTATTTCATTTAATCTTCATAATGACCTATAAACTAGTTTCCATTATTACTTTCATTTTACAAATGAAAAAACTAAGGCTCAGAGAGGTTTGGTAGTAAACACTGATATATAATTAACATAAAACTAGTGAGTTTTCAACCAAGATTCAAACAGTCTAATCCCTGCAGCAACAATTTATTCCTTCTAAGTGTCTGTCTACCTGTCTACCATCTATCAAAGGAGCCCTGGTGGTGCAGTGGTTAGCACTCAGCTGCTAACTTGAAGTTTGGCAATTTGAACCTACTAGCTGCTCTATGGGAGAAAGACGTGGCAGTATACTTCTGTAAAGATAACAGCCTTGAAAACTCCATGGGGCAGTTCTACACTGTCATATAGGGTAGCTGTGAGTTGGAACTGACTTGACAGAAACTGGTCTTATTTTGGTTACCATCTATCCATTCATCCATCCATCATCTCTCTATCTATTTATCTCTCAGTAATCTATAACATTATTAAAATCATAGGTTACACCTTCTTAAGCCTAATTATGTACCAGCAATATATCACTAACATTTCCATTTTGTTATTTTAACATTGTCTTAATGACACACATATATTTCCCCATTTCTAACATTAGCTACCTCTTTCTTCAAAGGAAGATTGTGCTATTTTTATTTCATTGCTGCTTAATTTGTGTTTCAACTTCAATTAACCATTTAGCCTCCTAAAAAATAACCAAGAAGTTTGGCATCTTACTTAGTAATTTTTCATAGAAAGAGTCAAATATGATCCTGAATTTTAATTATATGTTCGTAAATAAGTATGCTCAAAGAACAGTCCTGTCAAGTAGCCACATATCACATCAGAGTTTGGATTTTCTGGGAATGTTTCATTCATTCAAAGTTTGAAGCCCAAAGTCTGAAATAAAATAATAAATGACCAAACCAGCTCCTTTCAGGCAGCTGGAGAGGACAAGGTTAATATGGTCTAAAGGGAGATGAAAAATTTAATGTGTGGGCTTTTATGTTAGAAAAAAAATTTGTTTTTCTTATTTTCTTTGCTCATACTAAAGACATTATAACAACCCAGCTGAAACTAGCCATATTTTCTCAAATACAAAGGAAACTTTTAATCACTGCTTACATGTCTGAACACTTCAGGTGTGTACTGTAGTTTTAAAAAAAATAATCAAAATACTTGGCTGTTAGTTGGATATCACCTGGGTAAAATCAAGACTCCAAAATAGAAATAAAAGAAGACTGTTTTTCTAAAGAGAAGAGTAAGAGGTTGTGAACGCTCCTAAATCAATGATTCAAAACAAGTTTTGTCATTAAACTAAAATCTTAAGCCACCAAATTGATGTAACTACCCTCTCCACACCTCACAACAATAAGTACATTTTTTTTTTTCATTCCAGTGTTGTATAATGATAACTGGTATAGTGGTATACAGAATAATTAACTATCTGGACTCAATAAAAAGTAAATCATCTTTTGAAGACAAAGGTGGGATTAAATAAATAGGAAGCAATCTCATATATTTCAGAGTATTAGATAAGAAGAGTTGAAACACTTCATGGTGTTAATCTTCACCTTTGTTTAGAAATTGAAGTTGTTTGCACATGTGTGGGATATGATGATGAGATCTGATAGTCAGGAAATTTGCATTCCTGCCCTGGCTTTGCCACTAACCAGAGGGGTAAATTTGGACCAGTTGTTAAAACTTGCTGGGCCTAATTTATACATACATATATATATATTTGTAAAGAGAAGCTTTGGTCATGTATTTTCTAAAGTCAATTTCTAATTTGAAGTTATGTTCAATAACCTTTATACTAAAAAATTAATTTCATATTGATTAATGGAAATGTTGGTAAAGTAATAAAATTGTTAAACAACCTCATTCCACAAATATTACATCAATGTGCTACAATAATTTCAAAAAGTTTTAGTTGATATTCTATTCAGTATCAACTTCCCTTACACAGTCGTAAGTAATTGATTAGAATGACAACTAATATTTCACTTTCTTAAATCACTTTTCTAATATGCACATATACTACCCTAAAAAGTGAGGACTAGGTTGCCTTCCTCATGAATCTGTGTGGGACTTGAGAGCAGAGACCATGGCATACTCACCTCTATATCAGCACCTACCACAGTGCCTGACACTTCAGCTGGCAATTAACTGTGTTAAATGAAATCAGTGAATAAATGAATTTATTTCAAAGCAAACTGTTTTTTCTGGAAAATTAAGTTCAAAAAAGTTTTCTGGCAGAAGTAGGGTTCCAGCAAGTGGGAATAACTTTATAAATCAATGAAGTAAGTAACTGCCTTACTCATGTGAGTTGAGTAGGTAATATCAAAGAACCCCTTTCCTTAATTATCGTACTTACTGTCCTGTTAAAATATCTGCAAGGCCCATGTGATGCCCGACGTGCCTAGGTTTTAAAATTTTTCGGATTTTAAGACTGTCATATATAAATGTACATAGAAAGTATGATCCTTTGTCATTATTATGTAAACCCAAACCAATGCAAAGGTTTTTTAATGTTCAAATAAAGCAAAAAATCAAAGAATGGGAGATAATACAAGCAGCAGGATTTGGACATAAGCCACTCAATCATCCAAGTTTTATTTCACTATGTAAGCAGTACTAGACAGAGGGCCTATCCTCATGGAAATTAAGGCCTAGATGGGGAGACGAACACTAAATAATTATACATAATTAATTAAGTATACAATTATGAATATTGCTATTTCAAAGGATAATTTCAGGATGATATGGAATTATATTCTGTGGGAACTTATCCTAGTTTGTGGGTCAGGGAAGCCTTCACTGGGAAAGAAAAAATGTTTAAGTTGAGATCTGCACAGTGAGGAAAAGATACCCAGGCTAATAGGAAAGGACAATTTGAGAGAGAACAGCATGTGTGAAGGCCTAGGGACTAGGAAAGCATGATGAGTTCTGTGCACTATAAAGTTTCAGTGTGGCTAGAGCAAAAGAAGCAGTTATGAAAGTCGCCTAAGATTAAGCTAGAGAGGTAGGCTGCGGTTAGATCACGCAGGTTTTGTAACGTTATGTTAAGAGTTCTAGATTATGTCTTACTGTGGCAGAGGGGAATATGTTAAATTATTTTAACAAAAGGATAAGATATAATCTAATTTGTGTTTTTAAAAGATCACACCGACTATTCTGAATGCAGGAATGGATACATGGTCAAATACATGAGGATATTGAAGCAGAGCAGGTAAAAGACCATGCTGACTATTTGTGAGAGTAGCCGGGGAAGGAGGATAGTAGATTGATTAAAATTATATTTATGGTAAAGAACTGAAACAGTGTTTGAGGCGAATGTGGAGGTGAATGAGTTATTAAAAATGATCCCCAGGTTTATGTCTTAAGATGCTAGTAGATAGTATTTAACAAATCATCTGTCTGAAGTTTGGCTGAGGCCAAAAGTTGATAAACATACAAAGTAGAGTTTCGGTACTCCAGTGAAGAACATGCTAAAAAATGCAAAATGAACATTATAATACTTAGCCAGTATTTCTCAATGGAAACATTTTGGAACTGTGAGGAATGTTTTCGGTTGTCACGATAATCTGAGTGCTGCTGTGTGTGCAGCTGGGTGCTGAACAGTGTTGCTCAGTGAAGAACCGTCTTCCATTGCACAAGACTTTCAAAAGTCTCATCAGATTAAATCTACAACAAATATAAATCATATTTCTTAATAAGGCTTAAAAGATTTTTATAATAAGTTACGTTCAAAGCTAATAATTTAGGGGATCATCGTTATTGGATGGAAGCTTAAATGGAAAGAAGACATCTAGAAAATTTGCTCATGGAACATATTCTGTATGCTGCACATGTTTTAACATTATGACATTATTAACTCTCTATTTACTTGGCAATATTGCAAAGCAATGGTGTAATCACTGAACAAAACTAATTGCACAATTACACATATTAAATAGATGATCTTAAAGACATGCACTTAGAATCAATATTATTAAATTATTTTGGACACATCCAATACTTGGATCTTCAATTTCACCAATAAATATTGCTTTAAAATATTGTAGAGTGTTGCTTTCCTATATAGTTAATTTCTGTAGATCAGTAAGAGATCTATATTGTTAAAGTTACAGATTGAGATTATATTTAGATAGATTTATGCTCCATATGCTTATACATTATAGATAGATATCTGCCATCAAGTTGTCTCTGACTCATAGTGACTTTTAAAAAAATAAAACAAATGTTGCAATAAAGCAAAATGTTGCTAGAATCTACATCCTCTTCGTGATCACCAGCTTGTTCCAGTTTTACTGTTGTAACTATTGTGCCAATCTTTCTCACCAAGGATCTGCCTCACCCTCGCTGACCCTTTACTTCACCAAACACGATGTTCTCCTCCAGTGATTTATCCCTCCTGATGATGTGCCCAAAGCAAGCAAGTCAGATGATATTCAGTTGTGATTCATAAAGTTTTCCATTCGTTAATTTTCCAAAGTAGATTACCAGACTTTTCTTTCTAGGGTGTCTTAGCCTAAAAGTTTTGCTAAAACCTGTCCACCATGGGTGACCCTGCTGATATTTGAAATAAAGGTGACATAGCTACCAGCATCACAGCAACACATGACCCACCACAGTACAACAAACTGACAGACAAGTGGTTGTTATACATTATAAGGGGAGCAAAACAGTTCTGTAATTATTGTTTAATGCAGTTGTCTTTTATATCAGATATACTTTTTACCATTGTCGTTGAGTTGATTACGATTCATAGCTACCCTATAGGACAGTAGAACTCCCCATAGGGTTTTCAAGGCTGTAAATCTTTACAGAAGCAGACTGCCACATCTTTCTCCCATGGAGCAGCTGGTGGGTTTGAACTGCCAACCTTTTTGGTTAGCAGCCTAGCGCTTCACCACAGCACCACCAGGGCTTCTTATATCGGATAAAAGAAGAAAATGGTTACAAACAAGAACATATATGTACTGTCTTTTATATTCACCTATGTTGTTATATTAACTAATGTGATTTATGTCTTATACATTTGAGGTACTATTTAGTATCCCTTAATTTAAGACTGAAGGACTTCATTTAAATTTTCTTATAGGGCAGGTTGGCTAAATGGATTTCCTCACCGTTTGTTTATCTGTAAATGTCTTAATTTCTATTTCCTTTTTGAACAAAGTTTTTGTTAGACATAGAATTCTTTCTTGAGAGTGTTTTCTTTCAAATTTTTTAATATACTCTCCCACTGCCTTCTGACTTCCATTGTTTCTGATACAATTCCCTTTGAATTTTTCCTACTTGGAGTTCATTGAGTTTCTTAGATTGATATATGAAATTTTGAGTTTTTTTTAATTGTACTTCAGGTGAAGGCTTATAGAACAAATAGTTTCTCATGAAACAGTAGTACAGATATTGTTCTATGACATTGGTTAACAACCCCACTACATGTTAACCCTCTCCCCTCTTGACCCTTTGTATTTTTTCCTCTGGTGAAAATGTACATAGCCAAAGATACACAATTTCAAAAATTTCTACATGCACAGTTCAGTGACACCGACTACGCTCTTCCAATTCTGCTGCTATTCTCACTTTAGATGAAGGCTTACGGAGCAAAATAGTTTCTCATTTAACAGTATACATGTTGCCCTATGACAATGGTTAACAACCTCACAACACATCAACACTATCCTTATTCAACCTTGGGTTCCCTATCACCAGCTCTCCCGTCCCCCTCTGCCTTCTGGCCCTTGTCCCTGGACTGCTGCACCTCACTAGTCCCACTTGGCTTTATGGGGCCGTCCACTAACTGTCTGAAGGTGAACCTCGGAAAAGACCCCAGCACTGAGCTAAAAGGGTGTCTTGGGGCCATACTCTCGGGGTTTCTCCAGTCTCCTTTAGGCCAGTAAATCTGGTCTTTTTTTGTGAGTTCGAATTTTGTTCTACATCCTTCTCCAGCTCTGTCCAGAAACCTCTGTTGTGATCCCAGTCAGAGCAGTCAGTGGTGGTAGCCGGGCACCATCTAGCTGTACTGGACTCAGACTGGTGGAGGCCTTGGTAGCTGTGGTCCATTAGTTCTTCGGACTAATCTTTTCCTTGTATCCTGTTCTCTTCATTCTCCCTTGCTCCCGAAGGGATGAGAACGGTGGACTATCTTAGATGGCTGCTCACAGGTTTTTAAGACACCAGATGCCACTCACTAAGATAGAATATAGAACATTGTCTTCATAAACTGTGTCATGCCAATTGAGCTAGATGTTCCCCGAGACCATGGTTCCCACAGCCCTCCACCCAGCAATTCGGTCGCTCAGGGAGTTTGGATGTGTCTATGGAGCTTTCATGACCTTTCCTTGTTCAAGTTGTGCTGGTTTCCCCTGTATTGTGTACTGTCTCACCCTTCACCCAAGATACCATTTATCTATTGCCTATTTAGTATTTCAACCCCACCCCTCCCAGCCCTGGTAACCAACAAAGATTGTTACATTTTGTGTGTGAACTTATTCATGGGTTTTCACAATGGAGGTCTCATACAATATTTGTCCTTTTGTGATTGACTTATTTCACTCAGCATAATGTCCTCCAGTTT
>NW_004443947.1:19637563-19684415 GCF_000243295.1 Trichechus manatus latirostris | reverse complement strand
GCATTTTTGTCTGCTTTTTGCTTCATCTCTTGGAGAATTCTGAGTATTAGAGATTTGAATTCCCTGTCAGGTAGTTCTAGTGCTTTTTCTTCCACTGGAAAGTCATCTGGTGTTTTATTTTGAAAGCCTACTGGAACCATCCTGTCCTATTTTTGTAAATGTTTTGATACTGTCTGCTGTCTTTGGGGCATTCAGTAGTTATTTTTCTTGTTTATTGATTGTAGATTTGTTTGTTTCATCCTTTTTTTAAAAAAATTGGCTATGTCTGAGCAGGCAGACTGTGTGTTCTTTGCTGTTTGCTCTTCTGTGGGCACAATACTTTTCTCCTCCTTCTATAATTGGCAGGGTCATTCACTCAGATATGGTATGGCAGGGCAGGTCTAGCTGAAGAGGAGTTACTGGGATGGGTTGTTTGTTGCACTTACTACAGCCACCAGGGAGGGTCAGTAATCAGTGCAGGCCAGGTTCCAGTAGACCATGCCTGTGCTTCTTGGTGGTGTGATGTTAAGCGCACAGTGCAGGTAGGCATGATGGTGCAGGGAGATTGTTATGTGTGGAGCTCAGATGGATATGGGAGAGAGGAGAGAGGAACAGGAGTGAAAAACATACAAACAAACAGAAAAGAATGCTATTGGAGCTTGCCGTTGGAGTGGAGAGATGAGAGACTATGAAATGGAGAAAAACAAAAAGGGGAAGAGGAAGAAAAAAAAAAAAGAAAAGAATAGAATGAATAAATAAACATCAGAAAGGGAAAAGAACAGCAAAGTTCCCAGGGATCCCACTCGTGCAGCTTTGAGGTCTGGGAAAGTTGTTCTCAGGTGTTGCAGTATAGCCTGGCTAGAAGGCATAGAGGTATACAATGCCAGGTATTCAGGGAACAGAAAGAGAAGGAAGATATAGAGAGACAAGAAACTGAGTAATAAGAAAGAAGAAAAGGGAAAAAGAGGGAAAGGAAAACAAGATATATTAAAAAAAAAAAAAGAACAAGAAAAGCTCCCCAAAAAACAGAAAAAAAAAAAAAACCAACAAAAAAAGAAATGAGCTCAGGGATCCCTCTGCACATCTGTGCAAGCTGAGGTGGTAGGTTCCAAGCCATGCAGCACTGCCTGGCCAGAACTGGCTCCCAACTCAAGAAAAAATGAAAAGAAAACAAGCAAACAATTCAAAACAAACAAACAAACAAAAGCCCTGGGATTCCCCCAGTGCGGCAGCCCAGACTCGGAAGCAGCTCCACACTTGAACGGAGGGCTGCAGCCCCTCAGGAAGAAGCAAAGATGGCACACGGAGCCAGGTATTTGAGCGAAAGAAAGGGGAGGTTGTGAGAGGTAAGGAAGAAATCAAAAGAAGTGGAAAAAAAGCAACACCCAAAGCCAACAAATGGCACTCAGAGAGCTAGCTAGTGCAGGCTGGTGGAATCCAAGCAGCTGGTGCTTCCCGGACAGGAGACTGTCCACGGGAAGCAGTGGAGGTCAAGCGGGGGTGAAGAAGGGTGGGGGCTGGGAAGGCGTATATTGCAAATTACCGGTTGTTTTGTCTCTCACTGGAAGCTCCGTGAAGCTACTTTCTCGTACCCCCTGTTTGCTGGTCTACTATAGGAGTCCAAGATGGAGGATCCGTGCTGCATTAGCTGATAGGGGACCTCTGCATGAGTCTCTCCTTGCTCTCCGTTGTCTGTCAGTTTTCTCACTCCGTTTGGTGCTTGGCTGAGTTCTTTATCTCTTCATTTGATGCTTTAGGCTTTCATGATTGTTGTTTTCTCTGTTCAGCTTAGTTTTTCGGATCTTTGCTGTGGAGGGACGGCGTGGTGCTTCTGCCTAGAGTGCCACTTTGCTGAAAGTCTCTGAGTATTCTTTTAAAAAAATAAAATTTGGGAAGTTTTCTGCCATTATTTCTTCAAATATTCTTTCTTTTCCTTCCTCCTGTCACTTCTTCTGGGATCCTCATCATCTGTATGTTGGTGAAGTTGATGTTATCTCACAGGTCTCTGAGACTCTTTTTATTTTTCATCATTTTTTTTTCTTTTTCCTTCTTAGAGCGAATAATCTCAACTGAACTGTCTTTAAGTTTGCTTATTTTTTTAACTCTCTAGTTATTTTTCATTTTAGTTATTGTACTTTTCAATTCGGGAATATATTTTGTTCTTTTTTGATTTCTCTGTATTGATAGTATCAATTTAGTGGTACAAAATCTCATGCATTACTCTAATTCTTTAGACATGATTTCCTTTAGTTCTTTGAATATAGTTGTAATTAATGATTCATATCTTTATCTAGTAAGTCTTACTATACTTTTGCAGGGGCTTTTTCTATTGAGTTGTGTATGGTCCATATTTTTCTGTTTCTTTGCAAGTCTCAATATTTTTTGTTAAAATTAGACCTTTTTAATAATATAATTTGGTGATACTTGTAATCAGATTGCCATTCCCTTCCCAGGTTTTGTTGCAGTTTATGTTTGTTGTTGTTGCTATTTCTTTAGTAACTTTTTTGGATTAATTCTGTAAAGTTTTTATTTTATTTATTCATTTTTTAATGTGTGGCCACTGAAATTTCTGATCTGTTAGTATAGTGGTTATCTAATGATTGAACACAGATTTTCTTAAATGCCTTCAACCAATAATGTCTCGCATCCTTTACTGGATCTCCCTGTGTGTTGGAGGATGATGCCTTTAATACTTCTGCAGTTTACAACTCACCCTGAATCTTCACTTCTTATTTGTGACCAGTGACCAGTTTCCATGAAGTCTTCATTGACTCATGGCAACCTCATGTGTGTCAGAGTAGAACTTTGTTCCATAGGGTTTTCAATGACTGATTTTTTTGGAAATAAATCTCTAGAACTATATTAGGACTCAAACCTCCAAACTTACAGTTAGCAGCTAAGCGTGTTAATCATTTGTACCACCCCAGGACTCCTCTTATTTGTACAGAGCCTCAAAATCAGCCAAAGATGAGCTATTAAGGCTTTCTTAGGTCATTCCTGGGACATGTGCACAACTCTGCACCTTAGATTGTCAAGAATATGTCAGAGCTTTTCAAAGTCCTGTTTGGTCATCTCATTCCCTAGATTTTCCTTTTAAGTTTTTTGGCCAACCTGTTTTCCCCAGCTGGTATTACTGATTCTGGCAGCTGTGATGTTGAACAACTGCTGCTGGTTGTTTTTGACAGCAGGTTTTTTCACTGAGTAAGATCTGAGTCAGATCAAAGAAGGGCAAGGCCTGTGAATGAGGCTTCTTAAGAGAAGTTCCAGACAGGTCGAATAGTGACAGTTATTTTGGGATGGGACTTTTCGAGGAGCGTCAAACCTGTTCTACCCCCCTTAAGTGGCTGCTAACTGGTAAACCATTTTCCGTGGAGTCAACCCTGACTCATGGTGACCCTATGTGTGTCAGAGTAGAACTGTGCTGCATACGGTTTTCAGTGGTTGGTTTTTTTTTGGAAGCAGACCACCGGTCTTTCTTTTGAGATGCCTCTGGGTGGACTCAAACCTTCACTCTTTCAGTTAGCAGCCCAGTGTGTTAATCACTTGGTTGCAAGGCTGCAGGTTCTTCAGCCTACTGAGAAGCTAGGGAGAGGGGGATGGAATAGGACATGTTAAAATACCACGAAGTTTACTGTTCTTTGAGATTTAGTTAATTTTCTCGAATAAACACTCTTCAGGTTGTTTAAAACCTTTGATTAATTTCAAGTGTTCTGAAAAAGTTGATTTTGAAAATTTCTGCCAAAATTATTATTTATTATATACAGGTACAGATTTTTGGATGTCCCTACTCTGTTTTTCAGGAAGTATTTCCCTCATTTTCCTTTAAAATTCATCCTGTATTTCCTTTCACCTACCAGAAGTTGTGGTTTCAAAAGTATTTTTCAGTATTAGACCCAAATATGCCTCAATCTGCAGTGAAATTTCAGAGAGGAACCATCATTATCTTATCCCAGGTCACAGCCTAGAAATTTATTTATAATATATTTGTAAATAAGGCCTAGCTCATTTGAAAACAACCAAATTTTCTAATTTTTCTCAAAATTAAGAGTCTGAAATTCCTTAATATATTATTCCTTCATCAATTAAGAAAGTGTTCTTTACTCTTTCATCAAATAAACTAAAAAATACAAACCCAGGGCCATTAAGTTGATTCTGACTCATAACAACACTATAGGACAGAGTAGAACTGCCCCATAGGGTTTCCAAAGCTGTAATCTTTGTGAAGCAGACTGCCACATTTTTCTCCCACAGAGTGGCTGGTGGGTTTGAACTGCTGACGTTTTGGTTAACAACAGAGCGCTTAACCACTGTGCCACCAGGGCTCCTTTTTGTCATTTAGAAAGTATTACTTATTTGTCACTAATTATAATACTAGTTTTTATCCATTATCCAACTGAACTAAACTTGTTATTACTTTTGTTGTATCCCTTGCAAGCAATGATTTCCAAGGCTCTTGTTTTCCCTAAATCTAACTTTATTCATTAAAAATTGGTTCAGCCGCATGACTTCTTTATATCTCCTATGTTAATCATGCCTGGGTATTTACATATTAATATATACATTTTTATTGTGTATTACTTTTCTTTTTTTACCTCATTTTATATCACAGTTAGAGAAGTATACTTTTTAATCATATGTGTATCTAGGTTATCATTTCTTGAAATTTTACTTTAAGATAGAAAAATGGAGGCATTAAAATATTAGTTAACCAAAGAAATGGTTTTATAGATTTTATAGAACTGAGAACCATATCCATAGCCCATTACCCAGCTCCAGCATATGAAATTGGAAGTATAAATACATTAATGATATTAAAGAGCCAGCAGAGATGACTTTATTGAAGAGTTGTCAGCATGCTGTCAGGTTCTGTTTAGGAAAACACCATTATGGAAAGGAAGTGGTGAAGAGGGGTTCTTTTCCCTCATTTTAAGCAGCATAAATAATAGGAGTTCAAGAGAACCATTCAGTATGACATGCATTCTGTAGAGAGTTGGAGAACATAGGTATCTCTACATGACTCAGGACTGGAACATCCTCAAGGCAAGAGACTGTGACTCGAGCTTTCTGATAACAGAGAAAGAAATGGGACTGCATTGGAAACAGTCTGCACTTACAGAGCTTGGCAACAAAATTATGTGTGTGTTCCATGAGTCAGACGTGGCTTCCAGGGAAGAGAGTTGACTGTGGACTATCTTGAAATAAGACTATTTGAAAGGGCTTTTGATCAGTACAAAAAGACTGAGGTCTTCCTCAAGATGCAAAACTGAGGTGGGGTCATCACCACCTTCCAGACACATAGTCTACACCAGAAAACTGGTTTTGGTGATCCTTAGTGGAGATCTCCAAGAAACTCTCAGAAATGCCCCACGAACGAAGGAGACAGTGATTGTGTATCTAAGCCCCTCATGACAGATTAAAAGGCACCAGCCAAGTGATACCTTTCTTCCTTCTTGTTAAAAACATCTATAGGTTAAGTACAGGTGTGTGTGTGCTTGTATATGTATGTATATGTCTGTGTGTGGGCTGTGTATGTGTGTATTTTTGTGTGTGTGTGTTTATGTTGGGAGCAGGTCAAGGAAATATAGATCAAGAGAAAGTAGAAAAGCCAATTAAACTCCCCTCCGCTTTTCCATTTTCCTATACTGAAGTAAATCTTATCAGTGTAGCAGGAAACATTTCACAATGGAAAGTGTTTCGAGTTTCATGTTAAGTCGAACAGCATATCTTAACACATGGTAGATATCTGAAATGCCTACATTGTATGAAATGTACCCAGGGTTTCATGTGGAAGCAAGAAGAATAGGTCCACAGAGAAGGCTGAAATGAATTTTTGTGAAAAAGATCTTATGAGAATCTACGTTTTATATTTACTGAATTTGTTTTTCTGGGAGATTCCCAAGTGAAGAGATCAACTAGTAGTGAATATTTCTTTATGAAGCATAGAAGCGTGGTGGGAAAAGATTCTCTAGTGTTCCAGTAACAGTGAGATTGGTACAAAATTAAACAAAAAATTACATAAAAGTATGTTCACAGAAGTACAAGCTTCTCAAGGGCAAGAGATGTGTTTAACAAACCTTTGTTTAAGGAATGCCTAGACTGATGCCTGGCACTTAGTATGTACTGACAAATATTGATGAATGTTATTTATAATGGAAAACATGTAATAATAATAGTAAAATAATGAATTATATTTATTGAACATCATATAAATGCTTTACTATACTAATAAATGAAATGGGAACTACAGATGTAGATACTTCTTAGACATAACCAATCACCTTGCAGGATTATTTTTCTTGGTTTGAAAACTTAGGGTCATAGTCTAGTGGGTCAACTCAGTCAATTGGCATAACATAGTTCATAAAGTTCATGTTCTACATCCTAGTTTGGTGAGTAGCATCTGGGAACCTAAAAGCTTGCGAGCAGCCATCTAAGATACAAGTATTGGTCTGTATTTGTCTGGAGCAGAAGGGAATGAAGAAAATTCAAGAATCAGAGAAGGAACTGGAATACAGGATTATCTCCATGAACCATGGCCTCCCCTACATTGAGAACAGAAGAACTAGATGGTTTCTGGCTACCGCTACCAAACATTCTGATCAGGGTCACACTAGATGGATCATGACATAAAGGGAAAAAAAGATGAAATAGAACTTCAAATTCTCAAATTATTCAGACTTACTGGACCCGTTGGGACTGGAGGAATTCCTGAGATTATTGCTCTGAGATATCTTTAAACCTTAAACAGAGACAATAACCTGAAATCACTTGTAACTAAATAGCAGATTAGCTCAAGAAGTAAAAGATTTCACCCTTGAGAACTGCCTTCTTTTAAAAATGGACGGCAGTTACTCTAAAGCATAGATGAGATGTCTAGGGGGCAGTGAGGCTAAATTAATGGGAATGGAAGAACTAGAATGGAAATAATGAGAATGTTGACTGAAACCGAAAATGTAACCAATGTCACTAAACATTAAGGGTAGAAATTGTTGAATGGGAACCTGTTTTGCTGTGTATACTTTCACCAAAAATAAAGTATAATATATTTTTTAAAAAAGGATAAGTTCAAGATTTACTTTAAAAAATTTTCATTATAGAGATTTTATAATAGAGAAGATTATAAATAACTTGAATATCAGAACATTATATGATTGATTAAATAAAGGATAATATATTCATCCATGCAATATCCTACAAACTTTTAAATAATAAAGTTGGAGAACGTTGTAGAGGGTAAGAGAACTCGCTCTAAAGCCAGGTTGCTTGTAATTGAACCCGTTTTGCCACCTACTAGCTGCAAAGCTTAAGTAAGTTATTTCACCTCGCTATGCTTCAGGATCCTCATCTGCAAAATTCTTGAAATTACTGAGAAGATTAAATAGTGCAGGACATGTAATATGTATTTATTAGAACTATGCCTGACACCCTGAAACCCTCAGTTGATGCTTGTTGCTGTTCTATTTATTGAATTAAAAAAAATTCATGAGTGAAAACATACATTATATACTGTATATGTGTATATATTCATATATACATAATACATATGTATGTATATATTATTGAATATATAATATGCTCTTGAGTGAAAAGATAGATTGCAAAACTATGTGATTTTGAAAAATTGTTTATACCAAGCAGATTATCTGTCTAGCTATCTAGGTAGCTATCTATGTCTACCATCATCCTATCATCTCTGGAAAGACACATATATATGTCAAAATATTAATAGCTATCATCTCTATGTAGTGTTGTTATCAATGTTTTCTACCCTTTGTTAATCCGCATCTTGGAATTTTTCTCTGATACCCATATATTACTTGTGTCATTAGGACAAAATCAAATTAAAAAAATACAGAATTCTGAAAAATTATCATAAATGCAGTAGCGTTATGCATGAAGTTAGTTTTATAGTTATTTATACAAGCTAAAAAGTGAAAATAACAATTTTAACCGCTAAAGGTGTGTTTAAA
This sequence comes from Trichechus manatus latirostris, assembly GCF_000243295.1. Lineage (NCBI taxonomy): Eukaryota > Metazoa > Chordata > Mammalia > Sirenia > Trichechidae > Trichechus > Trichechus manatus. The sequence goes on along the minus strand of NW_004443947.1, from coordinate 19,676,466 downwards.
TAAAGTATGGACTTCTTGTCCAATAGAATATTACATAGACATCAAAACTGAAATTTTTGAAGTACTGTAATAACATATTCATTGTATACTGTTAAGTGAAAAAAGTCAGGACATAGAACTATATTTATGTAATGAGCTCAATTGTGTATTCTTTATCAAACTACTTATGGATCATGCATTTTTATAGAAATGCACTAAAATATTTATCATGTTTTCAGGTTGTGAGTTAATTTGGTGTTTTTTTGGGAGGTGGTACAATGCATAGCATTCTCCCTAAACTGTCTGCTAAGGACATTTGCTCATTTAGTAATGAGGAAAAATGTTATTAGAAAACACTGATGGAGAACATTCTACTTTTCCTCTATAAAATTGGCAACAAGAGTTAATTAAAGAAATTTTGAGTTTTTTTTTTCCTCCAGGTTTAGTGGTTAGTTGAAATTATCAGTTACTCAGGAATCCATTTTTGTAGAATCAACTACCCTAAACTTAGTTGCTTAAAACAGCAATCATTTATTTGTCTTGGAAGAAGTACAATCAGAATGCTCTTTGGAAGCAAGGATGGCGAGACTAGGTCTCCCATACTTTGGACGTGTTATCAGGAGGGATCAGTCCCTGGAGAAGGACATCATGCTTGGTAAAGTAGAGGGTAAGCGAAAAAGAGGAAGATCCTCAATAAGATGGATTGACACAGTGGCTGCATCAATGGGCTCAAGCTTAGCAAGAATTGTGAGGATGGCGCAGGACTGGACGGTGGCTCGTTCTGTCGTACGTATTGTCGCTATGAGTCAGAACCGACACGGTGGCACCTGACGACAACTAACAACATTTATTTGTTCCTAATTTTGAAGTGGGCTGAGTTCCGCTGGGCAGTTCTGTGAGTCTTGCACAGCGCCACTCATGAGGCTGCAGTCATCTGGTGCCTTTACTGAGGATGAAGTAGTATACTGTGGCTTTATTCATGTGCCTGGGCCCGGGTCCTAGATTGCACATGATCTTTTAGCATTCAGTTGTATAGCTTAGGCCTCTTAATATGATGACAGAATCATTACAGGACGATGAAGATGAAAGCAGTGATACGCCTTGAGGCCCAGGCTTCAGAACGCACTCATTTGCTACATTCTATTGGACCAAGCAAATCATGAGGCCTGCCCAGGATGCAAAACCTGAAGAAATAGTGTCTGCCTCTGAGTTTGGCTCATTTAATATCTTTCTGAGCAATGATGTAGCCTCATTCTCTCTTGAAATATCAGAAGACTAAGATTGAAACAACCAAGCAAAGCTTTTTTTTTCCAGTTTATTTTAGTGAAACAGCATGGACATTGACCCCATTACTGTCATACTCTAAAAAAAAAAGGACTAACTATATGGAGGAGCTCTAGGTATCTCTTCCCACTCCACTCCCTAGGAAATGTTATTCAAATTATAGGTCACTGAATGATAGAACTGAAAAAGTTTGCATATGTCACCTGTACTACTAGCCCCTCATTTTATTAATGAGCAAATAAGATCTAGAGGAATGAAGTAATTTTCCCAAGGTCACAGAGTTAATGACTGAACCAAGGTTCCCGAATCTGAATTGCATGCTCTTGGTATTACAATACATTTTCTCTAGAATTTTATTATAACTGATTAGAGAAGTGAATTCATAACCATGTTATTTATTACCACAGTCATGTTATTTAAATCTGTATGCAAATATATTTAAGAGTTCAGACTCTTAAATCAGATTGCCTGGGTTAAAAACCTAGCTCTGCCATGGACTATAGGGGAAATCCTGGGAAAATAATTTAGCCTCCCTCAACTTTAATCAGAAGGCAGTGGTAGTTCAGTGATAGAATTCTCACCTTCCATGTGAAAGACACAGGTTCGATTCCTGGCCAGGGCACTTTATGAGCAGCCGCCACCCATCTGTCAGTGGAGGCTTCATGTTGCTATGATGCTGAACAGGTTTCGAGTAGCTTAAAGACTCAGATGGTCTAGGAAGAAAGGCCTGGTGATCCACTTTAAAAATCAGCCAAGGAAAATCCTATGTATCACAACCAATCATGGAGATAGCGCAGGACTGGGCAGTATTTTGATCCACTGTGCATGGGGTTGCCATGAGTCAGGGGCCAACTAGATGACAGCTAAAAACAACAAACTTTAATCTTCTCATGTATACAACTTGGATAATGATAGCACTTGTAATGTGTGTGTGTGTGTGTGTATGTGTGTGTTTGGTGAGAATTGAGTAATGTCTGTCATACAGCACTATGCCTGGCACAGAATTGATAAATATAATACATATTTTATTAATGTAGTGATTAACGTGAAATTTACATACAGTGAAATACTCAGATCTTAAGTGTACAATTTGAGAAGTTTTATTGGTGTATAAGCTCATGTAACCACCTCTCTAAGAAAGATCTAGAATATTTTCTTCACCCCAGAAATTTCTCTGGTGCCCCATCCTGTTAATCCCCATGCATTATAGGCAACCAATGTTCTAATTTTCATCACATAAAACTCTTTCACTGTCCTAGAAGATCATATAAATGGAATCATACTATGTGTGCTGGGTTTTGCCTGGCTTCTTTTGCTTAGCATAATATTTTTAAGATTCAACCATGTTGCATGTATATATGTATATGTGTATGTATAGACATAAGGAGCCCTGGTGGTGCAGTGGTTAAGTGGGAGGAAAGGTCGGCAGTTTGAACCAACGAGCTGCTCAGCAGGAGAAAGATGTGGCCTCTCCTGTCTTCAGAAGATACTCTGGGTGAGTTCAAGCAACCAGCCTTTTGGTTAGTAGTCTAGCACTTAACAGTTTGCACCACCCAAGGAAATTATGCTGTCGTGTTCTCTCTCTATATATATATATGTATATATATACATACATACAAACACACAAATACATGTATTTATATGTATATGTATGTATGTGTATATATATATATGTGTATTGTTGTTAGGTGCCATCAAGTTGGTTCTGACTCACAGTGCCCCTATGTACAACAGAATGAAACACTGCCCAGTACTGCACCACCTTCACAAATTTTGATATGCTTGAACTCATTGTTGCAGCCACTGTGTCAATCCATCTCACTGAGTGTCTTCCTCTTTTTCCCTGACCCTCCACTCTACCAAACATGATGTCCTCCTTCAGGGACTGGTCCTTCCTGACAACATGTCCAAACTATGTGAGATAATGTCTCTCCACCCTTGTTTCTAAGGAGCATTCTGGCTATACTTCTTCCAAGACAGATTTGTTTGTTCTTCTGGCAGTCCATGATATATTTAATATTCTTTGCCAACACCATAATTCAAAGGCATCAATTCTTCTTCAGTCTTCCTTATTCATTGTCCAGCTTTTGCATGCATATGAGGCTACTGAAAACACACGTCTTGGGTCAGGGGCACCTTAGTCCTCAAAGTGACGTCCTTACTTTTCAACACTTTAAAGAGGTCTTTTGCCACAGAATTGCCCAACTCAATATGCTGATTTCTTGACTGCGGCTTCCATGAGTGTTGATTGTGGGTCTAAGTAAAATGAAATTCTTGACAACTTCCATATTTTCTCCATTTATTATGAATTGCTTATTGGTCCAGTCGTGAGGATTTCTGTTTTCTTTATGCTGAGGTGCAATCCGTACTGAAGGCTGTAGTCTTTGATCTTCATCAGTAAACGCTTCAAGTCCTCTTCATTTTCAGCAAGCAAAGTTGTGTCTTCTGCAGATCACAGGTTGTTAATGCATCTTCCTCTAATCCTGATGCCAAGCTCTTCTACATATAGTCCAGCTTTTTGGATTATTTGCTCAGCGTACAGATTGAGTATGTATGATGAAAGGATACAACCCTAACACACACCTTCCTTGACTTCAAACCACTCAGTATCCCCTTGTTCTGTTTGAACGACTGCCTCTTGGTTTATGTACACATTCCTCATGAGCAAAATTAAGTGTTCTGGAATACCCATTCTTTGCAATGTTATCCATAATTTGTTATGATCCACACAGTCAAATGCCTTTGCGTAGTCGATAAAACACAGGAAAGCATGTTTCTGGTATTCTCTGCTTTCAGCCAAGATTCATCTAACATCAGCAATGATATCCCTTGTTCCATGTCCTCTTCTGAATTCGGTTTGAACCTCTGGCAGTTCCCTGTCTATGTACTGCTGCAACTGCTTTTGAATGATCTTCAGCAAAATTTTACTTGTGTGTGATATTAATAGGGTCACTATGAGTCAGAATTGACCTGGCAGCAATGGGTTTGGTTTTGGGTTTTGTGATATTAATGATATTATTTGATAATTTCCGCATTTTGTTGGATCACTTTTCTTTGGAATGGACAAAAATATGGGTCCTTTCCAGTCAGTTGGCCAGTTAGCTGTTTTCCAAATTTCTTGACATAGACGAGTGAGCACCTCCAGCACTGCATCCATTTGTTGAAACATCTTAATTGATACTCTGTCAATTCCTGGAGTCTTGTTTTTCACCATTCCCTTCAGTGCACCTTGGAACTCTTCCTTTATTACCATCGGTTCTTGATCTTATGCTACCCCCTGAAATGGTTGAACATAGATCAATTGTTTTTGGTACAGTGATTCTGTGTATTTATTCCATCTGCTTTTGATGCTTCCTGTGTTGTTCAATATTTTCCCCATACAGCCCTTCAATAAATATTGCAACTTCAGGCTTGAATTTTTTTCTTCAGTTCTTTCAGCTTAAGAAATGCCAAGTGTTTTCTTCCCTTTTTGTTTTCTAACTCCAGGTCTCTGTATATTTCATTATAATACTTTGTCTCCTCGCAACGCCCTTTGAACTCTTCTGTTCAACCCTTTTACTTCATATATGTATATGTGTATATACATATATGTGTATATATATATATATATATATAGGCCCTGGTGGTGCAATGTTTAAGAGCTTGGCTGTTAACCAAAAAGTTGGAAGTTTGAATTCACCAGCTGCTTCTTGGAAATCCTATGGGGCAGTCCTACTCTGTCCTATAGGGTCGCTATGAGTCAGAACTGACTTGACAGAAACGGGTTTGGTTTTATATATATATATATATATATATATATATATATATATATATGTATGTATATTTGTAGACCCTGTTGTGTTTTGTTAACATATGATAAAACTACACGATTGCCGTCATTTTACAGAAGGCTTTACATTCAGATAGTGTGAGTTCTTCTACTTTGTTTTTCTTCAATTCTATTTGCTTTATTTTACTCCTTTACATTTTTAAATCATATTTTAAAATAAATTTTCATTTCTACTGATTCAAAGTCTGATAGTGATTTCATTGGAATTTCAAGGAATATATCAATTAAATTGGAGTTATTAAATATTTTAGCAATGATGGACTTCTAATTCATGAATGTGGTCCATCCATCCATTTTTTAGGTCTTTATTTATTTTTTTAAGAAATGTTTTAAAATGTTCATTTTAGAGACTCTGTTCTTCTCTGGGCAATATTAATTTCTAAGTATTTATGTTTTAAACCTTTTGGAAATAGAACATTTTAAAGTTTTATTGTCCAATTATTTGCTGCATATATGGAAATGAAACAGATCTTTGTTTACTCTCATGGTAACGTAAGATGTTGTCATTAGTTCTAGTAGTTGCTATGTAGAATCTTTAGAATTTTTTATGTAAACAATCATGTTGTCTGTGAATAAAGACATTTTTACATCTTAATTTCTCATCCAATATAATGCATTTTATTTATTTTTATTACCCAATGCAAGGCCTAGGAACTTCAGTGCAATGATTAATAAAAACCGTGAGACTACGTACACTTACTTTAGTCTTAGTTTTATGGCAAAGGTGTTCAATATTTCACTGTTAAGGATATCACCCATAGGGTTTTAATGGATGCCCTTTGGCAAACTGAGAAAAGTATCTTCTATTCCTGGGTTGGAGCCTTGGTGGCACAGTGGTTAAGAACTATGGCTGCTACCCAAAAGGTGGGCAGTTGGAATCCACCAGCTGCTCCTTGGAAATCCTATGGGGCAGTTCTACTCTGTCCTAAACGGTTGCTCTGAGTTGGAATCGACTCAATGGCAATGGTTTTTTTTTTTCCTTTTTTTTGTATTCCTGGGTTGTTGAGAGTTTTACTTTATTTTTTCCAAATGAATAAATGTTGTATTTTATCAAATGATTTTGTTCTTTATCTATTGAGGTTAATTTACGGTATTTGTGCTTTAATCTCTTAATGTGTTAAAAAACATTGAGTTGCAAATATTAAACCAGCATTGTATTTGTGGGATAACTTTGTATTCATGGTAAGTATGTATCTGTCTTTTCATGTATTACTGAACTGATTGTGATAATATTTTGCAAATAAAATGTGCATCTAAACTTACGAGATATTTCGGTTTACAATATGTTTTTCTTACATATTTGCCAGAATTTGGAATTGAGGACATTCTGGACCCTTAAAATGAGTTTGGAAGTGCCTTATCCTAAATTTTTAAAAAATATTTCTGTAAGATGAGTTTCATTTGAAGTTTTATATTTGATATAATTCAATAGTAAAACTATCTGGGAATAGAGTTCTCTCTGAGAAAATATTGGATATATATTCAATTTCTTTAATAGATATAGAAACATTTCAGTGTTCGTCCGTCAGTTATTAGGTTGTTTTTATTTGTTTATTTTTTCAAGGATTTGTCCAGTTAGTCAGAATTGTTAAATATATTGGAATAAGTTGTTCATCAGAGACTACTTTTATCCTTTCATATTTTAGATATTTATTCCTGGAGTTCTTCTTCTTCTTCTTTTTTTTTTTTTTCTTTTATCCTGATTAGTCTAGCTGTGGATTAATCAATTTTATTTATCTTTTCAAGATAGTGGCACAAAATGCTTCCCCACGATTGGTTGGGGATTGAACTATTGTGATGCATAGTGCGTTTTCATTGGCTGATTTTTGGAAGTAAATCTCCAGGCATTTTTTCTAGTCCGTTTTAGTTTGGAAGCATCTCTGAAACCTGTTCAGCGTCATAGCCACATGCAAGCCTCCACTGACAGATGGGTGGTGGTTGCATATTAGGTGCATTGGCTGGGAACCAAACTCAGGTCTCCTGAAAGAAAGGAAGGAATTCTATCACTGAATAAGCAATACCTTTAAGAATAAATATAGCCAAAATATTATTACAAAAGGAATTACTACAATGAGTCTAACAATTCCAATGAGTATAACGTGTTGCAAAATGCTAGAATAGATAGTAAAATTTTTTTTTCATAGAACAGTAATCAAATAAGTAAGTCCTACAGAGGCATACCACCAATGAATGGCACAGTTAAAAATTATACCTACATCCTATAAACAGTAAAATTTCCTCTCATTGTCCTAATATTTTGGGAGATATTCCATTATTGAACTAAATTATAACTTACAGAAATCATTATGATAAGACTATTCAGGATATGAATTACTACTTTGTGAATGTGATAGCATTCATTTGTAAAGCTTTCTTATACTTATCACTAAATAAACTCATCTACAATATTGCACTGGAGAATGGGAAGAAATGTTCGTTAGGTCAAAGACAGAATACTCATATACAGATTTCTTTTATATATACAGACTATAACATAATTTACAACCTAGTGGCCTGCATATCTGATTTGTTTGGCCTACTCTGTTTTAGAAATTGGGACATTTCCCATAAAAATTCTCATTTTCATTTCCTCTGGCAGCTAGGACTAGAACTAAGCAGCAACAAGTCCACATAGACGGGGCATGGTCACTCAGTGTTCATGGTTTACACCACTTTACTGGCTCAGAATAGGCCTGTTTCTTTCATTTATCTCACTTACTTGGTTTTTGTAGATCTCTAAGCATGTTAAGCCTTGCCTTACAAAAATACGATCACTAAAAAAATACATATACAGCTATAAACAATCTAGGGTCTTTTTTTCATTTTGTAAACATAAGGAGGGGCAAAGGTCCTCACAGTGCAGCAAGGGACAAGACAGCTACAAACAGCAGGGATAGACATTTGCTCTACTTCCATTTTAAGTACAAGGGAAAGAAGCCAATTGACTATATGTGATTGTTTTTGTTGTTTTTTAATTGGATTTTGTCCAAGTGTCGTAAAAAGACGTAAAACAGACAGCCTGGAATTCAGGACTCCAGGTGTGTCTGTGGATCTTTTTTGTTTTATCTCAGAATGAATTGCCTCAGCCTATGCCTTGGGCAGTAGCCACTAGTAAGTCTCTCTGCTTTCCTTGGGTACGTTTTAGAGTTAACAATGGAGTGTGCATTTGATCATATCATGTTCTGTTTTTATGTCTCCTGACTCCTTACTCAAGTCCCTTACCTGGAAGACTTTCTCCTTGCAGAAAAGGCACTGGTTTCGAGACATTCTAGGCCGGGTCGATTATTCCTCTTCACCTCTGCCTCCTTATGAACATCTTTACTGTGTTCTCTTAACTTTACAGAAACCATTAAACACTCCTCCACTTCATTCCCTATGATGACTAAATGGGGTTTCCTCTGTGGTGGAGGAGGTAAGCTGGCATAGTGGGATAACTCTCGTGTATCAGTATCCAAGGTAACATTCTAGGCAAGAAGGAAGCAAGCTTACCTTATTCACTCATACCAGGAATTTTCAGGATTGTTACCAAGAAGAACAGAAAAACAATCACCAAACATCAAATAGAAATCCCTTTATATTTTTAAATGTCCTCTTGATCATCCTCCTTTTCCCCCTTCACTTCAAAATTCAGTCTTTTGATGATTTTATGGTCTGTATTCCTTACTCCAGTGTCTATCCCCATGCTATTATATTCTTAAGCCTTCAAGTAGTTGGTGTCTGTACATTTTCCCTGGAGGGAGGAGTGGATCCTGTAATGCATAACATTTCTCCATGTCTTTTGATTTTGTGTTGTCTCCCTTCATTCAAATTGAGTCCACCAAATCTCTCTTCCTACCAGATGGCTTACAAAGAAACAGCCACTCCTCCCCCACTGTCTGATCCCCCTCTCCCACAATATAATCGTGATTTCTAAGACAGCACGATTTAAAATAAGGATTCTTGGCAGATCTGATGAGACAAATCTTCTGTCATTGGTGACATAGGTTCTGGGCTACCTAAGCACCTCTGGTCCCCAGGAAAGCCAGTCCTTATATGCTCGTGTGTGCAGTGAAGGGTTAACAAGCTGTGGAAAGACACCAGGAAAGTGTTAATTCCTGCTGCTGCAGCGCGCAGCACTTCCCCTTTGACCTCATAGTTAATCTGCGTGATAATCATGCTGAGCCGCTAGTGATTTTTCTATACTTCTTTCTTTTAAATACACACACGCGCGCGCGCACACACACACACACACACTCAGCTCTGCCCCCTCTAAAAGAGAAAGCAAATCAAAACAAATAAACAAACCAAAAAACGACGGAGGGACCTGGGGAGTACAGTAGCGTGTTAGGGGCATGAGTAAATGCAGGCGTTTCTCTCTCCCTTAATTGCCTTGGCGTGCTTCTTTCCCTGCACCCTCCGCCTGCCTCAATTACATTATTCCCCCAGACTTGGAAGCCGCTGACTGAGCTGACGCTTTGATGGTATCTGCAAGCTCCTCTGCTGATCCTCTTTCTACCCCCTGAATATTAAAACCCGAATCTGGTAGCAATACATCTCCCCAGTGACAGGATCTACTAGAGGCAGGTGGGGGAGCCACCATCAGATCATAAGCATAATAATAATACAAAGGGGAGGGAGTCTTCTGCAACCAAAAGAAAAAAGGCGAGAGGAGGAAAAAAAAAAAAAAAAAAAAAAGCGATGAGCTCGCCAAATATATGGAGCACAAGAAGCCCAATCTACTCGACTCCTGCATTTTCCCAGAAAATGACGGTGTGGATTCTGCTCCTGCTATCGCTCTACCCGGGGTAAGATGTGCCCTTTTTGGCGTCATTTTGTTCCAGAAAGGTGGGGAAAGGGGGTGGGGATGTGGAACTAGGGAGACCACCCAGATACACGAAAACACTCTCCTAGGATTTGGGGCTTTAAAATTTAGATGAGTGTGAATATATGTGGTGGAAAAGGAAGGGAGAAAATAAAAAAAGGTCACTTTCGTTTATGCATTGATTTATTTGATTTTGTTTATCAATTTTGCTTTAGCGTGGAATAGCTAACATCCTAAAGACTGTATTTGGGAAGTAGGATTTTGACATTGCTGCAATCTGATATCCAGGTGGGCTGTGCTGATACACGCCAGCATTTGAGGCCATGTTGGTGGCGTTTTGAGTGGGGGTCTGGGAACGAAAGCTGCAAATGGGGTCCTGGAGGAGCGCACACGGGAGATAAGTGTAAGGGAGGAAAGGGGGAGGGGGCAGCTCTGCTTCTGTACACTAAAGTGTTGCTTGCTCCTAAACCTAAGCATTCTTAAGGTCAGACAGACAGGTTTTCTATTCAGCCTCAATGACCTGGCAGCAGACTCCTGATGGGTAAACATGGTTCAGCACCAGGGACAGCAGCCTCGGTTGTGCCAAGTAGAAAGAAACTTGTCTAGCTCAATAAATAGGACATCTCTTAATCTAGACAGGGCATCCATGTAGTGCAGACAGAAGGCCAATGAAACCAAGGAGTGCTAATGAAGTCCTAGGATCCTGCTCTAAATATTGTCCTCTCTTCTGTGGGATGGAAAGGGAACTGTTGGACATGGACATGACGTGGAGAATGTAGTTGATTGAATCCGTGGGGTGGAGGGATATGCCTACAAAACAGTTGGCCTTGCTGCAGCATTGAAAAATATGATGAACCAGGTGAATGTTATCCCAAAATTGTGAAATATTCATTAATGCCTTAGAGCTTTGCTGTACTGAACAGAGAAAACGGGAGGAGGGAGATGAGCAGGTGTGCTCTCTGAAGTACTTTGAACATAAATTTTCTTAAACTCCTTTGCACTAAGAAGACTATCAGGGGAGTATCTCTCCACATTTTGTTCACCATTCATCTATCTACCTAAACAGTCCTCCTCAGGATGTCCAGCCATGCCCAAAGGTGGGATAGAAGTCTACTATTTATAGTATAATACTTGACCTCTTCTATACAGTCATTTTGAAATAAAGCTCTATTAAGATTACCATAGCCCAGCACACACAAAAAATAAAATAATATAAACAACTATAGAAGAAAGCAAGACACTGCTAAGGTTTTCCTTGGAGTTGACTCTCAAATGTAGTAGTTATAATAGAAAGATGGAAGGGATGGGGGCTAAACTAATATTTTATTTAACAAAAAATACCTAGTCAACTTCTCTGCCCCTCTTCTGTAGGGTAGGTGATGGGAGATACATGCTTCTGATAAAGAGACTCAGTGTAAACAAGGAGGGAAAGCCTCTCTTTTGAGTTTCTGCGGAGAGAGGGTCTACTTAACACTTCCAGAACTTCTGATACTTCCCCCTTATTATAAAAATATAGTGTATAATTTTCAGATTATAAAATTAAGTAGCTTTCTCGGAAGAGGAGAGGGCCTTTTACTGGAAATGATTTTAGGCTCAGTGCATTTCAGTGAAATCCTGAAAAACATTTTCCTGTACAAAATTTCAACACATTTTTTTTTTTCTGTTTAATGTTGCATGTAGCTCTTGAACTTAATATGTCAGAAATTAGAGAGTGTGATGATTGGTTGCTGATAGAAAAATATCATTTCTCTCTTTCCGTCACTTGTGAAACCTGTGGATTAAAATATAGAAAGATATAGAGGAATATATTTTTCCGTCACATTCATTTTAATAAACAGTTTTAAAACTAAAGACATATGGATGTTCTTACGCATTTCATCTCCAATGATTCTATTTTAACAGAAAAACGTGTAATTTTATTTTTTGTCAATAAAAGAGTACTTAAGATGTCATCTTGTAGTAACAGCCTTACATTTTATTTTCCACAATCTTATCAAAAGTAAAGTTTTGTGATGCAGATTAATTATGAAATTTTATCATAGAAGCCTAGATGAGCTTTTTACATAGATCTAAAGGGAGTTTTAATGTCATGAAAACTGTCTAGTCAGGGGAGTTTTACATTTTCTCAGTAATGACAGGGAATGCAGTTATTGTAGTCTGGGGCATAGAACTGTGATCAGAGTTTATGTTTGCTGCAATTCCATAAAAAGCCCATTGGAATGGCTGAGTTTACCTGAAGGTAAATAGAAGCTTTGATCTCCAAAAATGATCCTGAAGAAAGAAAAAAAAGAAAATGGGCAGTCAGGGGTGGGGGAGGCAGGATCCTAGCAGCCAATAACTATAAAGCTAAATTAAAAAAATTTAATTGAGATTTTCATATACACAACTCCAAAGAATAAGTGTTTTCCCTCATTAAATTGAAGAAATTCTTTAGATTGTGTCTACACAGAAGTAAAACAACAAGGAAAATAAAGCACTGGAGTAAGGATTTTAACAGCTAATATCTCTTATAAGTTAAATCACGAATTTCAAAAACACAAACTTTTCTAAACTGTCAAATACTTTGCTGGAAGTGCTGTTTAAGAATCACCTATGAAACTTGCTAAAATGGAGAATCATTGGGTCGAGGTGGAATCCAGAACCTTATCTTTCAGCAAACACGCCTTGAGCACACATTGAAGAAAACTGGTTTATTCTTTGCTAATTTCAAAAAGTTTCTTCATCAAGAAATTTAGTATTTACAAGTGCTTTGCTCGTTGCTACTTTATTGTTCAGCTGAGCACAATAAACCTCTCGCATCTAGATTTTTAAATTTGTATGTAACTCATTAAGTGTATTATACAAACAATAATGAATAAGAAAGTTATAAACAATTTTAAGAAGTCTCTATCATGTATGAGAAGTAATTGGTTAAAAACTTTAAAAAAAGCATACATGTATGAATATGTATGTATTTATATACAAATTCTATATACATTACCTGTGCATATATATGTACATATAAGTTTAAAGTCAAATTTCATAATTGTTTAAACTCTTCAATGTAACTCCATGCCATCTCAGAGTAAAAATATCCTAAAAGGAATGAAATAAATCGGGATACTAAGAAAATTATTTAGAGTAAATATGAATAAGTATTACAAATAAAGATGAATTTATTTCTGTTATAATAAGATTTTATAATGTACTTGCAATGGTAAATAATTATTTCTTCAAAGATAGATTGAGCAGAAATGAAAGGTGGACTGAACAGTGAAATAGTCTAAACCTGATTATGCTGTATTAGCACTGCCCAAAGTAATCTAGACAAAACACTTTTATTGTAAGCAGTAATTTAAAAAATGACTTTTAATTTAAACAATTATAGTTATAAAAATAACTGTTTGGTATCTTGGGCTCAGTTTACAATAACTGCCTGTTGCCTGTTGCCGTGGAGTCGATTCTGACTCATTGCGACCCGATAGGACAGAGTAGAACTGCCACGTAGGGTTTCCAAGGAGCTGCTGGTGGACTTAAACTGCCTACGTTTTGATTAGCAGCCAAACTCTTAACCATGGCGCCACCAGGGTGCTTCTCCTCAAAATCAAGTATTTATAGACTATTTAATAATAGAAGTCTCTGCTCTATACATTTTAAAATTACTTCCTGCCAAGAATTTCCACTAAAGTTAGGAAGAAGTTAAGACTGACTTTAAAGACTTTATCTTTTAATATTTATTGTAAATATTATGTGGCTAAAGCTATGGCTACCTCTCACCATGACAGCACTACTTCGCAAGCCATTCCGAGAGAAACTTTCCACAGTTCAGCTACAGGTAGGCTCCTCTGAAATGATACATACCTGTAGTTCCCCAAAGCACGCTTGCTTGCCTAATTGACTGATCATAGATGTTTAAGTAAAAGTTATAATTAGAGCAGTTCAGGAATTGTTTGAGCATTATGGGTGTCAGTACAATTTAAATGGTTAAAGAATCAGAGTTTCAGTTTGGTTGGATACTCCAGATGTGATACCTTATCTGAAGAGAAGAATTCATAGCTCTGCTAATGAGTTATAAGTGATCTATATGACATTTTCAAAATCAGAAACAATATAATCGTGGCAAAATACTAACTTTAGACTTTTCATACCTACTAGTATCATATGTATATATACATACACTGAACCAAATCTCTGTCTCCATCTCTCTCTGTATCTTTCATCTATCATCTATCTACATTTAAATTTTTTACCATAATCCTGTGAACCACATTTGACAGACTAGGAAACCAAGATTATAGATACATTAAATGACTTGCCTAAAAGCAACATGTAATTAGAGAAAACATAATAATACCTTTGTGTGTGGCTAGGTAGATAGATAGATATATAACATGTGTATATATATATGATATATAAATTACCACCTCAATACATAACCACTTTTATTGCTGAATTGTTGATTGTTTTCTTAAGTGATCTTTGAACAGTTTTAATCCATCAATACTTGTTTCACCATATTGTAAATTCAAAGTGCAGTAGCTGGGATAGATTAGACTTATTGTTTATCAGCTTATTTTTATGATTTCCTGATTCTATCCTCAGACAACAAAACCTAGAAAATATATCTTAGACCCAATGAACCCTTTGAATAAATTTAAAAAAAGTTAATCTACATAGTGTCCTGGTTTGAGATCCTCATTCCCCATCAATTTCATCATTGTTAAATTATATGTGATTATTTGCTTGAAGTCTTTAGACAAAAATTCTTACAAATAATCTCCTCTTCCATTGTTATATGAGTTTATGAACCTGTTAAATAGCATTATTTAAACCATGAATTAAAATTACATCTAGAAAATATGAAAATATGTTTTTTCAAAGGCAGTATCTATGTAAGTAAAGTATAAGTTAATGTGCAGTTCAGTCATTACCTAGCAACTTAACTAATGCATGTCATCCCAACATCTCTAAAGAAGAGATCTTGCCCTCCACTGAGCAAAGTTACGGATTAACCTGCTCTCCGTTGTCCTTCAGATTCCCTATAAAAATCCTTAGAAAAGTGAAAGACAAAATTGAGGCCATGATACCAAATATTAAAGTAAAAATAATATTCCTACTTCAATACTTGGATATCTATATATTTAATCACAAGCAATTGTTTAATTCACCTTCTTATGTGATAACTTGATATACCAAATCACATAAACTGGATTTCTAAGGAATAGAAAGTTATAATTTCAATAAACCCAATCAGACTTTAATTTTTTCCAGGAATGTTTGCATTCACATTCTTATTGTCATAATAGACTGAAGAGATAGATGACAGAGATCATATTTTCTCCTTCTGACAGCTTTAAAAAATGAGATATGGAGAGTTTAAGGAACTTTTCCAAGGCTCCTTGGATATTAGCTGTAGAGCAAAATTAAATCTCCTCTAGTCATATCTCCAGGGTAATACACCACACTATACAGCTAATACAAGTACAGTCATGCATTATACGCCCCTATTAAAAGTAAGAAAATACCTGAATTGTTTCGAATTGCAAAAGGCCTCTCCAGTTTGCCTTAAAAAAAAAAAAAAGACTAGGAGGGTTACTTGTTACTCATTTCCTCCATGTTCTAGAGAATAAATATCCTTTGAAAGAAAATAAAAAGCTCTTTTTAAGTTACACGTTAGTGGTTTAGGGTTAAAATGAAATTTAACTCCAAGTTATATTAATCGCAGTAGTACTATGATACAAGAGCACAAAATATGGTAATAATTGTATATTATTATAAAAATCATTGTATAACTTTGTATAGATAAACTGCCGTGTAAATGTTAAATAAGTAACACTGACATTACACTCTCCACCCATTCATAAAGAAAACCATAGGAATACCAAATAGCATAATGATGGGAAAAAAGGGGTGTTTTAGGCAAAGATCCTTTCAAATTATTGAAACTCTGCCACCACCCAAGTTTAGTCAGAGAACTGTAGTCTGTGTAGTGAGATAAATATATATTAAGTTCTGTAATTTAATTAGGTAAAATAAAACAAACTCAGTATAACATGTCAGTATAACCTTGGTAAGAGGAAATAAATGACTAAATAGTTGCATATGTTTGTTGTTTTGTTTCTTCAGGGTATCAGTACTCCTTATAAAGTGCTTTGGAAAGCCTATTTGAAATACATATTGAGGAAAACAACTCTAAATATAAAAGGTAGAAATAAATGTATAGTTTATTAATTACTTCATTAAAGGAATGCTAGTAGAGCTAGGTCTAGGCCTGAACTATAGACAGGGTGTATAATTATGGGGATGGGGAAGATATGAAATAAACCATCGTGGGGTTTATAATCTCATGGACTGGCAGACAGTGATTCAAGAGGTGTGTCAATAATTGTCAAATTTTAATTCTGATGTTAAAGACACCCAGGTACCAGACAGACTTTCTCCTGACATAAATAGAAGGCTTGCAAGAGAACAGAAAAGAGAATAACGTTTATTCTGCTTGATTCAGTATCCTTCTTTTCTGGGTCTAAAATAAACTCAGTATACTCAGAAGTATGGGTTTCACATTTTGGGAAACATTGACTTAATAGACAATCAAATGAATTGTAAAACTAGAAAAAATAATAATTCTGATAAATGCATGACAGGAATGTCATCTGGTGCTATGACAGGATAGAACACGTTTGTAGCCTGGTGAAGTCATAGGACAGAGAAGCTGAGAACCACTATATGAAACTCATCAGCAGTTATCCAATTAAGTGGTTTTAGTATTCCAAGGGTCTTTATTTGTTCAGAATAATCTTTGTTTAAATGGTGACTTTTCCTCTCATTATGAGAGGTTCTCACTTGTAGAAGAGACAAAAAGTGTAAATTGAAATTAAAAAAAAAATTATTATGACTATTTTTCCTTAGCTTTTTTTTTTTTTTTTTGAATCTATGTGATATACATATAACTGTATTGAGGAAAGTTAAATAAAGCAACTCTGTGGTATATGACATTATTTTAGCATAGATTCAGTTTCTTAAACAGTAGCCAGCTGATATGTCTATGGTCCACCAACTCCCGACCCATTACCTGATGCACACATAAAGCCTTCTCTGTTGTTGTTGTGTGCTGTCAATCTATTTTCTTGCCATCATCTACTGACACATCTTCTCTGAGTATTTATCAATCTGATATGAATAGCCAAATACAGTCAAATATTTGATTATTCGATTTGTCGTATTTCCCTTTACAGGGAAAAAGGAAACATGAGCACATATAAATATACATGAGTTGTGAGCTGTAATGAATTTAAAAAATATTAAGGCATAAAATAAATCAAGAATACAATGAATTTTTGGAACTTTTCAGCATTAAGTGAAAAATATACTGCTTATGACCTGTAAAAATATGTACATAAGAAGGAGATTTTAGTGCTGTATTTTTTTTGAATATTGATAAATTATAATCCTTTGGTAAGAGAATAACAATAGATGCTTGTAATTAACTGGTAGTAACTTTATCAACTGCTTTTTTTTTTTTTAACCTATATTCTTCCAGTACCCCCTTCATCTTATTCTGTTAGAATAGGCAAGCAAAATTTTAGTCCTTATTAAATTATCATCATTCTAAATGCAAAGTGCCATATAATCATACACATAAATACAAATCTCCAACAGTTTGACAATGGCTTTTCTATCTCATTCAATAATATTCTTATTGGGTAAAAGAGATTGAGTGAATATGCATTCCTCTCACATTATTCTAAAATGAAAGAACAAATAAGGCAACTTTAAATTAGAAGCTATTTTCAGATATTTCTTGCTTCTTAATAGGAAAGTGATTTTCCCTAGTACTTCTTAATAAGGGAAATTTGAAAGGATAATTTCTAGAGTCAGTAACATCTGGATGATTCCAAGCTAAAAATATTATTGAACAAAACCACCTCCCTTTTTTTTTCTTAACAGCGTTTTATTTATTATTTCTTTAACATTTTATTTATCTTGTTGAGAAGATACACAGCAAAACACTAATTTAACAGTTTCTACATGTACAATTTAGTGACATTGATTACATTCTTTGTATTCTGTAACCATTCTCACCCTACTTTTCTAGTTGTTCCTCCCCATTAACATAAACTCACTTTCCCCTAAGGTTTCTTTCTAATCTCTTGAGTTGCTATTGTCAATTTGATCCCATATAGATAGTTCTTAAAAGAGGCAGACACTTTTTTACCAGTTAAGCTAAACTTTTTGATTTTAAGAATAATTTAGGAGATGTTTTTAGTTTAAGGTTTAAAGATTCTCTTAGGGAAAAAAATTCAGGAGTTCATCCAGTTTTCATGGCTCCAGAAAGTCTGGAGTCCATGAGAATTTGAAATTATGTTCTGTATTTTCCCCGTTTTGATCAGGATTCCTCAATAGAATCCTTGATCAGAACGTTCAGTAATGGTAGCCAGGCACCATCCAGTTCTTCTGATCTCATGACAAAGGTGGCAGTTGTTCATAGAAGCAATCAGACAAACATTCCATATCCTCCTCCTATTCCTGACTCTCCTTATTCCTCTCACATTAAGGGTAGCCTTGCACAGCCAATTATTGTAATTGCTGTCAAGAAGTGGTACACCTGTAAAAAGTTAAATTCACAAAAATTGTGTGATAGATATTTACAGCAAAGACAAAAGAAAAACAGTAGCTGCTGAAGCTGCTTATGTACAACCAAACACCTCATGGGATTTGGTTCATTGATTTGGAGTTTTAGGGTCATGGTTTCATGGGACGTGTCAGTTAATAATTGGCCTAGTGACGTGTATAGTGCTATTCTACCTCCTAGTTCGTTGTGTAGTGCCTGCTGTCTTAAAAGCAAACCATCTCCTCTTAACTCTTCTTTGCTGATAGAAGTCTACACTCTTTTTTTAATTTTTAAAAATAATTTTCAAAGACACCTCTTTTTTTTTTTTCCTGAAGTGTGTATTTGGAACTGATTACACTTGGTTCAATTCCGCAACAAATTACTTAAATAAATACTTAAATTATGTAAATAATTACTTTGTAAACCCATACTTTATTGAACAAGTTATTAGAAATTATAAAATTTAGGTGTTTTTAGTTTATTCTAAATTCACTGATTTTTGTAAACTAAACCATCTTGGGGAAGTCCCTTAACCTTATACAGCCAACATTGTTTATATCTTTAAGACATCTAACTGGTATGTCTATATTGGAATATGTGATATCTACCTCTAAAAATCATTCATGTTAACTCATAATAAAATTTGGATGAGGGAGTGGAAAGTGCATGCTAACAGAAGTGCAACATGTTTAGATAATATCCGTTGCCATCAAGTCCATTCTGACTTATGCCACCCTATGTGTGCAGAATAGAACTGTGTTCCTTAGGGATTTCATGGCTGTGACCTTTCAGAAGCAGATCACCAGGGCTTTCTTCCCAGGTGCCTCTGGGTTGCGATGAACCACCCACCTTTCAGCTAGTAGCTGAGCACTTAACAGAGACATCTTGTTTAAATACTACTACTAATTAAAAGATCTTTCAGTTTTATGTTTTCTACTATGATACTTAGTTTGCCTGAATTTCTCTATACCTAAATTTATTGAACAGACTGGACTTAGAAAGGTAGAGCCTATAAATTATCTTTCTCTTTAAACTTTCTCTATTGAATCTCTCTTTTGCACACCTGGACAATATCTGAAGTAAATTGTCCATTAACTTTAAGGTTTAGAACGTTTCATTTTTGAGTATTAAAGTATCAACTAAATTAATCCTTCAGTCTCTCACTTTAAACCCTTTTTCCTTCTCTGATCATGCCTGACCTAAGATTTCAGCAGCCTGATACTATTTCTTCACTTTTTGGTTAGACTATCTATTTCCCTCTTATTATGCTGCCTTTAGCTTTTTCAAGATTGGGTTGGAGGGAGGTAGGAAAGCTTAAAACACAGAAAAATGTTGATTTGTGTGCCATATGGGTGACAGATGCCGAATGCAAAATTGTTCCTTTCATGAAGGGATTTGGTGGATTCTGTGGAGACAGCCCACTCCTGGGGACCTCCAGCAATATACTGTTCCCTGACCAGAGGCCTGTCTAAGAGTGAGGGAAGGTAGGGCGTGTGCCCTGGGTATCCTGTGCTCTGGGCACTGCTTGAGGCAGTGTGTCAATTAGCAGTTTCTATTGGCCGTCAAGTTTCCATCATCAGCTGTGAGAGATCATTCAGCATTTTAACAGTAAAGGCCCTGGGTGCTATTTTCCATAGTTAGACCCCTGGCCCTGACAAAGTTCCTGCTGTATGACACCCCTTCAGCTCCACTCCAAAGATATACGCACCCTGACTCTGTTTGGATCATCATCCAAAATGAGCAGTCTTTTCAAGATAATTTCAGCATCGCTATTTTTCTGAAATCTATTTAGCTCATAGAAAAAATAAAACAAAACTCAGCAAAATTGTCTGTCAGATTCTGGAAGTGAAGGCCCTTGTCTCTCAGACTGACAATTTGGGTAGTTCAAACCGGCCTGTTCCATTTATACTTTTTCTGGAAAGAATCAGACTACAGCAGTCATCGGACTGCCCAGATTCTAGAGAATACAGGTCAATTCCCTTGTGAATTCTCTATCTACCTTGTGTCCAAAGAACACTAAGAAGCAGGTATGCAAGTTGTCTGTTTGGGGTGGAAATAGATAATCATCTTGTTATTATTTTTTCATGGTAGATATCTATGAGTGGTTTTGACTTCCCTTTCACTTGACTTGAGATGGCCATGGAGCAAGTACCCTATGGGCTGTTGTTTTTAGGTGCTGTCCAGTTCGTTCTGACTCATAGTGACACCATGCATGTCAGAACTAAACGCTGCCCGGTCCTGCACCATCCCCACAATCCTATGGGAGGAAGGAATATAATATTGCATAGCTTTTTCTACTTTTGGGTCAATAACCTTCTTCCACAAGAATCCTCTCCCACTGTGTCCTTAACCTTCCTTATACTGCTGCCAAGTGAGTGAAGGATAATGAACCCAGGATTAGATTTTGGCCTTCTCTAGCAAGTTCTGCGTCTTTTCAGCAGTCTACCACATTTGTGTTAAACGAGAGTGTAATAATTGTGACCTATTATTCTCATCTCTGGGACCTCTGCCATGATAACAACAGAGAAATTCACATTTAACATTCTATTCTGTATCCAATGTATTTTTCCCAAATACCCATTCATTAATTCACCTTCTTCAAGTCTTTGCTCAAATGTAACCTTCTCAATAAGACCTACTTTGATCACTCAAGGTAATACTGAAAAACTTCTCTCAACCTGCGCTCCCAATTCCTCTTATTCTCTTTCTTATTTTGTTTTTCCTTGGTAATTACAACCTTCAATAAGGATAGAGACTATTTTATTATGTTGTTTACTTGTTTATTATTTTTACTTTATTTTTTCTATGTCCCTCAGCTAGAAGCCAGGATTCATGAGGGCTTAGATCTATGTAATTTTGTTCACTAATAGAATCCAGACTTTTAGAGAAGTGCCTAGCTTCTATTAGGTGCTTTAATATTTAATATGGTTAATTAAATAATGAAAATCACATGTTCTTTTCCCTGAAATTTGTCTTCATTTACAAAAGGAAGAAAGAATAACTTTCCATCTCTTCCAGCTTATATCACTGCCAACAACAACAGCAACAAAAAAACAAGCAAACAAATGCGTCCTGCAGTATAGTATAGTCATAGAGAGCGTAAGCTATGAAGACAGATTTGATTAGGACTCAAATTCCTACTTCTGTCAGTTACTACTCAATTGTCCTCAGTCAACTTACTTAACATCACTTTGCTTCAGTCTCTGCATTTAAAAAAACTGTGGTAACAATTCTTTATAAGCTTGAGTAGCAACTGGTATAATGCATGTTGAGAACTTGGCACTTAGTAAGCATTCCTATCAAGTTGCTGCTGCTGCTGCTCTTGTGGCTACTGCAGGGTCATTCTTTATTTTGTGGGAATATTCTAGATGCACAAGTAGCCACTCCACCCCTGTCAAACTCTACTTCATAGCAAAGAAAGTCCTGGCCAAATGGAGAGGAATTTCTTAATAAAAATTCTCTAATTCTTCAGTACTCTGTTGTGTGAGACAAGCAAATCTGATAGAAATTCCTAAGTTACTAGAATGTCTTTATTCCCCATTCGTTTTTAGTAGATTGTTATTATAAATGCAATAACAACTCTAATACATGCGGATTAGATCCCAGTGTAAAGAGGAAATATGTGCTGACACATGGGCTTTCTTCCTGAAGACAACTTCACTAACTGTATTATCCTCTAAAGTGTTAAACCATTGTCTCGGAGCTTCTGAACAAAATCACTCATCTCATTCTCAGAACTAACCCCTGATGCTACTTGTGATGGTCAGGGCTATACTGGACAGCATGAAATGGAAGCAGTGGCTGTTAAATCTAATGAGGAAGGAGAAAATCCAAGCTGGTATTTTGTTATGTAAGGACATGACTAACTCTTCATTTTTCTTTGTGCCTTGTAGATCTAATCGTAATAAAACTCACCATCATCTGTCACCTGGGTTACTGCATCTGCCTAATATTTCTTTCTTAAGTAGTTTGCTACCTTCCACTTCATTCACCAAAATGCAGAGAGACATTTTTCCCCATGACTATTTGTTTACATAAATGCATATTTTAGATTCAGCAAACTGTTTAGAATTTAAGTGTACAAGTTTAGATGAGTTTTGTAAAATATAAGCGCCAGTGTAACCATTACATATATATATATGTGTGCCTGTGTGTATATACAAGTAGTCCCTGACTTACAATCAGGTTCTGTTCTGATGACTCCATTGTAAGTCTGTTCGTAAGTCCGATACTTCATTTTTTAAAAGTTTTTATTATTATTGCCTTTTATTATCAGTATCTTATAAATTCAATCTTTTTGTCTTTGAGGGTTGGCATGAGAATGATAAAATCAGCAAATTATGCCCTGCAACGTTGTATGTAGTACATATTACTAAAGCTAAGAAGTACAGAAGTATCACAACATGTCCTAAGTGCAGTTTGTTGTAATTTGATACCTCGTAAATTGGGACAATCTGTATATATATATACACATATATACATATGTATGTACATTTGTATCACATTAGAAACTTCGCTTGTCCACTTGTGTCCCTCTTCTTTCAATCATCCTTTCTCCTCTTCATGCTTCCTGTTTGGAACTATTTGTACAAAGCTCACAAGAAAGTTATAGTAAAAATATTTCTGTGGGATGTTTTCATTTCACTTGGTGAAATTATTGGATGATAGAACAGGTATATTTTAACATTATGAGAAACTACCAAAACAATTTTCCAATGTATGACAGTTAAAGTTGCTCCAAATCCTTGACAACTTTAGGTATTGTTTATCTCTGTTTTAGTTATCCATTTGTACATAATAAATCATCCAAAATTTAGCAGTTCAAAATAGGAAATAATTTTTATCTCATGGACTTTCTGAAGATTAGGAATCCAGAAGTGGTTTACCTGAGTGATTCTGGCTCAGAATCTGTCATGAAGTTGCAGTCAACTTGTTGACAAGAGTTCCAGAGATCTGAAGGTGCTGGAAAATCCACTTCTGAGCTCACTCCAGAGTGGCTATTGGCAAGAGGCTTTAGTTTCTTGTTTTATGAACTATTCACAAAGAGGAAGAAAAAGAGCAAGGGGAAGCATGGAGGAGGGATAAGGGGAGGAGAGGAGAGGAAGGTTAAACAAAAATAATTGTAAAGTCCAGTTTGTCATTTTTTCCTTCAATTATAGTTAGTGTTGTTTTTTTTTTTTTTACCCTGTCCTCAGTAAGAAATATTTACCTCATCCTAGGTTACAAAGATCTTTTTTTTTTTCCCTAGGAGGCTCAGAGAAATAGCTTTTCATTTAGCTTTACTGTTGTCTTAGTTATCCAGTGCAGCTATAACAGAAATACCGCAAGTGGATGGCTTTAACAAACAGAAATGTATTCTCTCACAGTTTAGGAGGTTAGAAGTTCAAATTCAGGGCATCAGCTCCAGGGGAAGGCTTTCTCTTTCTGTTGGCCTTCTCATCAATCTTCCCCTGGACTAGGAGCTTCTCTGCCCAGGGATCCCGGGTCCAAAGGACACGCTCTGCTCTCAGCACTGCTTTCTTGGTGGTATGAGGTCTCCAACTCTCTGCTTGCTTCCCTTTCTTTTTATCGCTTGTAGATAAAAGGTGATGAAGGCCACACCCCAGGGAAACTTCCTTTACATTGGATCAGGGATGTGACTTTAGTAAGGGTGTTACAATCACGCTCTAATCCTCTTTAACATAAAATTACAATCACAAAATGGAGGACAACCACACAATACTGGGAATCATGGCCCAATCAAATTGATATACACATTTTTGGGGGGACAAAGTTAAATCCATGACCTTGGTCCTTCTAAAATAATTATTAGAGATTGAGATTCATTTTCCCCATACATTTATCCAATTGTTTAGCTCTATTTTTGAAAAGATTTTTCTTTTCCCATTTACATTGGTATCTTTACCAAAATGTTATTAACATATATGTGTAGGACTATTTCTGTACCTAGTATCCATTCCATTGGTCTGTCTATTTTTATGCAAGTGATATATGACCTTGAGCATCATAATTTTTTATTAATTCCTGAAACCAGTTAATGGGAAATATTTTTATAAGTTTTCTTCTTACAAGATTGCTTTGTCTATTTTAGATCCTTTGCATTTCCTTACGTATTTTAGAGTCAATTTGCCAATTTCTCAAAAAAAAAAAAAACTGCATTTTTGTTGAGATAGTGCTGAATATATAGATCAATTTACAAAGCATTAACATACTAACAACCTTAAGTCTTCCAATCTATGAACACAGTTTATCTTTCCATTCATTTAGGTGTCCTTTAATTCCTCTCAGTAATTTATTGTATATTTCTATGTAGTGATCTTGCACATTTTCCTTAAGTTTCTTAGTATTTCTGTTTTATTCTATTTTAAATGATATATTTTAAATGTTTATTTTCCAATTGTTTATTGTTTTTATATAGAAGTGCAGTTTACTTTTACATAAACTTTATATCCTGTTATCTTCTTAAATTCATTTATTAGTTCTAGTAGCTTTTGTAGATTTCTTATAATTTTCTATATACAATATTGTCATCTGCAAATAAAGACAATTTCATTTCAAAGTTGCTTCTTAAACACAAATACGGTTATACTGTTATCACATTAAAGTTTTGCAATATCTTCTCTTTGCCTGTAAGATAAGAATCAATCTTCTTAAATAGACTTACAGTTAATGTTACTGTATATATGTTGTACAAAATGCTACACTTTTAAGAATGAAAGAGTGTGATTGTTAATAATTGTGCCAGGATCACAGGTGTCAGTTGGCACTCTCCCAGGCAAACTGGGCATTTGATCACTCAATATGTTCCTTCATGAACGGATCTCTGCCAACCCTTCCGTCAGACACAACTATACTGCCACACTAAGTTTCATTAGACTCTTCAAAACACTACTCTCATTTTTTCACCTTCTTTACATGTAGTACTTTCAGATCTTCTTACCCCTTTTCCTTTTTCTCTTGAACATTTTAGTATTCGATACATACTCAGTATGTGAGAGATGTCTCAGGATTTAAGAGATACTTATCATTATTATATATTTCTATTGATGGTTAAAAATGGGAGATAACGAAGTGAATGATTTGTAAGTAAACTAATTAATGTATTTGGATCATCAATAATATTCAATAACAAACAAAAACAAACCTTCCAGTCACACCAAGTTACTAAAATCTATTATATAATAAAAATAAACAGTAAATAAAATAGCCTCAGTGCCATAAAACTAAGGGTACAAGGGAACTCAGACACTCCTCCAACCATATGCCATCGTTGACTCTGATTTTCTAGGTGCCCTTGACACAAACCCGTTCAACAGATTTCCAAGGTCCAGTATGGGAACTCGTATTTGCAGATCTAATGCCGTCTGCATATGCAACTTGATTTCTCTGATGAACTAACAACAAAGTAAACATTACAGGAAGCCACACAGGGAGGAAGAGATTTCCTTATTTGATTTTATTCTCCCTGACTACAGGCTGTAAGTAATCTCCCAGTAATGTTGTGGAAATCGACTCAACAACAATGGGTTTGGTTTTGGGGTTTTGGTATCATAAATTTACTTATAGACTAATATCTTTTTTTTTTTAATTTGCTTCATTTATTGTCTCTGATTTGAGGGAATTGAGTAAACAGATGCAGATTTTACACTCAACGTTTTTTTAAACCTATAAATCCACGTGATTCTTTCTATTTTTTCCTTGAAATGTGCCTATATGATTTGAGGAATGGTGAGGATTGCAGTTTGCCTACCAATTTTCAGTTGCTTGGCAATTAACTGATAGTTGACTTTTAGCTTTATAGTGCCTTAGAGTTACATAAGAGAACTAGCAGGACCAAGAACTAACTATTGATTCTGTTATTATATGAATTATTTGAAGCATAGTGATTATTTTACAGCATTGTGGTGATATTATTGCACAGATTACTTACAGGCAGTAATCTCCCAGGCAGATTCTTAACACCTTTAAATATTAATAAAATATATCAGAATAATTCAGATGCACATAATGCAGGAGATTGGAGGAAAGGGTTATACACTCTGATTTATGTGATTAGAATGTGCCCTACTGAATTACTCTTTATTTTGTGAATCACATTTTGTTTATTTCTTACTTACTATGTGCCTAGAGGAGCTCTGGTGGCACAGTGGTTAGGAGCTAACGATGCTAACAAAAAGGTCAACAGTTCGAATCCACCAGTTGCTCCTTGGGAACCCTATGGTGCAGTTCTACTCTGTCCTATAGGGTCACTATGAGTCAGAATCTACTTGATAGCAATGAGTTTGGGTTTGGGTTTGGACGTTTCTAGAAAGTAGCCCTGGTGGCACAGTGGTTAAGTGCTTGCTGCTAACTGAAAGGTCTGTGGTTGGAACCCACCAGATGCTCCATGGGAGAAAGATGCGGCATATCAGCTTCCGTAAAGATTTACAGCCATGGAAAATTTATGAAGCAGTTCTACTTTGGCCTATAGGGTCACTATCAGTCAGAATAAACTAGAAGGCAATGGGATGTTCCTGGAGCAATGCCAGGGGCTGAAGATATAGATTTGAACAAGACCAATGTAGTCCTTGCTCATATGGTACTTACATTCTAGAATAAGAACAGACTTTAAAATTTAATGTATTATATACTTTAGATACGTCAAGTCAGTTCTGAACTTACAGCAACCATAGCTAAAACGGAATAAAATGCTGCCTGGTCCTGCACCATCCTCCCAACCATTGCTATACTTGAGTGCATTGTTGCAGCCACTGTGTCAATCCATCTCCTCGAGGGTCTTCTTCTCGATTTGGCTGATGCTCTACTTTACCAAGCATGGTATCTTTCTCCAGGGACTGGTCCCTCCTGATAACATGTCTAAAATACTTAGGATAATGTCTTCTCATGTTCCCTTCTAAGGAGCATTCTGGCTGTATTTCTCCCAAGACAGATTTGTTTTTTTCTTCTGGAGGTCCATGGTATATTCAATATTCTTCCCCAACACCGTAATTCAAAGACATCAATTCTTCTTTGATCTTCCTTATTCATTGTCCACCTTTTGCATGCATATGAGGTTACTAAAAATACCATGGCTTGAGTCAGGCACACCTTAGTCCTCAAAGTGACCTTTTGCAGCAAATTTGCCCAATGCAAGCCGTTTGATTTTTGACTGCTGCTTCCATGGGTGTTGACTGTGGATCCAAGTAAAATGAAATCATTGACTTCAATATTTTCTCTGTTTATCCTGATGTTACTTATTGACCCAGTTGTGAGGATTCTTGTTTTCTTTATGTTAAAGGGTAACCCATACTGAAGGCTGTAGTCTTTGAAATTTATCCCTAAGTGCTTCAAGTCCTCTTTGCTTTCAGCAAGCAAGGTTGTGCCATCTGCATATAGCAGGTTGTTAATGAGACTTCCTCCAATCCTGATGCCCCGTTCTTCTTCATATAGCCCAGTTTCTAGGATTATTTGCTGAGCATACAGATTGAGTAAGTATAGTGAAAGGATGCAACCTTGTTGCACACATTTCCTGAGTTTAAACCACACTGTCTCTGCTTGTTCTGTTTGAAGGACTGCCTCTTGGTCTATGCACAAGTTCCTCATAAGCACAATTAATTGTTCTGGAATTTCCATTCTTCACAATGTTATCCATAATTTATTATGATCCACACAGTTGAATGCCTTTGCATAGTCAATAAAACACAAGGAAAAATCTGGTATTCTCTGCTTTCAGCCAAGATCCATCTGATATTTTAGATATAGTATGCAAAAGTCCATAAAATGTTTGCAGTGAAGTTACTTCCAACTCATGGCTACCCCATGCATGTCACAATGGAAATATGCTCTAGAGGGTTTTCAATGGCTGATTTTTTAGAAGTAGATCATCAGGACTTTCTTCTGAGATTCCTCTGAGTGGACTCAAACTTTTGATCTTTGAGTTAGCAGTTGAACTTGTTAAACATTTGCATCACCTAGGGACTCCAGAAATACTATCAAAAAAGAAAAAAAAAACCTGTTGACGTTGAGTCAGTACCGGCTCATAGTGACCCTATAGGACAGAGTAGAACTGCCCCAGGTTTTTCCAATGGGCAGCTGCTGGATTTGAACTGTTGACCTTTTGATTAGCAGCCATATGCTTAACCACTGTGCCACCAGGGTCCCATAGATATAGTATAGATATTACATATTATGTATCATATAATATAATATACAGTGTATATTATAACCCTACTATCATAAATTTGGGAGCCCTGATGGCTCAGTGGTTAAGCCTTTGGTTGATAAACAAAAGGTCCTTTGTTCGAACCCACCAGCCACTCTGCAGGAGAAGGACATGGCAATTTGCTTCCATTAAAACATATAGCCTTAGAAACCCAATGGGGCAATTACACTCTGTCCCATAGGATTGCTGTGAGTTGAAATCAACTCTAACAACGATGGGTATGGTTTTGGGGTTTCGGTATCATAAATTTACTTATAGACTAATATCTTTTTTTTTTTAATTTGCTTCATTTATTGTCTCTGATTTGAGGGAATTGGGTAAACAGATGCAGATTTTACACTCAATGTTTTTTAAACTTCTAAATCCACATGATTCTTTCTATTTTTTCCTTGAAATGTGCCTATATGATTTGAGGAATGGTGAGGATTGCAGTTTGCCTACCAATTTTCAGTTGCTTGGCAATTAACTGATAGTTGACTTTTAGCTTTATAGTGCCTTAGAGTTACATAAGAGAACTAGCAGGACCAAGAACTAACTATTGGTTCTGTTATTATATGACTTACTTGAAGCATAGTGATTATTTTACAACATTATTGTGGTATTATTGCACTATATTTAACTAAGGTGTTTAAGCAGATATAGTTTTATGAATTAGACATACTTTACATTTAACAAATGGAAGGACTATTTCTAAATTCAAAATTAGTGTATGATTTGGGGCAGTTAATTGGGCTATTGGTTTTACAATTTTGAGAGTAATAAGAAAAACATACTTAGTTTTTGGAGCCTTGGTGGCACAGTGGCTAAGAGCTTGGCTGCTAACCAAAAGGTTGGCAGTTGGAGTGTACCAGCTGCTCCTTGGAAACCCAGTGGGGCAGTTCTACTCTGTCCTACAGAGTCGTTATGAGTAGGAATCATCTAACCAGCATTGATTTTTCTTATCCTTAAAATATGTTTTGGGCTTTAATCTGAGTACAACAGAACCTGGAAGGTAATATACCATAGAAAAGCCTGAAAGAGACACAAAAATTTGTGAATAAAATTAACACAAAAATTACAATACTGTTTTTTAATTAAATGTTACTTCTCCACAGGAAATTTTTAAATGTTCAGACTCAATTAATTCATATTTAATTTCACGAAATTTCATGTCAGAGAACATTAAGAATAAATTCTGTGATTTAATTTATAGGATAATAGCTCTGGGTTTTGTTTTATTTTTTTAAATTATTATAGAGCAAAATTGACATTTTTGATGTATAGTTCAATGATTTTTAGCTCACATGTAGATTCTTGTAACCACCACACAAATGAGGATACTGGACAATTAACATCTCCTCAAAAAATTCCCTCTTACTAACCCTTTGTAGTCACACCCTCATTTCACTCTTATTCCTGGCAAAAGCTGATTTGTTATTCATCACTGTAGTTTGTCTTTTTAGAATGTCATATACATGGAATCATACTATTCACTCAGCATAAATACCTTTGAGATTTGTCCAAGTTGTTGAGTTGTCAAATAAACACAGGAACAGAAATTCAACATCATTAACCATGAGGTAAATGCATAGGAAAACCACAATACAATACCGCTACATACCTACATCAAAGCTTTAGCACACCTTTAGATAAGAAAGAAAGAGACAAAGAAAAAGAAAAGAAATAAATAACAGAAGAGAAGAAAAAATTTCAAGAATCATGGCCACTCAGATTTAAGAACACATGTTGGTAAGATACCAGTATGAAAGTGAAAATTTATTCAGCTACCTGTAAGAATTAGCTCCATGATTCCAAATATTTGAATATTAATAAAATTTAAATATTTTATTCCCTGCTATCACAGAATACAATAGACTACAACAATATGAATTTTCAATACATTTGGAATCAATACATTTACATATATTGCAGTATGTGTAGATATTTCATGTAGTAGAATCAGCCTTCATTTTCATATGATTACCCTCAGTGTCCTTCAAACTATCCTAAACCTGGGACAGTTTAACCTTGGGTTCATGGATAATAAATTCTATCCATCTGTGGCCTCCCTGAAAATATGTAAACAATTTTGCATGTTTATACATATAACCGTCCTTTTTTGCCATTGGAATATTGACATTCTAAAATGTTTTGTGTTCTAGAGAAAGAATGTCCTTCTTGCCCACAGAAATCAAGATTCGGAAACAAACACAGAGGCACATAGATAGAAATAACCTTGATAGCAAGTTGGAGATGCTGACAGACAGAGATTAGTCATGTTCTGCCATGTGAGGATGTTTTTGTTGCTGCTTGCATTGTTATTTAAGTGTTGCACTTTCCTAGCATCAAGTAGATAAAAGGTGTTTTGATATCAGCATTGTACTTTGCACTTCTTTCCATCTGAAAATCTGCCCAGCATAAAACAGAACCTCAAAATATATGATGCTTAACTGAGGGATAAAGAAATCTAAATATATAAGGTTAGGTTATGTTTCCTGAATTCAGTCACCTTTTTGGTTTGTACCATATCTTAGTGATACTTAGTCATTTATTTACTTAATATTTTCCATAAAACCAATGAAGTTTTTAATATAAGTTATTTAATAAATTTCATTTAATAAAAGTATTTCATAAATAGCTGGAAAATCAGTGTCACTTTCCATAACAGAAGGCAACTGCAAAGAAAATACAATGAAACCAGAAACATGTTATCACATTTTAATTGTATATTATTGCCTAGCAGAAGTGCTGAGGTTGCTGTTGCTGTCACCAGAAAGTAGGTTAGCAAATTTCAGAGTAGTCGAAGACAAATTAGAAATAAACTGAAACTTTGTCCTTAATATAATTAGATGTGCTGAAAGAAAATTAAAAATAGAATAACATTCTTATGCTTCAATGTCTTTTAATGCCATGCCTATGTGTCACTTAAAAGTGTATATGTGCACCAAAGGCAGGTGTTTCAAGCTTTGGGAAATACTGGCATTTGGCCATCTTAACAGGGCATAAGTATTGAAGATGATGATATTTTGAATTCCAGTATACCTTGAAGCACTATAGTAAGCAACTTCTGAATGGCCTGAGGGCGGTTACCAAAGTGATCATTTAATCTAAGAAATAAAAGTCCAAGTTCTGTCACAATCTCTGGCAGTGGCTCTTAATTCTGGCTGCACCTTAAAGTCACCTGAATACCATTGTCTTGGTTGCACCCTAGAACTATTAAATTAGCATTTCAGAAGAGAGGCCTTCAGCACTGCCATATTGTAAAAGCACTCCAGGTAATATTAACATGCAGCCAGAGTTAAGAAGCACTGCTCTATACCCTGTGTTGAACATTCAGTGTGTGCTGGACACCGTGCGTCCTTAATGCATGATAATCATCATGTAAATGAACAAATGAAAAGTATTTCCTCCTTGGTATATTTCTTGACAATAAATAATTACGCCTTTCTCCAGCATTAGTTTTGATGGTTTGCACATCTTCTGTTTTTAAAATTGGTCTTGGTTTTCCATAGTCAGAAGATCACAAGAAATAATAAACACTGTGTGTGTTTCTGGAGTGAAGGAGATGAGCTCTAAATGTTGTATTGGTTTAGTTTGTCTCTGTGTTGTAGTTATAGCCCAATTTAAAAAAAAAAAGTGTAATGTCTAAGTTCTGCCCTGTCATAAACAAAACTTTGTTGCATGAGGTCAACATACTTATGGACCTACTTCTGTTTTATTGCCTTTTTAAAATCCCATGTTAGTGTGTAGCATTCAATATGAAGTGCCCAGTTTTCCCAAGATAATTCAGGTTTTGAAACTACCTGGTAAGTGGAACAAAGCTCTGATAGGATAGCTTCTATTCTGTGACAAAGTCTACACAAACAAGAAACTGCGAATTATTATTTTTATTACTTTGTAAATGATCACATTGAAGTGTTTTACAAATAAAGAGATAAATTGGGAATATGCTAGTTTAATAATCATTATTACTTAGAACATAGATAGCTGCTGTCCAGTCGACTCTGGTTCATGATGACCTTATGTACAACAGAATGAAATACTGCCCGGTCTTGTGTCATCCCTAGGATAGCCAGCATGTTCAAGTCCATCTTTGTGGGCTGTTGTGCCAATCCAAGTCATGGAGGGCCTCCCTTGCCCTTGCTGGCCTTCCACTTCACCAAATATGATCGCCTCCTCTGGCAATTAGATAACTCCTGATGATGTGTCTAAAGAAGCAAGTCAGACAATATTCTGTTGTGATCCATAAGCTTTTCCTTGGCTAATTTTTGGAAGTAGATCACTAAGCCTTTCTTCCTAGTCTGTCTTAGTCTGGAAGCTCCTCTGAAACTACCATGAGTGATCCTGCTGGTATTTGAAATATCGGTGGTATAGCTTCCAGCATCACAGCAACATGCAATACCACTACAATACCACAAACTGATAGATGGGTGGTGGATTTAGAACATAGGGATGTTTATATGTATTCTAATTACAATTTAGCATCAATACTTTTAGTTATATCTTATAGAATATGTATAGGTAGTCAAGATAATTTTGGAATTGCTTTCTTGTGTTAATCTTGGCCTTGTTTCATTTTAACCATATATATATATATATATATATATATATATACAACATAAGTCAATTAAGTTTTCCCTTGTATAAAATCAGTGGCATTTAAATAAGAGATAGTGATCATGGAAGGGTGTATTATATAGTCAGCTCATTTTACTATTAGCCGTAATTGCTACATAGGAACATTATAGAGAGTGAGGAAGTTTTACTAAGTTTTTTTTTTCCCAAACACTGAATAGTCTTTAAAAATAACCCATCCTCTCTCTGATTCACTCAATATTTTGAAAATTATTCACTGAGTGCCTTGTAAAGTGCCAGACACTGTGCAAAGTTTTGGAAAATGATATTGTTGAAGACAGAAATAATTGTTGCACTTAGGGATCTAATATTCTACTTCTAGTCCTCATGACTGAATCTAATTTCTTAAACTTTTTTTATTATGAAATATACTGTATAAAAAATACATAATACCCAAACATATTCCAGTGGATTATCATCAATGGAAATGAACACCTGTGTCATCACCATCCAAGCCTAGAAATAAAATATTGCCAACTCCCCTTGAAAAACTCCTCATCCTCCTCTTAATTTCCACCTTTTCTCTCTCCCCTCAAAGTAACTGCTATCCTGGCTTTGAGCACTACAGATGAATTTGCTTGTTGTCAAATTTTATATAAAAAGAAACATACTATATTTGTGTGTGTGTATGTATATGTGCAACATCTTTTTCTTAAAATCATATTTGTCAGATTCATTTTGGTGCGTCACATAGCAGTAGTTCACTAATTCTATTGTTATATAATATTTCATTATGTGACTATACTGTATTTCCTTTGTCCATTCCACTGGTGATTTGGATTATATCCAATTTTGGCAATTAACAATAATGCAACTGTGAACATTCTTGTACATGTTTTAGCTGACATGTACAAGATTATACATTCCATAACCTAGGAATGGTGTTTCTGGGTTATAGCATGTATACGTATTCATTATTAGTAGATACTGCCACCGTGTTTTCCCTCTAGCAGTGTATGAGAGACCCAGGAACCCATGAGCAGTCCCAGCTGCTCCACATCCTCCTATGTTTAAGGAGGGTCAAAACAAACAAAACTTGGGTGAGGGATCTAACCCAGAGAAAATGGATTGTAGTAGTAATCCGAGAGCATGACCCGATATTGATGATTTTTCCTGTTTACCTCTCTCCCTGTAGGTGTTGTGGTTGCATTGTCTGCATAATCTCTCCTCATCCTCTAAAGTACCACAGATTTCCTTTGGTATCTGTGAAGCCCACATCTTTTTTATTTATTTAGTTTTTTTGGAGGGGGGAAGGTGATTCCATCTTTGAACCTAGTGATGGTACATGTATTTAGACTAAATTTATCAGTATAATCCCATTCCCTAGTCATAGATATTGGTTTCAAATATATGACCATATTCAGTCTAATGGGATTTGCTGGGAGTTTTTAGGAATTTTTTTTTTTTTTTCTCATTGTTTTTGAGAGAGTTTTTGGAAAATTTTATCTCTCTGTGGTCATGGACATACACAACGAAGCACAGAGGTAAAGAATTGCCCCCAGCATCTTCTGACGACAAAGTCCAGCCAGCTTTGTGTTGAAGCTGACATCATGGAAGGCAGAAGAGAGATATAGAAAGATTCTGAATTTTTAAATACGTAATTGATACACTGAACCAAAGAACTCTGAAACTTATTCTACCTCAGGCTTTATAATTATATGCACCAGTGTATCCAAATTTAGTGTGAATGTTTTGATATTTGCAATCAAATTCATATTAGCTAATAAAACCTCACACAGGCATGTATCTGCTATGGGTCATTAATGGCTGTTAGTAAAATAAACTGTTTGCATTTCACATATTGGAATGTATAGTCTGATAATTGACTCAGTCAAGTAAATACACTTACCTATAGCTGTTAGCTGAATACCAAAAAAAAAAAAAAAAAGTAAATGTGATGTAAGGAAGTTCACTTAAGTAGGAGTATTCACTATCCAAATGTTTTACTTCCCTGCCCTAACCCCCCACTCTTTGCATATACACACTCCTGTGTACAGCCCCATGCATAGAGCACACTTCCCAACAGCTTCTTCATAGGCCAGTTACATGTCCTTTCTGGAAGGTATAGAATCACACAGGCCACTGAAGGGCCCTAGATAAAGGAAAAACTGGTGCCCCAGAGCTCCTGATTACTGAACACCAGTGTCTCTCAAAAGCTCCCAGTCCTGGATGGTAAAAAGTAGAGTCCTCTCCTCCCATGATCATATTCTTAGTTTCTTATGCCCTTTAAGGATGGTTACTCACCTACCCTACCTGCTTCTAGACTTTCTACCAAAGTCTGCATTTTGCAGTAGCTGGAGGACACCCTTCGAAATAAACTAGTTTATATATTTGCCTTTCCCCTCCAGTGTACATTGCTTTCTAACTTAAGAAAGTGTTTCATTGAGGCAGCTTATTGCATCCATTAAGTCAAATTCCAAACTTTGCTTTTATTTCTCAATGTGCCGAGATCAAATCATTGGTATCTGCAATGGTGAATTTATGAGATTTGAACATTATTAACTTTGTGCTGAAGGCATCGTGTCTTTTATTGGACTCAGGCATAAATCAGTTTATTGTTGCAGGGGAAAATGAGCTGGAACAATCATTTACTGTGCATCATCTCTGTTTGATAACTGTACAGTAACAGATTCTCTGGCCTCAATTCCTTTTTCAAAGACATGCTGCACGATCGTTAAACATTTTGGTTTTGGCAATGCTAAGTGACTATTGGTAAATGTTACTATGTCTCTTTAGCTGTAAAATGGGGATAATTGTAGGAACAACAGTGTTTTAAGAATTAAGTGGGAGAATGTGTGTGAAATTCTTAAAATTATTACTAGAACATACCAAAAAGAAAACCCATTCCAGTCGATTCTGACTCATAGCGACTCTATAGGACAGAGTAGATCTGCCCTGTAGGGTTTCTAAGGAGCAACTGGTGGATTCAAACTGCTGAACTTTTGGTTAACAGCAGACCTCTTAATCACTGTGCCATCAGGGCTCCTCCTAGAACATAGTGACTACTTAATTAACAGTATCTACTGTAGGTATCCACCATGTGTCTGTCAGTTTGTCATACTGTGGAGGCTTACATGTTGCAGTGATACTAGAAGCTATGCCACCGGTATTCACATACCAGAAGGGTCACCCGGGGTGGACAGCTTTCAGCTGCTCTTCCAGACTAAGACAGACTAGGAAGAAGGACCCAATAGTCTACTTCTGAAAAGAATTAACCAGTGCAAATCTTATGAACATCAGTGGAACATTGTCTGATATAGTGCTGAAAGATGAGCCCCAGAGGATGGAAGTCACTCAAAATACGACTGAGGAAGAACTGCCTCCTCAAAGCAGAGTTGACCTTAATGATGTGGATGGAGTCAAGCTTTCAGGACCTTTATGTGCTGATGTGGCATGACACAAAATCAGAAGAAACAGGTGCAAACATTCATTAATAATCAGAACATGGAATGTACGAAGTATGAATCTAGGAAAATTAGAAATTGTCAAAAATGAAATGGAATGCATAAACATTGATATCCTAAGCATTAGTGAGCTGAAATGGGCTAGTATTGGCCATTTTGAATTGAACAATCACATGGTCTTCTATACCGGGAATGACAACTGGCAGAGGAATGGCGTTGCATTCATAGTCAAAAAGAACATTTCAAGATCTGTCCTGAAGTACAATGCTGTCAGTGATAGGATGATATCCCTATGCCTACAAAGAAGACCAGTTAATGAAACTGTCATTCAGATTTACACACCAACCACTAAGGCCAAAGATGAAGAATTTGAAGATTTTTACCAGCTTCTGCAGTCTGAAATTGATTGAACACGCAATCAGAATGCACTGATAATTACTGGTGATTGGAATGTGAAAGTTGGAGACAAAGAAGGGTTGGTAGTTGGAAAACATGGCCTTGGTGACAGAAATGATGCTGGAGATCTCATGATAGAGTTTTGCAAGACCAATGATATCTTCATTGCAAATACCTTTTATCACCAACATAAATGGTACTATACACACGGACCTCGCCAGACGGAATACACATGAATCAAATTGACTACATCCATGGAAAGAGATGATGGAAAAGCTCAATATCACTTAGTCTGAACAAGGCCAGGGGCTGACTATGGAACAGATCATCGATTGCTCACATGCAAGTTCAAACTGAAACTGAAGAAAATTAGAACAAGTCCACAAGAGCCAAAGTATAACCTTCAGTATATCCCACCTGAATTTAGAGACCATCTCAAGAATAGATTTGACGCGTCGAACACTAATGACCGCAGACCAGATGAGTTGTGGAATAACATCAAGGACATCATACATGAAGAAAGCAAGAGGTCATTAAAAAGACAGGAAAGAAAGAAAAGACCAAAATGGATGTCACAAGAGACTCTGAAACTCACTCTTGAACGTTGAGTAGCTAAAGGAAAAGGAAGAAATGATGAAGTAAAAGAACCAAACAGAAGATT
Organism: Trichechus manatus latirostris; assembly: GCF_000243295.1. NCBI lineage: Eukaryota > Metazoa > Chordata > Mammalia > Sirenia > Trichechidae > Trichechus > Trichechus manatus. Next base: position 19,638,707 of record NW_004443947.1, on the reverse strand, counting down.
TCAAAGGGCGACTTGAGAAGACAAAGTAAAGTATCATGATATATGCAAAGAACTGGAGATAGAAAACCAAAACAGAAGAACACAGTCAGCATTTCTCAAGATGAAGGAACTAAGGAAAAAAAACAAGCCTCAAGTTGCAATAGTGAAGGATTCTATGGGGAAAATATTAAACAAGGCAGGAAGCCTCAAAAGAAGATAAAAGGAATACACAGAGTCATTATACCAAAAATAATTGGTCAACTTTCAACCATTTCAAGAGGTAGCATATGATCAGAAACCGATGGTACTGAAGGAAGAAGTCCAAGCTTCACTGAAGGCATTGGTGAAAAACAAGGCTCAGCGAATTGACAGAATATCAATTGAGATGTTTCTACAAACAGATGCAGTGCTGGAAGCACTCACTCACCTATGCCAAGAAATTTGGAAGACAGCTACCTGGCCAACCAACTGGAAGAGATCCATGTTTATACCTATTCCCAAGAAAGGTGATCCAACTGAATGCAGAAGTTATCGAACTATATCATTAATTTCACTCACAAGTAAAATTTTGCTGAAGATCATTCAAAAGCAGCTGCAGCAGTATTTCAACAGAGAAGTGCCAGAAATTCAGGCTGAATTCAGAAGAGGATGTGGAGCCAGGGATATCACTGCTGATGTTAGATGGATCTTGCCTGAAAGCGGAGAATACCACAAAGATGTTTACCTGTGTTTTATTGACTATGCAAAGGCATTCGACTGTGTGGGTCATAACAAATTATGGATAACATTGCAAAGAATTGGAATTCCAGAACACTTAATTGTGTTCATGAGGAACCTGTACATAGATCAAGAGGCAGTTGTTCTGACAGAATAAGGGGATACTGCATGGTTTAAAGTCAGGAAAGGTGTGTGTCAGTGTTCCATCCTTTCACCATACTTATTCAATCTGTATGCTGAGCAAATATTCCAAGAAGCTGGACTATCTGAAGAAGAATGGGGCATCAGGATTGGAGGAAGACTTATTAACAACCATTGATATGCAGAGGACACAACCTTGCTTGCTGACTATGAAGAGGACTTGAAGCACTTACTGATGAAGATGAAAGACTACAGCCTTCAGTATTGATTACACCTCAACATAAAGAAAACAAAAATCCTCACAACT
>NW_004443947.1:19635364-19637463 GCF_000243295.1 Trichechus manatus latirostris | reverse complement strand
AGGATTTCATTTTACTTGGATCCACAATCAACACCCATGGAAGCAGCAGTCAAGAAATCAAAAGACGCATTGCACTGAGCAAATCTGCTGCAAAAGACCTCTTTAAAGTGTTGAAAAACAAAGATGTCACCTTGAAGACTAAGCTCCACCTGACCCAAATCATGGTGTTTTCAATCATATGAATGTGAAAGCTAGACAATGAATAAGGAAAACCAAAGAAAAACTGACGCCTTTGAATTGTGGTGTTGGCAAAGAATATTGAATATACCATGGACTTCCAAACGAATGAACAAATCTGTCTTGGAAGAAGTACAACCAGAATGCTCCTTAGAAGCAAGGATGGCAAGACTACATCTTACATACTGCAGACATGTTGTCAGGAGGGATCAGTCCCTGGAGAAGGACATCATGCTTGGTAAAGTACAGGGTCAGTGAAAAAGAGGAAGACCCTCAACGAGATGGACTGACACAGTGACTACAACAATGGGCTCAAGCATAACAATTGTTCTGAGCATGGCTCAGGACCGGGCAGTGTTTTGTTCTGTGGTGCATAGGGTCACTATGACTCAGATCTGACTCGACGGTACCTAACAACAACAACAACACTGTAGGTATTGTTGTTTCTCTGAGAAAACTTGATTAGTCAAAAATTTATTCTTTCCCCAAATCTTCATTATCCATGCCCTCCAGAGCTTATTGTTTGGTAATGGAGACATACAATAAGAAAATCAATAAATATACATTGTGACTAATGCTATAAAGCAATCAAGGAGCTGTCTAGAACATGAATAGGGTGGGATGTGGACCAAATGTAGATACAACAGTTAAGGATGGCCTCCATGAAAGGTGATGTTTCTGCGGAAAATTAAAAGATAATATGGAATAAACCATGCTAAGAATGGGGTTGGGGGATGGGGTGGAGAAAAAGTTAGAGGCAGAGAGGACCATATGTGCAAATGTGCAGGAGTTTGGCCTGGTTTCCAGAACTAAAAAAACTCTCAGGTAACATAACAATGTAAGGAACAGCAGATTCCTGTGGTAAAGACGTTTTTGGCATGTGGGAGCACTACAGGATTCTACAGTCTGACTGGAATTTCAGTAGCAGGGTATCTGTGTGAGTGTGGTAACAGAATGGAATAAAGAATTATAAAATGTAAACAGTGGAAATTCATAATAGCGGTAACAAGAACAGAGAAGAAAATTCAATGAATGGGGATTTTTAATAGAAAAGACTCAAAGATTTTGTTTTGCTGATATGTATGTCTTGGGAGATTTATTTTAACATGTAAAATACTGTGCATTTAACTACATTGTACCCATGAAATAAAAGTAAGCCAAAGCGTGGACCAAAAAAATATTTGTGAAACTACTATTAAAGTAGAATGAAACACTTCTTTAATCTTTTAAAAATATATTAAGCATAAAAGTAAATGACTTTTTGTTTATTTTTATATTCCACTAGCCAGCTACCTATGTTAGAGAAAGAAATATATACATTCTGTCTTTATGATACCAAACACCAATGAACTGGAAAATAACTGAATGAACAGACACCTGCTTTTTCTTCTCATCCAAATATTTGTTGTTGCACTAACCTGGGAAAGATTACAGCGTCTATATCTGCCCCCTCCCCCAAAGAAACTTAGAGCTTTATTGAATCCATAGGAATCTAAAACATAGGAATTAAAAATTCAAATTCCGTACACTGTATGATTAAGCTTCACAGTCGCAAGTGTCTAGAGGATGTGCCAAAATTCAAACATTTAGAATCTTCTGTATCAACTGTGAGCAACCTTCCATTGAACAAGATTTATTCAGTATTTGTCTTCTTTTTAGAAGGCACTTTTTTCTAAATATAATCATCTTTGTTTGTTCCTGATTACAAACATGAAATATCTTCATTGCAAAAATTCAAACCATGCATAAAACTATGAAGATGCAAATAAAAATGAACAATCAAAGTTACAACATGGAGATTCAGATTTAGTCCTAGGACAGAAATCAGGGAATCTGTATTTCTTAAAAAGCCCACCCCAACACACACACACACACACACACACACACACACACACACACACACACACACACACACACACACG
>NW_004443947.1:19571643-19635264 GCF_000243295.1 Trichechus manatus latirostris | reverse complement strand
ACACACACACACACACACACACACACACACACACACACACACACACACACACACTCACACGTGCAGCCAGGACTGAGCCACCACTAGCTTAAACACTGTATGACTGAAATTCTCAAATTATAATATGCATATTAATTACTTGAGGATCTTGTTAAAATAATGATTTTGATTCAAGAGCCTGTCTTGGTCCCAGGGTTCTGCATTTCAGACAGGCTTTTAAGTGATGCTGATGCTGCTGATCCAAAGCTCTCAATCAGATGCTTTCTAACAATTTTTAGAAGCTTTGGAGATGAAAACTCCGCAACCTTCTCTTGCACTGTTTCTCATAAATTATCACTCAGACCCTCCAACAACAACAACAAAAATTGAATTATTGTTAGTTAATTTAAGAATAATTTAAGCTTCAATTCTTTCCCTCTTTGAGGAATTATTATTATTTTTTAAATTAAAGGGCACACAGAGTAATAATTTCTAAAGGCTTATATATTCGGATAGAAGCCTTTAACCAGACATTCCAAGTTTATGTTTGCTCTCAGTCCACTCAACTGTTAACTCAATTTTATTGAACTATTATCAATCTATTTCTACCCAGGCATTCTCATGGAGTTCTTGATTCCACAGAATACCTCATCCAACAGGCAGACTTCATCATCCCTAGATGACCCCCGCCACCTCCTGTAAACGTGGAGGGTCTTGCCTCCAAGAAGCCCAGAGTAACAGGCAACATTGAATGAGAGATTTTTTTTTTTGTTTTTATTTTTTAGACAAATCTGGAAGCCATCTCAGGTTATGTATCTAAGCCTTTAATTGAGACCTCAGCTGGGAAAGCTCTACAGAAGAAAAGCTTCATTTATTTATAACTTAGGGGTTCATTATTTTTCTTCCTGGAAACATCTGTTTTTCGTTCTTCTCAGCCCATGTTGGACACAGGCCTGGAAGCAGCATCTGTAGAGTCAGGTTTTAGTTACATGGTTGGAGCTGTTATTACAAATTCAGCCATGGTCGCTTTCTAACAAAAATTATAAGGAATCTATTTGCAGGGCTGTATGTCAGGCACTGTGCTAACCACTTGATCAGCATTATCTTAACCTTACACGAAAATGTGACATGGGTTACTAGTATTTTCTATATTTTTCAAATGAGCATTTGAAACCTATCAAGGTTAAATAACTTGCTTATAAAACAGTAAGTGACAAGACATGAATTCAGAGAGAAGATCTAATACTTTTTAACTCCCAAAATTATGTTCTTAACTTCTCTGTTCTATGTTACCTGCCTCTAGCTAGTAAACATGCTGAAGTATGAAAAGGTCTGTGACAGACCTTTTTATATGAAATAACCAGCTTGACCATTTCTGTCATTGTTTTGGCATCTAGTAGGTGTAGACTGAAAGGAAGTAGTATTGCTTCTAAGCAATTATCCCTTATCTCTTCATTTAGGGTATTTTTCATCCTTTTTAACTTCATTTGGTCTGCTAGATAACACTAATAACAGTAATACAACAACATGTTTTGAATGTTTTTTTTTGTTAGTATGAGAAGTTGCCAAAAACAAGCAAACCAGACAATTAAATACATATTCCCTTCAGGGAAGAAACTTTACTAGGATGCATGTGTCTGAGAGAAAGACTCAGAGAGAGAGAGAGAGAGAGAGAGAGAGACAAGAGTCTTTCAAGAAACGCTTTTGCATGAACAAATTAAACCATGGTAAAATTCCATCATGGTGATATCCAAAGGATCAACTACATTCTTTTCTCAATGAATTATTGGAGGGATTTGAAGACTGTTTTTTTAAATCAGAGAGTTTGTGTTTTGTTTGTTTCTTTCTTTGAAATTTTTTTCCCTTAAACTGAGAACAATTTGGGTCATAGGATTAATGTTCTATTAGAGTGTAGCAGCTCTGAAAAAAATGAAGTATTTAGGCCCAAGAAGGATTCTCCTAGCTGAGAACTGGTCTCTTACACAGAACTGAGGACTTTCTCTTTGAGACCTGGTTGAAGAGCTTGTGTGCTAACTGAAGGGCAAAATGTAAGACACTAGCTATGTTAGGTTCTACACAGATGTGCAGCTAATTTTTTAGAGTGTTTCCTATTCATGAAGCTTTAAAAGAATAAAAAAATGAGGGATTTACTGTACTTGCTTAGTAATTTGATCCATGAAGGTGATTACTTTTAAAACTTCATTCTCATTTTCAAAACCTATCTTCTGCCATACACACACATACACACATATGTTTTCTATATCTTGATAACTGAGTATGATATAAAGGTGATTAATCTGGCCTGATATATATACATAAACACACATTCAGGGTAATGTGCCAATGATTTGATAAATCCGACAAAATCCATTCTATACCATATATTTACAAAAATAAACTAAAAGTGATTTGATATCTGACAAGATATGTTGCAAACCATATATTTAAGAAAGTAAACTGAACATGGGGTGGGGAACTTTATATTTTAAGCCTGCATTTTTTACAATTCACCGTGAACCACAGAAGTAACCAGTATCTACTAAGTACTGATAACAACAAAAATAGCGGCTATTGCAAGAGTTTACATGGCCCCTAAATTTGGAAAATATAATCATCTTGTGAATAGAGGGGTGGAACTTGAGGTAGGGGAAGAGGCAATACATGGGAATCCCAATCACCTTCCAAAAACAGCCTTAGTTTCCAGTCCAACTGTGGGGAGTTCCCTGACAGGTTTGGGAGCATAAAACTGAGACACAGGATATGATGTGGCTTTTTGATCAATCAAAATAGGCAATTACATTTCTGTGATTATAGTAAATTAGTCATTAGTATGTATTTCCCAGCTTAGGAAACTTTGCTATAATAAAGGGTGGTTTGAAGTCTACAACTATATTTTTCTTCATAGTACCAGGTTCTTAACAACCAAAGATAAATGAACCACCCTTGCCTTCAGTGCAAATGAGGGGGAAAAAATACACATACACACATCCTGGGGGAAGAAAAGGCAGCAAGACTGAGCTTTCCTTAGTAGTTCAATTGAGAAGGGAGAGGCAGTCTGGCGGTTTGTGGGAGTGAATCTAATTATCAATCTCTTACTTTCATTAATAGGTTGGAACAAGATAACTTCTCAAAGAAAGTAGACATTATGTTTGAATTCCTAGAAGATGTTCTGATGATTTAAGCATCACTTTCACAGAATTAGATTTTTATAAGTCCTTGATGATACTGGGAAGGTGGGCAGGAAGAAAATCAAATATAGAAAAGGCAAAAACAACTGGTGGAAGATGGTGTATTTATAGATGTAAATGAAGAGCATTCTGGAAAACTTGAGAGTTTATGTGAATATGTTTTAATCTCTGTCTGTGCATTTTAATTAGTATACTGGTCCTGAGGTGAGAATTTTCAATGTTTTATACACTCCTGTAAACCTGTTTTATGTTTACTTTCCACCAGTCTTCTGTGGGTGAAAGTTAACTTGAGTGTAGCTCAAGTGTTTCTTGACCAATGCCTTTGTTTTCTCAGCCTCACTAGCCAAAAATCTGATGATGACTATGAAGACTATGCTTCTAATAAAACATGGGTCTTGACTCCAAAAGTTCCTGAGGGTGATGTCACCGTCATCTTAAACAATCTACTGGAAGGCTATGATAATAAACTTCGACCTGATATAGGAGGTATGTTAAAGGCTTTTGTGGTGATGTGTAGATAGGAACACGTGCCTACCACGCTGGAGGCAAACATGAGCATATTTCCAAAGACAGAAAAATTTAAATGAAACTTTCCTTATAGTTCATGAAAACAAATTAACAAAAAGCATATAAATAGCATTCAGGCCTGGGGAAAACGTATTGATAAGCTCAACACGGAGAAATGTGATTTCTTTAAGCGAGGTTTGAGAGCTAAAAATTCAAATTTCCCTAACTACCCCCTACTGTAGAAGAAAAGTGACAGCCTGTTTATGTAGTAACAGCAAAAAAACAAGCAAAAAATGGTAAAGAAAGGATACATTAGTTACCTATTGTTGTGTAACCACAAAATCCAAGTAGCATAAAACATTAAGCATACTTTTAGCACTTCTTTGGCAGTGTTGTAACCTAGGCTGGGCCAGGCTGCTCATCTAGAGTAAGTTTTCTCTAAGTATCTCTCATACTACTCCTGGGACCAGCAGACTAGCTGTGAGTCTCCTTCTCATGATGATAACAAAGAGCAAGAGAGAAAGTAGAAACCCATAAAACTTCTTAATACCTGGACTTAGAACTGGCACACTGTCACTTCTGCCCATATATTATTGGCTAAAGCAGGTCACATGGGCAAGTTCAAAATCAAAAGGCCAGGAAATGCCCTGGATGAGGTCAAGGCAAGGATGTGTATGTGGGGAACAGTGAAGAATCCAATCCACTGCAGAGAGAGAGGGCAGAGCGCTTTCAAGGAAAATGAATAAAGATGAGACAAATGAGCTTGTTGAACTAAAGCCCAGAATGATATTATGAATTCCTGTTCAGTAAATGTTAAATGAAAATCGAGCACATGTATTTGGTCATGGATGTTGTACCATAGATTTTTTAATATCCATCCTCTCTGACAAATAGGTGTGTAATAGGTTTCCATATGGTTTCCTCATATTATTTGTTGAGTCACAACATCCAATAAGTCATTGAGGAAGATTGATTTTGTGTTGACTAGAGGTGTGTGAAGATAATGTGGTCATAAAAGGAATCAAGAGGGAGTAATGTTTCAAAAGCTATTCATATTTAGTTTTTGCTTTTTATATCTCCTTCAAGTTTCTAATGCGTATTTTTATCTGGATCACTAAGCAGTTATTTATCTACCTTAGTCATGTCAAGTTACAATGTCCAAATAGATTTTGGAGCTTGAAGGAAAACTGTTAAAATTTAAGATACTTGAAAGAAGGCTGAAGAAAGCTGAAAACAGAATCCTGATTCGTTCATTTATATACAATTTTAAAAGAATAATTCATTTCAAAACTCTACTATGTTTGTTTATTGCATTTACATCTTTGCAAACATTTTCTCTGAAAACAAAAGGACTCCTCAAATCACTAAATAGTGAATTAGTCATGGGCACCAAATTAGTTTTGAATAAATCACTTCTAATATATCTAAATGTTTCTATTTCTAGAACAACAAAGGCTAAAATATTAAAATATTTTATTTCTCCATCTGCACATATCTTTATGGTTCTCTTCACAGTGAAACCAACATTAATTCACACAGACATGTATGTGAATAGCATTGGTCCAGTGAACGCTATAAACATGGTAAGTTTTTTAATAGTTTGTCTGTTTTATTAACTTACTAGAGAGTAAATGTGCTAGCATGGAAATAGCAGAGGACATAACTCTCTTCTTCCCAGAAAATAATAGGTGCAAGACCTTGGAAAGGTCTGATAATTTAAAAAATATATTTTTTGCTCTCTTGTAATATGAAGATAATTAATTTTTAGTATTTGTTATCAGAATTAAATGTGAACATATACATTTGTTACAAAAATAAAATTTATATTTATAGATATGCTATACTCTTCCAATTGTACATCATCATGTACTTGGCAAACACTACCTGTTACAAAGTAAAATATAGTGCTCCACTACTTTTTATAACATTGATAGTGTGGGAGGGCATAATATGCTTCAAATTAGAAATATTTCATAGAAGAAATAGCACATCAGATATAATAATAAATGTACTTTGTTCTTGAATAACACTTCCTACCCAAATCTGAAATAAAAGTAAAATAGATTGGGATTAATATAATATCATAGCAGAAGACAAGACAATGTACCATACCATACCATACCGTACCGTACGGTACCATACCATACCATACCTAGTGATTCTATACCTTTAAAACAGTGCTTGCCAAGGTAGCAATAAGGACACTTTGTTGAGTCAGAGAGACAAACTTTAATTGCTCTCATTTGGAATGATAAGAAGTATATCACTAACCTCATACTCCATACAAATAAGTTTACTTGCTTAACCATTAAACAAATTCCAAAATGTTTATTCTAGAATTCTCAGAATCTTTAATATTCTGATGTGCGTTGTAAATATCTAAGAGGGAGAAAGTATCAGTAGATTACTTAAACTTAGAACTCTTTGTTTTAGGAATACTAGTCACCAGAAACTAAAAAAAAAAAAAAAATTCTATTTCCTGGGACATCACTAATCAGCCTGGAAAGGATTTTATAAAATAGATTTGCTTCTTATTACTTGTATATTGCAAATATGAAACTAAATTGTAAACAAAGGTGGCATGGCTTATGGCAAGCATACTCATTATATCGATTCCGACTTCTGGTGACCCTATATGACAGAGTAGAACTACCCCATAGGGTTTTCAGGGAGGGGATGCTGAATTTGAACTGCTGACCTTTTGGTTAGCAGGTGAGCTCTTAACCATTGGGCTACAGCAAGCATAAGCATAGTGAATTATAATGAGACATGGTGGCAGGTGCTGCAGGGAAAGAACACAGAACAATGAGAATGAGGCAGAAGAAGGAGATTCTAGTCTGATCCTGACTGGTCATGTATTTTTGGGCAAATAAGTAAGTAAATAACTTCCCTAATTTTTTGGGTTTTTTACCATAAAATGGTGGTGGTGAGTGAAGGGGACTGGACTAGGAAATGTGGAAGATCTCCGTCTCTGCAATTCTCTTATTCTAGGAAAGCTGAGCTTTTGTTTCCTTTTATTTTCTCATTTATAGTCATGATTAAAATCAAGTAATAAAATAACACTACGTATAATTAGGGTTAGTTAATTGAAATGCTATAAATAAGAAATAATTTAATCTGTTGTTTATTGTAATTATCATTTATCTCTTGTTTTTATTATTCACATAAGGTGGTTATTAAATGAGGTGTTGCAGGGAATGTGTTTAGCAGGAACACTAGCACAAAACAAGTCCTGGATGAACAACAACATCAACAAGAATAAAAATAGCAGTAAACTTTTTATTAACAACATGATGATGATAATGGTGATGATGGAGTTGAGAAGCAATGAAGCTTAGTGTTGTAGAGCTGGAGAGTTTATTTGGATTAATTTGTGATTTTTATAGATGAGGAGAATGAGGCTCAGAGACTAAAAGTGGTTTCCCCAAAGCAGACCTCTCAAAATAATAAACAAACTAGAACTCAATTGTTTTGATTCTAACTAATGGCTGTCTTTCATGCCATACCTACTTCTCTTTGATTAAGTCAAGCATGTTCTACTTTAGCTATAAACGGATGAGGGAAATTATTACACAATCATTTGTCATCATAGTATTTTAAGAACATACTCTGTGACAGAGATTAATGAAGTATTAGATATTATTTTAATTGATTAATTTAATATCATTTAGTGAAAAGAACAACAACAATAATAGTAAAAAAAAAAACATAGTTACCTTTTCTTGGGTGTTTACCATCTGCCAGGCATGAAGCAAAGTGCTTTATGTGTATTCCCCATTTCTATATTCAAATGACCTAACTAGAATCTCCATTTTATGATGAGGCAACTTAGTCTCCAGAGCTCTAGTTAAGGACTTTCTCGAGCGTTCTGGACTTTATTTCACTTTACTGCATTGATTCTGAACCTGGGAGATTTTGCTTCCCAGAGGACACATGACAATGTCTAGATCTATTTTTAGTTGTCATAACTTGGGTTAGGGAGTGCTACTGACATTTAGAGAGTAGAAACAAAGGATGTTGCTAGCCATCGCTCAAGGCACAGGACAGCAGCCCACAAAAAATAGTTCCAAACCCATTGCCGTCGAGTCAACTCCAACTCATAGGGACCGTATAGAAAAGAGTAGAACTGCCACATAGGGTTTCCAACGAGTGGCTGGTGGATTCCAACTGCCGACCTTTTTAGTTAGCAGCCGAGCTCTTAACCACTGCACCACCAAGTTTCCAAAAAAAATAAAAAAGATGTGGACCAAAATATCAAGAGTGCCAAAGTTGAGAAACTCTGCTCTATAGACACAGAAAGGAAATGATTGTATCAGAGCTATGATCTTCTGCCAAAGCTCATGGAGACAGGTCCATTTTTCTTTAGTTGTTCTGTAAAAGATAGATGAGTCAGTAGTCTCCACAGGAAAGCTCTTGCTTCTTTTTGGACTATTTAAAGCCAAATGAAGCTTTGCCTCATATTGGCAATGAGAAAAAAAGAATAAAAGTAAAATAGAAAAGAATTTTCTGAAATTCAGTCTTACTGTTCACAATGTTCTGTTTTGTCCTTTTCTTGAAAATAGGAGTACACGATTGATATATTTTTTGCCCAAACATGGTATGACAGACGTCTGAAATTTAACAGCACCATTAAAGTCCTCCGATTAAACAGCAACATGGTGGGGAAAATCTGGATTCCAGATACTTTCTTCAGAAACTCAAAAAAGGCTGATGCACATTGGATAACCACCCCCAATAGGATGCTGAGAATTTGGAATGACGGCCGAGTACTCTACACTCTAAGGTATTCTTTTGGAAAAGGAAAAGGAATAAAACAGGAATCAGCCTCACTTGCTTCAAACACACAAATTTCAAGCCCTCATCAGAGTTGGCATGTTCAATCAAAATAGCAAGTGACACTACAAAATTAGTTTTTCTTTCTCATTTCGATTTTTTTTTCAAAACACTCACCACTTGTTATTTTATGTGACTCATGTGAGAACTCTGTTTTCTCACAAGTGGCATGAAATTTCACCTACCTTTGCAAGACGGTCTGACCTTTTCATCAATTTTGGCTTTTGTGTGTGTGTGTGTCCTGCTTCTGTAAAATGTGGAAACTAAGACACAGTCAGTCATCCTTGGGACCACCAGTTGCTCTGCTTGTAAATGTCTCCTTTTCCAAGGAAATTACTAGAGAGGAATTTTTGATGTGGACATCTCCATACATCCTCTTTTTAGCTTCACAATTGCAATTACCTAGACTGAATTGCCTTCCAACCCCCAGCACCTTACCCTTCCTTACACTGACAGGCTGTTTGACTTAACTTACTGGCTATTTTGGGAATGGTCATCTTTTGAAAAAAACTTGAAGGAACTGTCTTTTATCTTCTGATCTAAATATTAGACCACATTTGGAAGATTTTTTTTATTTAAATGATTCTATGCCATTCACCTTAGCACATCATATTTATATGCATTTAAAACATTTTTACTTTGAAGTTTCTCCTTGGTGAGATTACATTATCAAACTGTATAATAGATAAACACATAGATTTAGGAATCAGACCTGGTTTTAGCTCTTAGGTCTGTATAATACTATGTGTTTGAATTTGGACAACTCACCAGAATTTCTATATAGCAGGGGATTAATGGAAGTAGAGGTCTTGGTGCTAGAAGGCTTATACCAAGGCTGTGTTTGTGTAGTAAGAAAGATTTGCACTTAGGTTATATTTTTATTTAGAAGGACTAGATAAAAATTGATGACGATTATTGGGAAAGAAGCCACACACATGCACACAAACACACACACTTAAAAGACACTCTTTAGTACCACAACTGAAGAAGGTTTTTTTTACCTTTAATTTCCTCAGTTTTCTATAAAACAAAGACAATCATTCTTATCTTAGAGTTGGTAGAAAGACTAAATGGGATGGTATATAAAGTCTTTAACATAAAGCCTGATACATAATAAACAGCAGCTATTAAAAGTGTTTGTATGTATTTTCAGAAACAAGCATGAATAATATGATAGTAGTGTCATATTAGATATGATATTATTCTAGATATTAGTATCCTGGAATTGCTAGCTTAAAAATTATTAATGTTAAGTGCACTCATGACATATATTTTATATCTTATATAATATCCAATATACAAAATAAATACCTTAAAATGGCTCCAAAACCTTTATCAGAGGTATTTTAGATACTAGGTTAAATGGCTGCAATTATAAAAGAAATTCATTGTATGATTTTGTATTCATAATGTGTTTCATTAAATCAGAGATAAAGCAATAACTGAAATTAGAATTTAGTGGAAATCAAAGTGTGCTTGATGCATCAGAGCTTAGTCTACCTATTGAAATATTAAGTCAATTACACTATTTTAAGTCCTCTTTCTCATTTTCAAAGCATTATAGTATTTTTTTACTTCTATTAATTTGTGAAATCACTACAATATTTATGGAATTATTACAGAAATCATCTCAAAGATATCACTCATGCTATTCAATCAAAGTTTCAATGTGTTAACAATATATAGAGATAGTTCTATCCTGGATGCTTATCTATATGAGCATGTGTGTATGCAGCTATATATGTGTGCGCATTTATTTTCCTATCTACAATCTATCATATATGTTTTAAGTTATAATAATTTCATTTTGATTTGTTAGAAATAATAATAAAATATCAAAAATGTTATTTTATTTATGAATAAAATTAATCTTTTCTTTGGAAGAGCATATAATTATTGCTTAACAGTGATTAAAACCTTCAGGTGTGGAAGCAGATTCAAATCCTAACTGTGCCACTAACTATGCAACTTTGAACAAGTTCAACTACAAGATAGGCATAATAACACTAAATGAGAAAACAATTCACTTTAAACAATGTCTTCCAGACAATTAAGGGCCCAGTATTCAGTTGTTATTATACCCTAGAATAATGAAACCTTCCCAATTAAAAATTATTTTGAACTTGACCATCCTTTAAAGTGAATATATTTTTGTAAAATAACATGTTTATTACTTCAACCTTAATATCTGTACATTGTAAAAAATATAGATAACAAATACGAAATTAAAAAAAAAAATCATCAGTCTATCACCATTACCAGTTTGGAATATATTCATATTTCTCCAAAGACAGTCAAAACACCTGGAACTCCTAAATCTTCTGTGTCCTGGAGTCCAGCACAGATTGAGACCGAGAAAATCTGTTTAATAAACATGCCTGACAGAAACTAATTGAGAATCACTAAGAAACATTTTCTAATAGGTGTGTATCTGTGTATTTAACATTTCTTATGGCCCTTAGATATCTTCTACTCTATAAATCCTGTTTAATGACTTCATAGTGTTCCATTGTAAGAATGCATACTTTGTTGTGTGATATAAGTTTGTTTAAACTCACATATAATAATTTAAAGTTAACGGCTAAGGAGTACATACAAACAGAATGTCCTGCTTCAATTATTAGATAAGATCTGAGTATTATCGGCATCAATTTGCATGCAAACAGTAAATGAGCTTAGTTTGTTCTGTTAAGTAAGTTAAATGTATTCACTGAGCAATCTCATGTGTGTAATTAATTTGTCCAAAAAAAAAAAAAAGTTCAAGTGATCATAAATTCTGAATAAATGGAGTTGAGGTGAATGAGATGCTATTATTTGGTTTGTAAAAATGAATAGACTGCATTAAGTCTTAAATAAGCGTCTCCTGAACATGCTGGATTTCTTTAGGAGAGATCACCTTGTGTTATCAAGAAAAATGTGAGATACACTCTCCAGGAATGAAGACTAATGATTATTGGAATTTGTGCTAATGTATATTTTTAACATTAGACTTGAAATATCTTTCTATTTAGGTTGACAATTGATGCTGAGTGCCAATTACAGTTGCACAACTTCCCAATGGATGAACATTCCTGCCCCCTGGAGTTCTCTAGTTGTAAGTAATACATCCTTCTATAGTCTGCATCCCCTCTCAACAGCAGTCTGTGTGATTGTAGTGTCAGTTAATGGGGAGGGTCACCGAGACTTGGAAAATTGCATCAGTGGATGTTGTCTTAGAAGATTTTGACAATCCCTTTCATCACAACCCCAGCTTTTCTGTATTAGGGGGATTCCTGCAACAGAATGGACTTTTTAAATCAGGAATTACTGATAGGTTTTATAAACTGGTAGTGGTTGTCTGGAGTCCTATCTTGAGAAGGGTTGTAAGGCCAGGCCTGGACTCAAAAGAAAAGGTGCAATGGTTGATCATACATCTTTTGCGCTGACCCAGAAGAAGAGTGTGACAACACATTTGCTAGTTATTTATTTACTCCCTTTACACCTCAGGGAGCACAGAGACCCAAAGGTGTCATTTACTGATTTTAATTTCGGTATACCTGTTAAGGGTAGTAAAATTAAAAGTACCTCCTGTACGTGGAGTTCTAGTTATGTCTAGAATTAGTTATCCACCAATGAGTAAAAGACTGGGCTTTGGTGTCAGGTGGTTCTAGTTCAAATCCCAACTTCATCACTTCCAAACTATAGGCTTTGGTCAAATTACTCATCTGCTCAGGATGTTTGCTTTCTCAGGTGTCCAATAGAGATTGTAAAATCTGTCTCACAGAGACATTGTTTGATTGATATATATGTAAAATGCTCGGTAGGTTACTTAATACACATTAAATTATTTGCCATCAGGTTGATTGCCACTCACAGAAATCCTGTAGAACAGAGTGGAACTGCTCCATAGGGTTTCCAAGGCTATAATCTTTACAGAAGCACACTGCCACATCTTTCTCCCATGAAGAGGTTGGGGGGTTCAAACTGCCAACCTTTCAGTTAGCAGCCACACACTTTAACCACTGCACCATTCGGGATCCTCTAACACACACTAGACTCAGAACTCACTATTATTTTAGCTAATATTTATTATCAGATAATAGACTTTATAGAAAGAGGATCAATGATGTTGTTACACAGATAAAGCTATAGTAACCTTCATAGATGTTTCCTGCCTGAACCAAAAACAAACCTCAGTTATCCTAAAATGTTTTCCTTACTGTTTGTTCAGTATCCATGTTAGGTAGCTCATTTTTGGCCTGCCAATTGGGAATTAAAAACTGATTATGAATTTTAAGTGATGTTTTTATAAATATTATTTCCCAGAACACCAGGGAGAGTCATAATAACCAACTAAATAGTAATAACCATATTATTCCTATATCAATGACCAGAAAAGCAATCACCTGTTAATTATTTTATGAATCGCAGAGGGAATCAGAGGAAAAATATCACTGTACCTCATGTATATTTAGAAAAATTTCCATTATAATTCTCATTTTATATGTTTTATCTCATCCAAAAGTGGAATATATTTAATTATAATTTTAAGACCCCCAGAGCTTTACAAGATTAGATTTCTTTTCTTTTAATATTCCAAATGGATCATCAACAAAATTCTAGCTAATAGAACTGAGCAACATATCAAAAAAATAATTCACCATGATCAAGTGTGATTTATACCAGGTATGCAGGGATGGTTCAACATGAGGAAAACAGTCAATGTATTCCGACACATAAATAAAACAAAAGACAAGAACCACATGATCTTATCAATCAATGCAGAAAAAGGCATTCGACAAAGCTCAACACCCATTCATGATAAAAACTCTCAACAAAATAGGAATAGAAGGGAAATTCCTCAATATAATTAAGGGCATTTATACAAATCTAACAGCCAACATCATCCTAAATGGAGAGCCTTTGAAAGCATTCCCCTTGAGAACGGGAACCAGTCAAGGATGCCCTTTATCACCACTCTTATTCAACATTGTGCTGGAGGTCCTAGTCAGAGCAATTAGGCTAGGAAAAGAAATAAAGGGGATCCAGATTGGTAGGGAAGAAGTCAAAGTATCTCTATTTGCAGATGATATGATCTTATACACAGAAAACCCCAAAGAATCCACAAGAGAACTACTGGAACTAATAAAAGATTTCAGCAAACTTTCAGGATACAAGATAAACATACAAAAATTAGTTGGATTCCTTTACACCAACAAAGAGAACCTCAAAGAGGAAATCATAAAATTGATACCATTTACAATAGCCCCCAAGAAGATAAAACACTTAGGAATAAATCTAACCAGATACATAAAAGATCTATACGATGAAAACTACAAGACATTACTGTAAGAAACCAAAAGAGACCTGCATGAGTGGAAAAACATACCTTGCTCATGGATAGACAGACTCAACATTGTGAAAATGTCAGTTCTTCCCAAAGTGATCTACAGATACAATGCAATCCTGATCCAAATTCCACTGGCAGTTGTTAATGAGATGGAGAAAAAAATCACCACCTTCGTATGGAAAGGGAAGAGGCCCTGAATAAGCAAAGCATTACTCAAGAAGAAGAACAAAGTGGGAAGCCTCACACTACTTGATTTTAGAACCTATTATACTGCCATGGTAGTCAAAACATCCTGGTACTGGTACAACAACAGATACATAGACCAATGGAACAGAATTGAGAATCCAGACATGAATTCATCCACCTACGAGCAGCTGATATTTGACAAAGGCCCAAAGTCCATTCATCGGGGAAAAGACAGTCTCTTTAACAAACAGTGCTGGCAGAACTGGATATCCATCAGCAAAAAACTGAAACAAGACCCATACCTCACACCATGCACAAATACTAACTCAAAATGGATCAAACACTTAAATATAAAATCAAAAACAATAAAGATCATGGAAGAAAAAATAGGGACAACGCTAGGAGCCCTAACACATGGCATAAACATGACACGAACCATTAGTAACAATCCACAAGCATCAGAAGAGAGACTAGATAAATGGAAGCTCCTAAAAATCAAACACTTATGCTCATCAAAGTCTTCACCAAAAGAGTCAAAAGACAACCTACAGACTGGGAAAAAAATTTTGGCTACGACAAATCCAATCAGTGTCTAATCTCTAAAATCTACAAGATACTGCAAAACCTCAACAACAAAAAGACAACCCAATTAAAAAATGGGCAAAGGATATGAATAGGCACTTCGCCAAAGAAGATATTCAGGCAGCTAACAGACATATGAAAAAATACTCACGATCATTAGCCATTAGAGAAATGCAGATCAAAACTACAATGAGATATCATCTCACCCCAACAAGGCTAGCATTAATCCAAAAAACACAAAATAATGAATTCTAGAGATGTTGTGGAGAGACTGGAACACTTATACAGTGTTGGTGGGAATGTAAAATGGTACAACCACTTTGGAAATCGATTTGGCGCTTCCTTAAAAAGCTAGAAATAGAAGTACCATACGATTCAGCTATTCCACTCCTTGGAATATATCCTAGAGAAATAAGGGTCATCACACGAATAAATATATGCACACCCATGTTCATTGCAGCACTGTTCACAATAGCAAAAAGATGGAAACAACCTAGGTGCCCATCAACGGATGAATGGATAAACAAATTATGGTATATCCACACAATGGAATACTACGTATAGATGAAGAACAATAATGAAGCCGTGAAACATCTTATAACATGGAGGAAGCTGGAGGTCATTATGCTGAGTGAGTTTAGTCAGTCATGTAAGGATAGATATTGTATATGATCCCTAGTATAAGAACTCAATAAAAGGTTTAAACACAGAAGAAAACATTCTTTGATGGTTACGAGGGTGGGGAGGGAGGGTGAGGGTTATTCACTAAGTAGATAGTAGTTAAGAATCATAGTTGGCAAAGGGAAGGACAGCACACACTACAGGGGAAGTCAGAACAACTGGACTAAACCAAAGCTAAGAAGTTTCCTGAATACAATCAAATACTTTGAAGACAGAGTAGCAGGGATAGGGGGTCTGGGGACCATGCTTTCAGGGGACATCTAAGTCAATTGGCAGAACAAAGCTTATTTAGAAAATGTTCTGCATCCTACTTTGGTGAATGGCGTCTGGGGTCTTAAAAGCTTGCAAGCAACTATCTAAGATGCATCCATTGGTCCCAACCACCTGGAGTAAAGGAGAATGAAGAACACCAAAGACACAAGGAAAGTGTTAGCTCAAGAGACAGAAAGGGCCACATAAATGACAGACTTCATCATCCTGAGACCAGAAGAACTAGATGGTGCTCGGGTACCACCAATGATGGCCCTGACAGGGAACACAACAGAGTGTCCCAGATGGAGCAGGAGAAAGGTGGGGTGCAGAACTCAAATTCTAGTAAGCAAACCAGATTTAATGGTCTGACTGAGACTGGAGGAACCGCAGAAATCATGGCCCCTGGATTCTCTATCCACCCAGAACTAAAACAATTTCCCAGGTCAACTCTTCAGGCAGGGATGGGACTGGACTGTGGGACATAAAGTGATACTCGTGAGGAGTGTGCCTCTTAGCTCAAGTAGATGCAAGAGACTAAACGGGCAGCTTCTGTCTGGAGGTGAGATGGGAAGGCAGAGATGGTTAAGAGCTGGTTGAATGGACATGAGGAATCAGGGGTGGAAAGGAGGAGTGTGCTGTCACAGTATGGGGAGAGCAATTAGAGTCACATAACAATGTATATATAAATTTTTGTATGGGAAAAAAAAATCCAAGTGGGTCTAGTCCTCCTCTGACTCAGGTAAAACTAAAAATCTTGTGATTTCTGTGCCAAATGTCACCAGTCAACTAAGTCCTCTAAACTCAACCACAACTTAACATTACTATTGCTATCAAAACAATTCATTCACCAACATACTCTCCATAAAAACATTTCTTAATTTCATCATTCTTTTCCTCAGTTTTCACTGCTTCTCATAGTTCTCTGGAGAACCACCTTCTTTTTTTCTGCCATCTTAATTAATAAACATGAAATAGCCAGAGAATTGAACCAAAAGGAAAGAAAAGGAGGAAACCTAAGGGATCTTACCTCAAGTAGCCAATCAGTCCTCATAATCAATTATTCCTTTACATAGTATTCTTAGTAGACAAATAGTTGAGATGATTTGTAGTTTTTTATTTAGATTTTCTTTTTACTTGAAAAGTTTCATTCTACAGTTTATTTAATAATAAGCTTGATAATAATGTTTACTCACTCTACAAATGTGCATTGAAACTCAAGTACATGATTATCGTTCTCATAAGGAAACAAATGATCAAAAAAAAAACACAAAAATTAAGAAACCTTTCCAGGATATTATGGCAAAGAAATTGAACTAGTAACCACTAGAGTGTCCCACCTCTTAGTGTGCTGTCTCTTCCATGAAGCTTTTCTGGTCTCCAGGATGAACATGATTCACCCACTCTGTCTCCCTAGGGCTTATTGATATCTTTCAAAGGTCTTGCTATAGTCTATTATCAGATAATAATAACCATTAATAAAATAAGAGTTATTTGTTATTGAGTCTTATAGAGTGTCAGGTAGTATACTAAGCATTTCTACTTACTGCTTTTAATTGCAAATTTCTATATACACTAAAATGGAGTCCCAACAAATTGAGAGAGAAAATAATGTAAATAGTTGAGGTTATTTTTTTCAGCCATCTTCCACTCCAGGAGCATACCCTGGAGAAGAATTTGAGTCTGCTTTTTTCTCATTATTTTCTGTTTCTGCGTCACTTTCAAAATCTTGCCATACTGACTTCCATTCACAATGAAACTATATCATGCATATCTACTATTTATTGTATACTGTTTATTTTTTATACATTGCCCCGACAATGTCAAGTATGCATATAGTACCTGAAAAGCTGTGTATTAACAGATCTCCTATGTAATTTCAGGGTTTCTCAAGGGTGATTTTGACCTTCAGACTTTAGACTTTAACTTCCCATTGAGATGTGATGCCATTGTATTTATTTCCCTTACTGTAATGTTCTTTAATTCATAATTATTAGATGTTCATCTATTTCATAACTTTAGAGCTCTCAGTACTTACCTCAGTGTCTTTTTCATGGAAGGTGGTTGCTACATAAGATCAATGGTAATAATTTTAATAGTGTGTTTCTCATCTCATGGCAGATGGCTATCCCCGTGAAGAAATTGTCTATCAATGGAAGCGCAGTTCTGTTGAAGTGGGTGACACAAGATCCTGGAGGCTTTATCAGTTTTCATTTGTTGGACTGAGAAATACCACTGAGGTAGTGAAGACGACTTCTGGTAAGATATGCTTGAAAAGAATTTTGAGTGATCTTTCCAGAGTTAAAATTCTGGTATATGTGATTGGGAAGACTTCAATACCTGTCTGCAAATTATATTCATAAGATTAAATGAAGTGTTTTAATTTCCTAGAGAAACTTTAGGTTGTCATTCTAGTAAAATAGATTAAGGGAAATGCATTTTATCAATTTGAATCAAATTAGATTCAAGTTGGATTAGAAAATTATTGTTTAACTTCTTTAAATAAAAAATGAGTAGCAATTGTTAAAAGATTTGTTAGAACATGAGTTGGCCAGTATAGAGTTAATGTTTTCTTTTAGAGATCAATACAGTAACATTTAAAATAATCACATAGGGATAATGAACTTTCCATAAATGCAAAAAACTGATCACAGTGAATATGAACAATTCTCCATTCAGTAACTTAATATTATGATGCTCAAGCTGACTTCATCAGTGGGTAAGAGATGAGACTTAGGTGTCAGACAGACCTGGGTTCAAATTCCAGCTCCATCAGTTACTAGCTATAGATATAGAGCAAGGTACTGAATCTTTTGTGGGATCAGCACTCCTAAATACCCAGTGTGGATAGAGACACCTATATTGCAAGTGTATTGTGTTTATGGAAAAAAAATAAATTGCTTAGAATGATACCTGACTCAATAAATACTGGCTCTTATTTATATTAGTTATAATTATCAATTATGCATGGGGTCTAATGTGGTCTGGAATTTAGATTTTTTTCAAGAGAAGCTAAAGATCTGTATTTTTATATTAAATCTCATGATTTTTAATGGGCTTAATTCAGTTGATCGAAAATTCTGTATTGGCAAAGTTAAACATGTTCCCAGACCAGATTTGTCTCAGAGGTGACTGGTTTGAAACCTCTGCAATGCTGAGTACACACTCCATGAAGATTACTTTAGCTACTTCTTTAAAAATTATGTGAATTTAAATACATCCCAATTTCAAATTTAAACATGGTGTTGTCAGCTTAGTGTCTATGAAGGTGTGTCTTTTAAAATATTGAGTCATGTATTGAGTCATTTTCTGTTGATTTACCTACACATATCTGCTTTTGTTGTTTTTTTTTTCCCCCTAAAATACATAGGAAGTATTTTTGTGTTGTCTAATTAGGAATAAGCTTTTATTCTATTCTACAAAGAGAAACAAAATTAAGGATCTACACAAAGATAGAAATTTAAGATTCTACCTGCATATACACCATAATTTAAATCAAAAAGTTATCTTCACCTAACACTCTTTTTAACATTTGAAAATTTATCCTAAAGGCTATCTTACTTTACAAAAAGAATCTGAAAGAAGGTCAAAGTAATACTCAAGTACACTTTTGAAAACTAGCCTTCTGTTCCCATATCCATAAGAAATCCTGGCCATTAAGAACTAGACTACTCTTTTATTTAGCTCAAATTTCCATCCATGAAAGAAAGAACATGTGTACAAATATTCTCCAGTTCTGCCTGCTTCCAGAAGGAGAAACTGGGCAGTAAGTTCTGATGTATATTGATATTTCTATACTGACTAACATGTATTTTTACTGTTATAAGGATATATGTAACACAAAATTTACCAACTCAATGTTTTTCATGTGTACAACTAGCATGTATTTTGTTTAGTAATTTTGAGACAAAAGTGTCATCAAGACCAAATAGGGGAAGGGAGACGACTTTACATCACAGATCCTAATATTATGTCCTCCCTAATGACTCATATTAAGAAAGATCTAGGACATTTAATGTCTATTAAGAGATATTTCATGAAGTAAATTGTCTACCTGCTTAAAGCATGGCAAGGAGAATTACCAAGGTTACCAAGGCTATTGAGCTTACAGTAAAAAGCATCAGCAAACAAAAACTGCATTTGATAAGATACTAGGTTTGTTACTGAGTGAATCAAAAAACCAAACCCATTTCCATCCAGTTGATCCTGACTCATAGCGACCCTACAGGACAGAGTAGAACTGCCCCATAGGATTTTCAAGCTATAATTTTTTCAGAAGCAGACTGCCACTTTTCTCCCACTGAGCAGCTGGTGGGTTCAAACTGCCTGTTATTTAACCACGGCACCACCAGGGTTCCTTTGTTATTGAGTAACATCATTAAATTAATCTCTTCAACTCCTTTGGAAATTTTAATATGGTGTTTAGCCTTCCATATTGGTCTTCTTGTCCACTTCTTGCTGATTTGCATTTTGTTCTTAAAACCATTCAGTTTGCCTCTGTAAAGGGAGAAGGGCTGAACTGAAAATTAGCACTGGTACTGAGAGGCAGCTTGGTTCTCGTGACAGTTAATTCTGTAATGCTTAGAAGTTTCTACTTGATCTTTTGTTTCTGTTGCTGTTCCTATCTTCAAATCATAGCTCCATAATTAGTTAACATCTGTAAGAAAGTTATGTTAACAATGCTCTTTGAAAATCATCAGAAGTTCACATTTTTATTCCTTTTAGATCTTAACCATTTTGTATTATAGTATGGTTTTCTCCTAAACTTAAAGTAAATGTATCCCCCTTTAAGAATCCTTCTGTTGTAGCTGGGGAAGAATATTGCCTAAAATTTAGCATAGTTTAGTGTAGGGTTTTCTTCCCTTCATTCATTCAAGCCCACATTTCACGATTTTGTTATATCCAAGTGGTGCCTACACTGTTGCTTTCTTAATATTTTTTCATGAAACTGATTTATTGACTTTAGTAAAATGGATGTGTTTTAAAAAGGAAAGTTCGTATTAGGACCATAATTGAAAAAAAATAATCATTTGGCATAAATAGAAGTTGCCATAAAAGTATAATGAAAACCAAACAAATGCTCTGAAATTTTAAGTGGATATATTTGCTCCCCAGGCTCTGAGTATGTTGAGTACGAGAGGTATTAGGGAGATAATAAAGTGAAACTAGCATCAAAGTAAAACATACTTCTTGATGTAAACAGAAAGATAGAAGGAACATTTCTCAGAAAATAATTTTCTCACCAAATATTTAGTAATCCTTTCTTCCACTCTCTAAATTATCTCCTTTACCACTGGTGGTAACCATTACCACACTTGAGAAATGTATTGTTTTGGTTGTAGATTCGTAAGACTTGGAGAATACTTTTAAATCACAGTCAATATATGCAAACAGAGTCTGCATCCGCCATGTCTCTCCTCAAACCATCATCTCTTCCTGATTGCTCTATTTCTGGAAGTAGCATCATCATTGTCCCAGTGAGCCAGGAGTGAGCACTCAGAGACTCATGCCTCTGCCTCCCACATCTGATGAATCATGAAGGCACTTATGCCTGGAAAATATCTTGTGTAACAGTGTCCTCTTTTCAGTTGCCATCACCACTGTCCTAGTTCTGAATTTTGTGTCTTCTCATTTGGACTGTGTCAGTAGCCTATTAAGTTGCATCCCTGCTGTCAGTCTCCATTCTACAATCTGTCCTTTGCACATTACTCAGAAAAAATTAAAACTTACTGAGTATTAACTACATGCACGGTGGCAAGCATTTTATGTAAATGACTTACTTTGATTCTCATATTTACTGTCATCAGCACTGATGGTACCACTGCTGATGAGGAAACTGAGACTTTGAGGGGTTCATTGACTTGCAGGCATTGAATGTAGGAGATAGAACATGAACATAAGTGGTCTACTCCCAGAGCTCATACTCTTAATCACTCACTACACTATTTTTTATCCCGTTGTGGCCCAATAGGTCCTTGTGAAGCACAACTTTCAACTTTCAAGACATCTCAAGAATTCAGTAGATTCTAGTTGCCCCACTCCCCCAACCCACTACCCCTCCTCCAAAAGTAAGAAAAATCCCAGAGGTGCCCAAGAAGAAAGGCCTGGTGATCTATTTCCGAAAAATCAGCCATTGAAAACCTTGTGGAGAGGTTCTATTCTGACACGTATGGGATTGCCATGAGTCAGAATTGACTCTCTGACAACTATTTTTTAAATTGTTGTTATTACTCTTAATTTGTAAATGATCCAATGTGTCGCTTATATATTAGGAACAATAATAATAATAAAATCAATTCCGTTTGCCTCCTTAAAGGGAGAAAGGTTGAACTAAAAATTAGCATCGATACTGAGAGGCAGCTTGGTTATTCTGACAGTTAATTTTGTAAATTTCTTCTTACTTTCCTCCACTGGGATTCATAGCAGGATTTTAAAATCACTAGCACAATGGATAAAGTCTATGCTCATTGTGTGATTTCTAAAATATCTGTTAAAAAACCTATAGGACAGAGTAGAACTGCCTTTTGGTTAACAGCCAAGCTCTTAACCACTACACCACCAGGGTTCTGAAATAAATATAATCCATGCTATATCTTCAAACAGTGCCCATTTTTACAGAACCATACCCTTTCCCTTGGCTGAGGTTTTCTGGATAGTTTGCACCTACTTCATGTCTTTGTTCATTTTGATGCCTTATTTTCATTATTTAATACCAAGGTCAAGTCCAGCCTTCTCTCATGAAGCCTCTTCTGCCTACATCAGTGTGTATTTACTGATTTACTGGTCAAATAATTCTCTAAATAGAAAAATAAAAATAACTCCCAGTTTCCAGACTGTGTTTTACTTTAGATGTTTTTGGTAAACCAAGAGAGAAATCTTTTTAAGCTCAGAAGAACACATTTAAGAATTTACTCATCATTGAGGTGAGCTATTTTGGAAGGGGAAAAATAAAAAAAGATACAAGTTAACGATTCTTTTTTTCATTGAAGAGGTTGAAAGGAAAATAAAATCCTAAATGATAGGAGAACATTAATAAATATAGCATCAATCCTGCAGTTACTTTTTGAGTCACAGTAACTTGTGAGCCTATTTTAGTCAATAATAAACTTTTCAAACTACTTGAAGCAATGTAATATCTTAAAATAAATCAGTGGATGACTGCACAGTAATAGATTTTTATTTTATTTTTAAGCTTCAGTTTAGAAAATATAACTCTTGATATCTGGAGAGAAAAGTGTGTGAGTTATGTAAAGAGATCTGGGCCAGGACAGCCATGGAGAAGTCATTTGCCCTCTTTGGGATGAAGGTTATTTATCTGACATAAATGCATTTGACTGTATGCTGCTTTGAAGTCCTGGCCTTTAGCGCTTATGAACAACTCCTGATATAACCAAGGTTACATGTAGACGTTGAAATGTAAGAGCTGCTTTCCTTATAAATCAGTGCTTTCCTAGAATGTTTTCCCTTCATCACATTTTCTGTGTTTTCAAAGCTAGTCAATTGCAAAAACAAACTTTGTGACATTTAGGTTTTTAATGTAAGGGAAATGATACTTTTCTCCATCTATTTTATTTTTAGCAATACATTGTTAAGAATATAAAATGCATGCTAAAATTGCATGCTAATGGCAATTTATTTTATTTGCATTTCAGTACTAGAATAGTCATACATTACATTTTAAAATCACAGATTTAGCTTTTAAATTGCAAGATTGCGCTGACATTACCTAGCTTGAAGATGGCGCTGGAGAGGTGCAGAGAGGTTGTATAGAGAAGTCAAATGAAATCCAAAGAAAATGGTTTGGATTCAAGGTTACACACATCACTTCTGCTTACATTCTATTGGCAAGAACTAGTTGCATGTCCCATAGAGATAAAATGGAGCTGGAAAACGTATCTCAGTTACGTGCAAGGAAAGAGAATGGGTTTTACGACTTTATAGTCAATAGTGATAAATCATTTTACATGTCTCATCAAGCCACAAAGAATAGTTTTGTCTTGTTTTGTTTTTCCATTTGACGGAAGTGTAAACTGGAGTTTAGAGGGGCTAAGAATTTGTTCAAGGACATACAGGGAGGTAGTTTTTAATCAAGATCTTAAATTTTTAACCTACCACTTCTCATAAACATGTTAAAAGGATACATTAATTAAAATAAAAATTATTATTCCTAAGCTTGATAATAGCTAATTTTACAGTGACAATGTAATGCAATGTGATTAAGTATTAGAGCTTAATATAATAAACCATATTATGCATCAACACAATATTAACATGTAAGAATAACAATTATATTTAGATATAGAAAAAATATGAAGTGAGAAACTTAATTTAACAAAGATTTTTTTTTTTTTTCCTTGATTTTCAGGAACTTATTTACTGCTTTGGAGAAATTATTATTTACTAGCCAAGTGAACCTAGGAATCACCATTCCAAATCTGTCCTTAATTAAGAAACTATTGGAAACAGCGTTTTTATATACATTTGTTTATGTAGAAAAAATTAATCTGAAAGAAAAAATAGTAAAAGCTTTCCATAGCTACTATTTACAGTAATTTAGAGGATTAACATCTTATTTTGACAGTCTATCAAAGCCAACCAGGTCAAAAAAAAAAAAACAGTATTTTCCAACAATTTGACAATTCTATTTTGCTACATTTAAAGGACACCTACGTCAGTGTGATGTAACTATCACGTCCCTCCTGTCTAGCCTGTGACCACAAATACATTTTATATATTAAATAATTTTTTTAAAAAATTTGTTAAAATGTGAGAGAGAAGATGGGGACCGAGTCCATGGAGCTCACACTACACTCAAGCTCATTAAAGACAACTTTCACTCTATTTGATGTAACTGAATGATTGTTTCATCTTCTTTTTGTACTTTCAAAAAATACTACTATTCATCATTGCAGATAGAGGCTGAAAAGGGCAGTAAATAGCAATGAGGAATATAATTAATGTGTTTTTTTTTTTTTTTGTTATTATTGTTTGTTTTGCAATTTAGCATTCTTTTCTTTAAAAAGAGGTTACTATGAAGGTCACTCACATTGCAGTGCATGACAGTCCAGGGAAGAATTTGCTTGATATATGGACCAGAGGCTGACCAGCATTTGTTTACCATTCTCACTGGCCACTGATGTAATCCATCTCTGTTAGAAAGTCAAGGACAGCCAGTTGAATTAGTACATTCCAGAAGGGAAGAAATAGATCAGCTAATCTAATAGACATAATGATGAAAATCAAGGTGTGTGGTGCTGGTAGTAATATGAGTATAAGCAGATTAGAAATCCTGTTGGGAAACTATTCCAATGAACTAGTTGTTTAAGTTGAAGCTTTCACCTATATAAAAAAAAAGATTAACAAATATACTGAACATGATTTATGTTATTTTTCATTTAAATTTACATATGGGCATCATTGCTTTTCAAGAAATTGACCGTGCTTTATGTCAGTTTAAGGAGCCCTGGTGGTGCAGTGGTTAAGCGCTCAGCTTCTAAATGAAAGGTCTGGAGTTCAAACCCACTGGCCACTCTGAGGGAGAAAGATGCAGCACTTTGCGTCCCTAAAGATTACAGCCTTGGAAACCCCATGGGGCAGTTCTACTCTGTCCTATAGGATCCTTATGAGTTGGAACAGACTCGACAGCAATGAGTTTGTTATGGTTCTATGCCAGTTTATGTTACATTTAGCATAGAAACCATATCATACATGTCTATTTTTTCACATTTCTTCATCTTCCATTTCATCCACTCTAAAATTATCTCTTTCTTATTATACACCATCCCTCAGATAAACAGAAATATTAACCAAAAATGTTTTCTTAAAAGCATAGCTCTTCTCCCATGCCCAACACAAACCTGATTGTTTTGCCCGTAAGGGCTTTCTATCAGCTATATAAGATGACGTCCTTATTTACAAATATTGGAATACAGTAAATAAATGACACTGCTATAAGATTTATAGGTGAAAGCTTCAACTTAAACAACTGAGTTCATTGGAATAGTTTCCCAACAGGATTTCTAATCTGCTTATACTCATATTACTACCAGCACCACACACCTTGATTTTCGTCATTATGTCTATTGTTCCCTGCTAAATGGTGAAGAGCTTTGTAATATAAAAGAAAATGTGTAATTCATGAGCCGTGTAATAGCTCCTTGTTAAAGAGATAATGCAATCACGGACAACAATTGTAACCACTTAATGATTACATTTCCTTAGTTGGTGATTTCTTGTTACCAATGTCAGTGACTTCAAGTGAAATTAGATTGATACAAAAATAAAATTTTAGGGCCAAATTTTAAAGATCAAGCCTGATTATAATTTTACTTAAAGATAAATTAATCCAAAGAAGCAAAGTCAGAGGTTGCAAACTAGCAGCCAATTGCCTAACTCCATCGTAGAGCATGGGTCATTAGGCATCCTACCTACATAACAGGCGATGTCCAGTCATCTCCGACACATCATAACAGACTTAAATTTATTTTAGTCAACAATAAACAATTGAAGGATTTCATATGAAAACTTAGATGTTCTTCTTCTCTTAAACATCTGAGCCATCATTCCCATGTGAAAAGAATTTGTTAGAGCTGACTTGTCATCTGTCCCATAGGTAGGGCACACAAAATCCAGTTTACCAAAGTCCTGGCCAATCTCTGTTGTATTTTTAGAGCTATAAGTCTTTCTTCTTTGAATTACTATTTCCCAGTTTGGGAAAACAATTTATGTGAACCTATGTATCAATCAAAAGTGGGTAAGAATGAAAAATAAAAGCCAAACCAGTTACTGTTGAAACCAAATTCTGACTCATAGAGACCACGTGTGGAAGTCTGCTTCTGTAGAGATTTACATCCTTGGAAACCCTGTGGGGTCGCTATGAGTCAGAATTGACTTGATGGCTGTGGGTTTGGTTTGGACCTATCTATCTGTCTGTCTGTCTGTCTGTCTGTCTATCTATCCATAGTGGAAGTGAAGAATATTCTTTATTTTTAATGAGTATGTCAAAAAAACACTACGAGATGAATGTGAAACCTATGAACTGAACCAAGATTTGACTGAAACAGGTATTAGGCTAGTTGCCCAGGGGAGTCAGAACCTGGCCTGTCTAGGTGTCACTGCCTGTCATACTCTACTACTGGGTTTATTAATCATAAATATCTAGCATAAACAATGTAAATCAATCATCAGTTCATTTGGTTTATCGCTACTATCTGCTTTGTTGGAAGATGGATTTCAAATATAATTATGAAGCTTTAGATACAGATATCTGTGCATATAGTTTTCTCTGTACTTTTCTTTCTTCCTCAACTCACATCTAAGCAGCTTTCAAAAGCTTTCTTGCCATTTTCTTGCACATCACTTATTAGCAGTCTTGCATAGTCAATTAACACTTTTTCGTGCTGTAGTTCTCAGAAGATACATACAGAGGACAATTGTTTATTCTGCAGTAAAGCCCTCTTGTTCATTTTCTCTGATGAAAAGAGACAGCTCAGTACAGAACAAAAAAGAAGCATTTCTAGTTAAGGGATGCTGTACTGTCTTTTCACCACATAGTTGAATGACCTTGGGCAAATAATTTTCTCTTTTGTCCCTCATTTTCTTCATCTATAAAATAAGAAAAGACTCTAGCTTGATTTTGAAGGTACTTTTCACCTCTAAAATGTTATTCTGTGTTTCCTGATATTTAGCTACCCTGTTATAAAGCAGAGTTACAAAGCAGTCTTCTATGTCTTCAAGAGTTTCTAGCAAAAGTGTCCTCATGTTTTCTTAATATGTAAAACACAGAAATTAACAGATCTATTTTATCTGTTATATATGAAGATCCTTGGTGTCAACTGTGGAGGTGAAGGGCCCAGGCTGTTTCCATAGAGTTGGTTGGTAAATAGACTCAGGTCTAACAAATTTGGCATGGGAAAAATAGGCCCACTGCAGGTGTGAGGTGTGAGGGTGGATGTTAATTGAATTTGCTGTGAATGCAGAATTGGAAGGGGGCTGAAGATAGAACAATAGCTGTGACAATGGTTTCAGGGAGGAAGAAGAAAAGACACTCAGTGTCCTGAAACAAAGCACTTGAAATCAGTAGGGTAAAAGTGAGACCTTAATTTATTATTTTATTAGTTAATTTTTAGTAGCTTAAATATATGTTCTGGCCAGGTGTATATGGTGTTTCAAAGATGTCACTTTAAGGACTAAGATGCACTAGACCCAAGTCATGCTGTTTGTAATCACCTCATATGCATGCAAAAGCTGGACAATGAATAAGGAAGACTGAAGAAGAATTGACGCCTTTGAATTATGGTGTTGGTGAAGAATATTGACTATAGCATGGACTGCGAAAAGAACAAACAAATCTGTCTTGGAAGAAGTACAGCCAGAATGCTCCTTAGAAGTGAGGATGGTGAGACTCCGTCTCACGTACTTTGGACGTGTTATCAGGAGAGATCAGTCCCTAGAGAAGGACATCATGCTTGGTAAAGTAGAGGATCCGAGAAAAAGAAGAAGACCCTCAATGAGATGGATTGACACAGTGGCTGCAACAATGGGCTCAAGCATAATAACGATCATGAGGATGGTGCAGGACTGGGCAGTGTTTTGTTCTGTTGTAGATAGGGCCACCATGAGTTGGAATGGATGGCACGCAACAACAACAACATACAGTGTTTTGCACCAGCAATCTATGATAATAGAAATGACACTACCATCTTTAATATAAGAGTAACAGAACGTACTAGCAATTGTAAGATCTTTGCATGCATCATCTCATTCACTTCTTCCAGCAGTTTTATGAGGGGATGCCTGGTTTCAAAATGAAATTATCTTGTACAACCAACTTTGTAGAAACATAAGTAGATGTAAGACCTTGTCCAAGATCACAGAGTAAGTTACTGAACAGACACCTACTTTTCCTGACTGATATTCTGATTCCATTCCAGTGATGTGATAACCAAACATTTGGGTTGTTTTTGAATTTGTGCTTACAGAAACACTTGCCAATGCCCGTGTTCCTTTATGTAGTGTGTATGTCGGTTTACATACAACATACATATTTGTTTATATACAATACGTATATATATAGTTGTTGTTAGCTGCCTTCAAGTCAACTCCAACTCATGGAGACACCCTATGCAACAGAACAAAATGCTACCTAATCCGGAATCATCCTCACAATTGCCAGCATGTTTAAGTCCATCCTTGAAACCACTGTGCCAGTCTATCACACCAAGGATCTCACTCATTGGCCCTCTACTTTGCAAAGTATAATTTCATCCTCTAGTGATTGATCCTTCTTGATGATATGTCCAAAGCAAGCAAGTCAGAAGATGATCTGTTATGATCTATAAGGTTTTCATTGGCTAATTTTCATAATTAGATCCCCAGGCCTTTATTCCTAGTCTGTCTTAGTCTGGAAGCTCTACTGAAACCTGTCTACCATGGGTAACCTGCTGGTATTCGAAATACCAGTGGCATAACTTCTAGCATCATAATAACGTACAAACAACCACAGTACAACAAACTGACAGATGGGTGGGGGATATATATATATATACTTTAAGCTGACTCCATACAAATAGAAGCCCTAGTGGCACAGTGGTTAAGAGCTATGACTGCTAACCAAAGGTCAGCAGTTCCAATCCACCAGCCGCTCCTTGGAAACACTATGGGGCAGTTCTACTCTGTCCTGTAGGGTCTCTATGAGTCAGAATCGACTAGATGGCAAAGGGTTTGGTTTTTTCTTTTTTTCCATACAAGCATGGCAGAATCAGACTGTAATAGTTTAAGCTAAACTATATATACTATGTTAACAAAGAACACAAAATTTCAGTGATCAGAAGAAGCAAATAAACAAAAAATATCTATATCTCACATATTTCTCTGACCCAGGTGCTTCTTCATTCTGAAACATACCATTCTCATGGAAGAGGTTGACAATGACAGAAGAACACAATGATTCTTAAAGTATCTGCCTTGATGGGCATAAGTCATTATAGCACACATATGTCTGACCAAAGCAAGTTATACTGCCAAGCCTGATGTCCATGGGGAGATGCATGCTCCTCTTACACAAAGGGGCTCTGGGAAGTCCTATGGAGGAATGGTCTTAGTAGAAAGGAGCAGCAAATGTTTTGAACTATAGAAGCATAGCCAAAAATTGCTGTTAGTATAATCCCTTTACATCCCATCTGCCTGGCCTTGTAAATGTAGGAAGTTGGAAGTGCCCGGTCATCCCTCCTCATGAAGCCATCCCCAGAGGCAGTGGTTCTTACAGCACTGTATGCCATCTAATCCTGCAGTACAGACCATGCCTTTGACAAACATCTTGTCTTCTTAGAGAGGGTGAAAGTAACTCTTCCTCATAAAGTGGGTGGGGAATGGAAGCCTGTGGTGGTGAGTGATCAGTTTCAGTTTCTGTTGGTCTCTAAAATGTCAGGATAAGTCACTTTCAGGAAGGGAAATGGTTGACTTACTCTCAAGGAAAATGCAGCCCAGGCATAAAAATGTCTCTCCCTTTAACGATTATCCTCTTGAAAGGAGACTCTTTTGGGTCAGGCTTGTCTCACTTTGTCAATGACCTATAGCTATGATTTTCTTTTTATGTAAAGTTGGCTTCAGAAGGAGCAGATGGTAATGCAAAATATTAACATGAAAATGATTGTAGGGTGATGGGAACTGTCAGGTTTTATAAACATGGGCAAGATTTTCCCTGCTGTACCACTGGGATAGCTTTATTAATTATAACAAAAGTAAGCCCACAAATATCGGTCCAGTACTAAATTCAATTTTACAGTTATTAGGCAGTGGTAACTTCTAAGAAATAGTAAATCAGGATCATCCAGTTGGCAGTAGGAGGAAATGATTGAACACAGTTTAGTAAAGAATGGGCATAAAATAATGAAAACATCAGGCTGTCTTGATGGCTGTTGTTTATTTATTTTGCATGGGGGGCAAAGTCCTTAACTGTCTCTAATAACCAACCAAAAGCTTTGTCATGCCGTCAATTCTGACTCATGGTGACCCCATGTGTGTCATAGTGGAATTGCGCTTCATAAAGTTGTTAATGGCTGTTATCTTATGAAAATAGATTATTAGGACTTTTCTCTATGGTACCTCTAGTTCAAATCACCAACCTTTTGGTTAGTAGTGGAATGCAAACTGTCCCACCCAAGGACCTTGTCTCTAACAGGTCTGAGTAAAAAACAGACTTAGATAAATAAAGTAGTTTCAAACAGAACTTAAACGTTTTATTGTATTTAATCTTAACAATGAGCTTGATTTTTAAACGCTTTCATCTATGAAACGTTCTAGAAGTAATTCTACTCCTCTGCTTTATAAATGAAGTACCTGATGTATAGTGCTATTAATAACTTAAAACAATGTCACACGGCTAGTTATTAGTAGAACTGGAAGTAATCACCAAGCATCTGAATCCCAAGCCACCTCTCCGTTTACTGACCACTACCTAAGACAAAGTAAAAAAAACAATTTTTATTTCATTGGTACTTCTAGCCAATTTTATACTGTAACAATCTAATATGTTTTGTTACTCAAGTTGATGGTAATATTTAGAGTTTTGATAATTGACTTTAACCTGAAATGGTTTTCTGATCTCCTTCCAGTAAGCCTCTCTCAAGCTTCTCTGTTAAGTTCTTAAAACCTAAGAACTCAAAAGCTTACATTGCCAGGTCCTCTCTCGCATCAGACGTTGAGGTAAAACAGGATGAAGAAAAATACAAATTAAGAGGGAAAGAATGACTGATTTAAGCAGATGGCCTACTTCTGAGTTTGCTACACAATGCCAGCATTAAGGAATAAGTTGCATATTGTTTGAGTTTTTACATGTCTGTAATTATTAACTATTAGTTGAAACATCATGAAATGATAAAAGAAAAATTAGAATAAGAGTTTTTAAACCCAGATTCCACTGCCAGGTAAGCCTCTAACTTGCTGTGTTACTTTCATCAAATCCCTTTAGTCTTTTCTGTTGCAGTTTCTCTCAGGAAACTATGCTTGTTCAGCCAACTTTCTGATAGAGATGTGTTGCTATTCTAAGTTGCCATTGAGTCCGCTCTGACTCATGGCAACCCCATGGACAACAGAACAAAGCATTGTCCAGTCCTACACCATCTTCATAATCTTTTGTGTGCTTGGGTTCATTGTTGCAGCCACTGTATATTTTTTTTTAATTTTTTTTATTGTACTTTAGGTGAAGGTTTACAGAACAAATATTTTCTCATTAAACAGTCAGTACACATATTGTTTTATGATATTGGTTAACAACCCCAAAACATGTCAACATGCTCCCTTCGCTGCCTTGGAGGACTTTTTTTTTTGGTGAAAATATGCATAGCCAAAGATACATCATTTCAAAAATTTCTACATGTACAATTCAGTGACGTCGATTACGTTCTTCCAGTTGTGCTGCCATTCTCACTTTAGATGAAGGTTTACAGAACAAAATAGTTTCTCATTACACAGTTAGTATGCATATTGCCCTATGACAATGGTTAAGAACCCCACTACATGTCAACACTGTCCTTACTCGACTTTGGATTCCCTATCAGCAGCTTTCCTGTCCCCTTCTGCCTTCTAATCCTTGTCCCTGGACTGCTGAGCCACCGTATATTTTGAGTGCCTTCTAACCTAGGGGCTTATCTTCCAGCCCTGTATCAGAGAATATTCTGTTGTGACCTACAGGATTTTCAATAGCTAATTTTTGGAAGTAGATCACCAGACCTTTCTTCTCAGTCTGTCTTAGTTTGGAAGCTCTGCTGGAACTTGTCAACTATGAGTGACCCTACTAGTATTTGAAATAGCAGTGGCCTAGATGCCAACATTTTAGCAATATGAAAGCCATCACAGTATGACAAACTGACAGACAGGTAGAGAGAATCAAATGAGACAATGAACATGAACATGCTTTATAGCATGTTGAGAGTGTAGCACGTATGTAAGTCATCATTGTTTTAAGAATTATCTATAAGACCCCCTATAGATATGAAGTTCTAGAGTTATGAAATGGAGTTAAGACTCCAGGTAGGATTTTGTGTGTGTGTGTGTGTGTGTGTGTGTGTGTGTGTGCACCAGTAAGGAAATTAAAACACGAAGAACGTGAATCATTTATCCTAACTCCAGGAAGAGCAAGTTCCTGTTTCTCAGTTGGGTTCCTGTGATCAGATTTTGCCATCAGGACTTGAGAATGATAAGCTGGTAACAATCAAGGGTAATACAAAAGAGACACAAAAGGCAAAATTCTGACTTTTTCTGTCACTCTGGTGGGAAAACTTCTATTAAAATTTCAAGGCTAGCCATGAAAATGTAAGGATAAAAGAGGCTGCAATTAAAGGAAGGCAGAGGAAGGGGAAATTTGGAAGCTCCTAGGATTAATGTGTTTTCACCGAATGCCATAAGTAACCTGTAGCAGTTGACAGTTTGCTGTCTCCGGGGAGTGTGAGAGAGCTGAGCTGGCTAAGCACAGTCTTTTAAGTCTCTTTGGAATTACTTTCATATGAGGAATGGAGGATGGTAAACAATTTGACATTAGACTCCACGTAGAGATGTAGAAACAGGTTTTAAGAGAATTATCCTTTCATTTCAAAACATTCAGCACATTTTCTTGTCTCTAAAGGGAGACCCAATAAAACATATGAAATTCTACATTACTGCTGGTGTTTGTTCTAACACTGGGAGAAACACATACTTACTTCTTCCTGAAAACTGGTAGCCTGGTTGAAACTTTCTTGAACAAAAACTGCCATTTCTACTAAGACTCTGTAACTACTCAATGTTTGAAAAATTCAAAATCTCTTTTATTTATTGAAAACATGCTATGTGTAACAAACTCTCCTCAGCAAGGTCCATAAAGTATCTCTCTTGATCCCCATAAAAATCTCAAGGTAGGTATGACCACTATTCTCATTTCAGAGATAAGAAAACTGTAACTCAAGAAATTCGTATAATCAGTCCAAGTCCTCACAGCTAGCAAGAAAAATCAGGACATTTGAAATAAAATTTAACTAGCCACAAATCCCATTCTGATTTGTAGAATTTCTTATAAGGATCCCTCTGGCAAGAAAGTGATACAGAGAGATACAGGATAAAGAGGGAGGGGAGAAAATAATTTTGCAATTAAAATTTACTTTAGAAACCCATGAAATTTAGGCCCAGCAGGCCTGGGATGCACTTGCGAAGCTGCTACTAGGTTTGGCCAAAGGCAATTTCAACAGCGCTGCTTTAGTTTCTCAGCCGTGCTCTTCACCATGTTTCAATTGTTGAAAAAAAAAAAATTCAGTGGTCTTTATTGTCCAGAAAACCCAAACCAGTTATGTCTAGTGGATTCTGACTCATGGTGACCCCACGTGTGTCAGAGTAGAACTGTTCCATAGGGATTTTGGAGGTTGTGAGCTTTCAAAAGCAGATTGCCAGGCCTTTCTTCCAAGACATCTCTGGGTGGGTTTGAACCATCAACCTTTCAGTTAGTAGGCCAATACTAACTATTTACGCCACCCAGGGACTCCTAAATTAGTGACAGACACCTGAATACACCAGCTTGCTCATTTCTTAAAGATTTATTCAGTGTTGAGTTCATCAGCTCTCGGAATAGCCACAGACTCAACATAGATCAAGAATTCATGCAAATCAGTGAGTGAAACCAATGAAAATATATTGGACATAGAGATAGTTTCTTCATTTTGTTTCATTCTTTTTTTTTAAACTGGCTTTGGATTTTCATTGCTCTAAAGAAAATGTATCTCACTTATTGATAAAAGTGAAAAAAAATCCAAAAAGACTTATTTGTTGCTGTTTAAATAATAATTAACTCATTATATTTAATTCAAATTAATTCCATTATATTTAGTTCTCTCAATTACTACATGCTGTGAATATTATTATAGCCTTTGTACAGATGAAAGAATTCAGGCTCGGAAGGGATAACTTGCTCCAGGTCACATGATTATTGAATGGAAGGGCGAAGATTCATAATCAATTCAGACAGAAAAGTCTGCCTGTAGACATTGGTCCAAAACTGCTAAGCTCTACTGGTGTGGCCAGAAACTCTGATGAGCTCTTTTGTGGTCAGCTCAGCTCAGTTCATTGGCTATGTACTCAGGACCTCCTATGTTCCTTGCACCATTAACAGTGTTCAAGTAGATGATTAGACATGATCCTTGCCCTTGAGCAGCTCATAGTCCAATGGAATGACAGTAAGCCAATCTAAATGAATTATTAACAACTTCTACATGAATCCCTAGGTGGCAAGACTAATGACGCACCACATACAGAAATCTATATTTTTCCTACACCAGAGCACATCAGTGTACACATGCTTCAATAGCGTGTCATTCTCATTTATTTTTTTTCTAAATGAAAAAATCATTATCCTAGAAATATCTCCATTTTTTAAAATACCTTAGTATATGTCTGGAATATAATTTTAGGATATCAGTACAGTCATTATCTATTTAAGAGCTTTTGTAATTCTTAATTGTGAGTGCGTGAGTGGGCTTATTTTAGTGAGTTGCCTACAGCCACCCACTCCTGTTTCTGGCAGTCAGGATGCTCGCCCCCATGACTGCAATGCCTAGAGCCTCCCAGTCAGGGGCTGGTGGGAAAGAGATGTCTACAGAGACCAACTGCCATCTCAGTACTCTGATAAGTGGAGTTTGTTTAGGGAGCCTTTGCTGAAATGTCAGCCAGTGGTGAAGGTGTCATTTCCATATCTCTGTCATCTTAATGCTTGAGAGAGCTGTTGCATGGTTTATGCTTTCCTTCCCCTGTCTCCCACATTCAACTTTTGGTCTGTGGAAGTACCAGGCATGGGCTTGGCATACAGGCTAATCTGACCTGTCTGCAGCTCAAGATATGATAGGCACATGATGTTGGATCCAACCTTCAATCCATCACCCTCAGTCCCTCATGAATCCTTTTTCAGGCCTAGGAGAATATAATAGATCATAGTCATGGACATTATTGAGCTCTCTTTGAGATCCATTACTCTAACATTGCAATTTCATGTCTAAACCTGAAACTATACCTACTGAAGTTCTTTGTATAAGTGAGATATTAGGAAGTTGCAGTCAGCACTGTAGGACTGTAGCTTATATTTGAGTAATGCTTCTTTCTAAAGTAACAAGTGTACTTGGGAGACTTTTGGATGAAGAGTTAGGCAGCCTGAGCTCTGGTTCTATCTCTGCAAGCTGCATGAACTTGGGCAAGTTACTAGTCTCTCTGAGACACAGTTTTCATGCCTAAAATAGGGATTTAAATATTCTATTTAGCCAACCATACAGAATCTTTATAATAATTAAATCACACTAAAGTATATGAAAATTATTTTGTAATTGCAAAGCACTATATAACTCCATAAGATCATTTTTACTGCATCATACAAGAAGGGAATTAGACAGTTTAGACTAAGAATACCTATTGCAACATGGTAGAGAAATCCAGCATTGCTTTCATTAACCAAGATACTCTGCAATTAGCTTGCTCATTATTTGTGTAGTATTTTCTAAGTACGTATTGTATATAAAACACTGTACAAATGGATATTAGGGTCAAAGTTAAATAAGTATGGATCCCACTTTCAAAAAAAACTTATAGTGTAGTTATTTAGTTATTTATTCAAATAATTATAAAGTCTGTGGAAGCATGTCTTCTCCTTACTTGATTGACTTGCAGATTAGCCTATATACCTACCTTCTCCACTGCCTCTGTTGAAAGTATTAACTAATGTCCAGGTGATTTGAACACTTGAAGCTCATAGGTTACATTATTACAGGTCCATGTGATTCTGTTGACTGTAATATTTACCCAGAGTCAGTTGTGTTTCTTTCCAAACCTGTTTATGAATGTTGATTTATTATTATAATGATATAAATTAAATATTACATAGAGTTTCATATTTAGGTGTGGTCTCATTAATTGTAAATGGCTATAAGACAGGAAATATTTCAACAGATTCTACACTTAATATTTTAAAGTGGATGGATTTGAGTGTGATTTATGTATGAAAGATGACACTGATAACCAATGGGCAGACTCTTGCTCAAAGAGCCTTGAGTCTGTATTTTTTTAACGGTAAATAAAATGTACATTTTATAGGTTTTTAGGTTAGAATATAGTTTAAAGCATTGCACAAATAATTATATTATTAATACCTTATAAAATATAATTTATAATTAACTGACTATTACATGTTCTCTTTGTATTTGATAAGAGGACTTTTCCTCTATAAGAATGAATGATGATAAAATGTCATGAAAGTCCAACTTCATCATTACCTCCTTAGCAGCAAGCACAGTGACTGACACATACATAAATTCCTATTGTAGAATTGTCAGGAGATAACTGGAAGAAACTTCATGGAGATAGAAGATTTGAACTGAATCGTTAAAATTGGGAGAAACTAAGTTTGGTAGAGATGTAGAAAAAAATGGAAAGAAAATCACAATCCTTTTCTACACTCCGCGTAACTCTTGAGATCAAGCATTTGTAATTTAATGCAGTTTACTTAGGATTCCTAGGCTTTTCTCCAAAAATGCGAGCATACTTCAAATTTCTAGATTTGTACTTCTCACAGTCATTGGTCTTCAGCAAAGACTGAGGATATGCCATGAGGAAAACACTGTTTTTGTGGAAAGATCTTAGTTTGGCATTTGAATTTCTATGTCTGTAAACTGCGGAATAGCAATCAAAGGATCTTCTAGAAAGTATGTATGAATGCATGCATAAATTAATGCTTTCATTAACTTTGCAATGTCTTAGTGTTACCGAGGGCAAATGTCAGTTTTAAAAGGTTCTTAACTTTAAGAAAATTATGTGCAATTGGATGAGAAGAGTTTAATATTTATCTTTCCATATTCTACTAGTCTGGAGCTTGAAGTACTTTGGTGGCTCTATAAAGAATACGCAAACACACATATGTGCACACACAAGCACAGATACATATGCTTATTTTAAAATACGAAAAACATATATATACTTATATACTTTGAAGTAATTTTGAATTATTCAGAGTTTTAAAAAAGTTTCATTGGTTAAAATTAAGAAGGAAGTTGAATATTTTAGTGACATTCATATATCCTGTATCATAATAACTATAAGATTTAATCCTCTGCTTGAGTGTTGCACTTGTAAGAAGCCAATCAGACCAAACAAAAGCTAAACTAACTGAACAAATGAAAACACAAAAATATTTCTAAAAGTATAAAGTATAATGGAAACAACTAAAATAAAAATATTTTTAAATGATTCTAGAATTCTTTTACACTGGATGTATTAAAGGACAGGAGAGATAACCCATCTAATTTATATGCCACAGGTACTTCTGGCAAGTGCTTCATCACTGGTATAAAGAATTGTCAGAGATAATCTATTTT
The DNA here is from genome assembly GCF_000243295.1 of Trichechus manatus latirostris. NCBI lineage: Eukaryota > Metazoa > Chordata > Mammalia > Sirenia > Trichechidae > Trichechus > Trichechus manatus. The sequence continues at coordinate 19,597,354 of NW_004443947.1, read as the reverse complement.
ACATTTCAGATTATTTAGTATTATTTTACTTTTACGACAATCCAGTGAAGTGGTCAGTATAAGTCATTGTATAAATGGGCAAACTGAAACCTAGCATATTTTTCAGGACTATCACACTTAAGAGTATTGTAGTCAAAGACTGGTTATGTAAAAAGGGAATGTTTTACATAACTAAGTGTCAAAAAGTAGGTCTGGGTCTGACTTCAGGCATAGTTGAACCCCAAGGATCAAGTTGTAATCTCAGGATTTAGTCTTGCACCTCTGTCTTCCTGTACACTGAATTCATTCTCTGGTAGTCTCTTAGCTTGACACCTCAGAAATGTCTGTCAGGAGCTCCAGGTTTATGGCTTTATTCTCGTGGCAACCCCAGGAGCAATGAGCATGCCTCTTTTCTGTCAATTACAATAAAAATCCTGAATTCAAGTTTGAATGTATCAATTGTCCTAGCTTGGGTAACTTATCCAAGTTGAACCAATTACGGCCACATTTTCACTCCTAGAGCTGAAGGTTGACAGCCAAGCCACAGGAACTGAGAAATGGAGAAGCAGTTTACAAAAGAAAATCAGGGGTAACTAGTAGAAATGAGATAAGTAATTTTCTCAGCTTATACATCTAGAAACCACTCAAGGGTCTTCCTTAATAAGCCACTAAACACAGAAATGTTTATATATACTGATCTTCTTCACCTTCTACTAAATACACACCACATATATGCCAATGCCTTAGAATCCAGAAGGAGCTTGGAGCTCATATGAATTAGAAACGCCAGTATATCCCCAATAATATTTAAATATGTTTGCGCCTCAGAGTCTCATATGTTTCAAATGTTTGGAGATATAACTTTGAAGTGTGACTGGAGTTTTAATCTGTGAGTGTTTATGTTCTGATACAACTAAAGATAACAGAGAATATTGAAGACATGGAAATGTTGGGCAACTCATTGGCTCAAATGTCCGAACACTGAGGTCACTCACTGGCAAACTTCAGGATAAATTCAATGAGCAAATTTCTTTTGTTTGTCCCGTAAGTTGTTTAAAAAATAATATTAGCCAATATTTAAAAATATGGAGATTTCATTGAAGCTTCTAGATTTACAGCTTATGTACCAAATAAAAGGCGGTGCCCACCCTGACTTTGCTCTATCAAATAGTTACAATTGCTTGAACCTACGCAGCAGCTGCTTGCCTGAGACTGGGCTGGGTTAATGGGGTTACCATAACCCCTGTCTTCACACAGCCATCTCACTCATTTATGCTACCTTCCTAGCCCTTGAAAGGTTTTGAGCTATCAGTCCTTGACTGACCTAATTTATCCTGGGCAATGCAGGTGAAGTCATACAGCACTGATCTCAGTGGAACTTTCAAGTTTTAATCATTCAACAACAGGCCATTTATGTCTTATTTAAGTTTTCAGGTTTTGGAGTTTAAAAACAAACAAAACTAGTCAGAATACTGGATTCATTATTAAACCTGCTACTGCTGAATCTATTCCAACTCATGGTGACCCCGTGTGTTACAGTGGAACTGAGTTCCATAGGATTTTCTTGGCTCTGATCTTTACAGATTACTTACGCATGCAAAAGCTGGGCAATGAATAAGGAAGACTGAAGAAAATTTACTGTATTTGAATTATGGCGTTGATGAAGAATGTTGACTATACTATGGAATGCCAGAAGAATGAACAAATCTGTCTTGGAAAAAGTATAGACAGAATGCTCTGTAGAAGCAAGGATGGCATGACTTTGTCTAGCTTACTTCAGTCATGTTATCAGGAGGGACCCGTCCCTGGAGAAGGATATCATGCTTGGTAAAGCAGAGGATCAGTACAAAAGAGGAAGACCTTCAATGAGACGGATTGATACAGTGGCTGCAACAATGGGTTAAAAATAGCAAGGATTGTGAGGATGGCGCAGGACTGAGCAACATTTCGTTCTGTTGTATATAGGGTTGCTATGAGTCAGAACCAACTGAATGGCACCTAACAACAGCAATCTTTACAGATGCATATCGTTAATACTTTCTTCTGAAGCCCCATGTCATCATCATTAGTATATTATTGGATAGCATATTATCTACAACAATAATATAATAGTAGTAGGTAGGTTACTTAGCCTCTTTGAGCCCTGTTTCCTTTTCTGTCTTCATGGATAGTTTCAGGCAAGTAAGGGAGATAGACATTAAACAAGCCTGAATGAGCACCAAACCCATTTCCACTGAATTGATTCTGACTAATAGCGACCCTATAGGACAGAGTAGAACTACCCCATAGGGTTTCCAAGTAGTGGCTGGTGGATTCAAACTGTTGACTTTTTGGTTAGCAGCTGAGCTCTTAACCACTGCACCACCGGAACTCCAAACAAGCACGCAAATAAATATTTAATATACATTATGATAAATTATTTCATTGACCCTCCCCACTCAGCCCCTAGTTGGACCTTAACTTTTATCAGGAGAGAACAATTACTGTTTTGGACCAGTGTGCTATTACCCCCAACTTGGCCCTTCACTATCTTTACCATAATTAAACACTACCTTTACTACTATTTACTTGATTTTTTTTTTTTTAATTTTGAGTTTAAAACCATAGTGCAATTTGATGGTTAAGAACACAGAATCTGGAGTTAAACTGAAGTCTACTGTCACCACTGACTTTAAGCAAGTTGTCCATCCTCTCAGTGCCTCAATTTCTTCATCTGAAACAATGGGGGTAATAATAGTACACATGTCATAGAACTGTGTAAAGATCAATGAGGATCTTAGGTAAGGTACTTAGATGAGTGTTTGGCATGTGTTGTTGTTATTATTATCATTTTTATTATTATTTATCCTAAGAATAAATCCCTGAACTCACAAAGTGTGAGTTTGTATTTCTGTAAAACACATTTAACAATTAACATTTTAAAATAAAAATTCACCCTTGTAGTATTTAAAATTATCCTGCAAATCCCAATTGTCACATAATATGTTTTGGAAAAGACCTGCTTGTGCTTTCTTACTTTTGTTCACCTTGTGGTTATAGGACACAGGATCAGTTGATTAAAAACAATGGCTCACCACACCTCACAGCATTCAGAAATTTTCTCCTTCTGCTAAACCCATTATGTACTTGCCAGCACCCTGGGTGGATGTTAACCCTCCTCACAAAAATTGCTCAGCAGAGCGAACTAGTGTAGGAAGCCACCCACCAGTCAGTGAGCCTCCAAATATTGTTTGCCATGCTCTTGCAATGAAAGTGCTCCTCTCCCTTCTCCATTTACTAAATCTCGGAGTTGGCTAAAACACAAGGCTAGGTGTCCGATGATTTCTGGTCTGGGGTTTGGGGATCTCTCTGACTCAATTTTTCAAGTTATAAAATAGAAATACAGGGTTGCCTCCCATTCCTTCTCTTCCATATCTCATGTGGATGTCAGTGTTGCCATTCAGTGTTCTTGTATAAAAGAGGCTTAGTTATCAGAGGCAATACTAGGACTTCAGCCCTTTTCAAAAAGGCCTTTCTCAAATGAGGAGGAAAAAAGAATCAGCTCTCTGTACTTGAGATTAGGAGCCCTGGTGGCACAGTGATTAAAGCTCTCTGCTGCTAACCGAAAGATCAGCTATTTGAACCCACTAGTCACTCCATGGGAGAAAGATGTGGTAGTCTGTTTCAGTAAAGATTTACAGCCTTGGAAACCCTATGGGACAGTTCTATTCTGTCCTATAGGGTGGCTATGAGTCAGAATTGACTCGATGGCAGTGGGTTTAGCGTTTTTTATACTTGACATCACTAAGAATGTAGTAAATTTAGGTCAAAATGAGACATCATGCCATGGAATAAAGTGGTTACTTTGAAAAGTAACTCAGTGAGATTTTGGAAAATTGATGCTTACCTCAGCCCCATGATTTACTTCATTCAGTTCTACCCATTGCCATCCAATTGATTCCTTCTCATAGCGATCCTATAGGACAGAGCATAACTGCTCCATTGAGTTTCCAAGGAGCAGCTGATGCATTCGAACTGCTGACCTTTTGGCTAGCAGCTGAGCTCTTAACCACTGCACCACAAGGGATCCTCATTCAGTTCTAGGGTCCCATAAATTAGGGATGGCTTTGAGTGGTCTTCTCCCACTGAAAATTGGGGGTCAGCAATTAGGTTAGTGATTGGTAAGTACCTGAAATACTTCCATCCAACATTATCTTCCCTTACCTGGTTGCATGATCATTGAAATATGAGACTCAATAATTTACTCTTTTAGCTTAAAGAAGACTTTATCCTAGTATTTTTTGTTGTTATTTTTTAATAGACTGTACATTAGAAGTCAATCTTAATACCCTGGTTAGAATAAGCTCAGACAAATATCTTTCACTTCCGAGTAGAGACAGAAGTTGAAATGAGGATCATGAAGATTTACAAGAGGAGAATAGAAGCAAGAGAAAATGATAAATTTAGGACAAATGGTGCAGGAAACACTGTTACTGAATTCAAATTAACCAATAACATGTTTACATCCAAGTTTACAATGGGATATTGGATTTAAATGAACAGATTTAAAAGACCAGATCTTTCTGGAAAGGGAAATATTTAAATTGAGCTTTTAGTTTGGAATCATGACTTAACTTTATTTTCAACAAGTAGTAATGATCATGTCAATAAATGAGGCAGAAATTCCATCATAAAGATCTTAGAAGGACATCATGAAACAGTCTCACTTCAAAATATGTGGCCATATAGCATACTTAGGACTTAAGCTTGTGCAATCTATAAGTGGGTAGCCTGGGTTCAAATCTCATGGCTCCCTAATTTACTAGTGTTATGATCTTATGCAAATCCCTAAACCTTTAAACCTCTTTATCCTTACCTCTAAAATGGGAACCAGAGCAAGTTTACCACTTTTTTTTCTCCAAAAAACAATCAGACTTCCTTTCAAACAATGTGGAGATACAGGGACTGAATTTACTTCCTCATTGAAACAATAACAACAACAACAACAAAATGGACAAAATATAAGAAACAACAGTTTTCAAAATACTGGATATCAGACAATGACAAATGGGGATCCCTCAGAAATGTGACCCAAATGAGATGACTCCTATGATTGTCTCATCTTCATGCTTTGGGAGAGTTTCCAGGCTGTGGGGAATGGAGGAGGAACCCCGGAGAAGCTGAGTTGAGGAGATGGAGCTGAGAGTCTGAGAACACCAAAGCAGCTGGAGTTCACAAAACAGTGTACTAGAAAGGAGAAAATGGCACAGAGGGAGGACTCCCGAGATGTGCTGAAGGTTCCTCTGGAGTATTCAGCAAAGCAATGATCAGTGTAATCATATGAAGAGATGATTTAAGGCTGGGAAAGAACTACCTGAAAGGATTAAAGGAAGCAGTACCTGACACTCAAAGGGCTAAGAATAGAGCCTGTCCACATCAGCAAAACTGGAAAACCTCACAGTTCATGGGGCTTTGGGTAGAGTATTCATAAAGGTCTTGACTCAGTAGAAGAGAATATCCAATCATAGACTAAACAGGGTGCAGGTCCTATGTAAACAAAATATAAAAACAAAAGCCAAAATGATTAAAATTTTCCCAAGTAACTTAATTGTATCCCAGAACAAAGCTCAAGAATATTTATAGGAAAGAAACAGGAAAAAAATACTGTGCATAATAAGGAGAAAAATCAATCACTCGAAATCAACCCAGAGTTGACAAGTATGTTAGAATTTTCAGAGAAGGACATTAGAACCATTATCATAACTGTATTTCATATATTCCAAAATTAAGTAAGGACATGGAAGTTATATAAAAGGACCAAATTGAACTTCTAAAGATTAATACTACAGTGTGTGAGAAGAAAGACAAACAGGATGTAATTGATGGTAGATTAGATATTGCAGAAGAACATATTAGTGAACTTGAAGACATAGTAATAGGATCTATTCAAAATAAAACATGGAGAAAAACAAACAGAGCGTCAGTGAACTGTGACACAATTTCAATCAGCCTGATATAATTAATATAGCATAATGTAGCCCTTGGTAGTTCTTAAAGGAGGAAAGAGAGAGAGGAGGACAGAAAAAAAGTATTTAAAAAATATGAATGAATAATGGCTGAAATTGTTCCAAGTTTGATGAAAAATATAAACCCAAAGATCTCAATAAACTCTAAACTCAGGAAACAGAAAGAAATCTACAAGTCACATCATAATCAAATTCCTCAACACTTCTAATAAGGAAAAAATCTTAACATCAGTCAGAGGGAAAAAGACACATTACATATGAATGTACATACCTTACACAGTATCTAAAAGTAGCTCAAGATGGATCATGGATACAAAACCTAAAACAATAAAACTTGTAGAAGAAGACTTAGAAGAAAGTCTGTGGCTTTGGGTTAGACAAAGATTTTGTAGATACTACACCAAAAGCATGATCCATAAAAGAAAAAAAAAAGGGATAAATTATACTTCGTCAGAATCTTCTGTTCTTCAAAAGACACTTCAGAGAATGAGAAAACAAGCCACACACTGGAAGAAAATATTTGGAAAACATATATCAGATAATGTATTTGTGTCTAGAATATATAAAGAACTTCCAAAACATAATAATAGGATAATAAACAATTCAGTTTAAAAATGGGTAAATAATTTGAACATAAATAGATGGCAAATAAACACATTAAAGATGCTCATTATTATTAATTATTACAGAAATCTAAATTAAAGCCACAATATGATACCACTATGTTGTTGTTTTGTGCCATTGGGTCAATTCCAACTCATAGCTAACCTATGTGAGAGAGCAGAACTTCCCCATAGGGTTTCCTAGACTATAATCTTTATGGGAGAACATCAGGTCTTTTCTCCCGTAGAGAGGCTGGTGGCTTTGAACCTCCGACCTCTTGGTTAGCAGCCAAGTGCTTAACTATTGCAGCACCAGGGCTCCTTGATACCACTATACACCTATTAAAATGGCTAAAGTTTAAAAGAAACAACTAAAAACATTGGCAAGATATGAAGAAATTGGCACTGTTCAAGCTGGGAATATATGCCCTGCTTGCAGGGATCTAAAATGTTACAACTACTTTGGAAAAGCGTCCGTCAGTTTCTCAAAAAGTTAAACATGCTATTACAACCTGATCTTTAACAAAGTCACTCTTAGATAATTAACCAAGTGAAACGGAAGAGTATGTTCACACAAAGAATTGTTTATAAATGTTCATAGTAACTATGTGTAATAATCAAAATGTGGAAACAATCCAAATATCCATCTACTGGTGGTTGGATGAACAAACTTGGATATATCCATACATTGAAATGATAGTGACAAAAATGAATGAAATATTGATACATGTAACAACATGGATAAATCTCTAACTATGCTGTGTGAAGAGAACAAGCCAACAAAGAGTACACACATTTTTTTTTTTTTAATTCTAGGAAATGCAAACTATAGCAACAGAATGCTTATCCATGGTTTTCTGGAGATTGAGTAGGGTGGAGAAGGATCAGAGGGAAGGTTTACAAAGAACGTAAAGAAGTTTGGGGGTAATAGTTCAGTTCATTATCTTGATTGTGGTGATGGGTTCATGGTTGTATACTTATTGCTGTAGAGATGATTCGACTCAGAGCGACCCCATAGGACAGAGTAGAACTGCCCCATAGGATCTTCAAGCCTGTAAATCTTTATGGAAACACACTGCCACATCTCATGCCAATGGAGTGGCTGGTGGGTTCAAAACACCAACTTTTCAATTAACAGCTGAGCACTTAAACACTGTGCCATCAGGACTGCTTCAGGGTCGTTTACATATGTCAAAACTTATTAAATTGTACATTTTAAATATGTGCAGCTTATTATATGTCAATGATGTTTAATAAAGATATTAAAAAACAAAAAATGAGGTTCCAATTGTCCTTTTTTCTTAGGGGTTTGCAAGAACGCCAGTCACTTAGGTGATGAGTGAATGTTGACTTAGTTTATTTTTTTTGAAGAGGCTTGTTAAAGTGAGCACATCGGACTTTCTCTTATTTTGTTTAGGTTACTGATCTGTAGATATCTGTTTAGAAATTAGAACAGTTATTTGCAGAGGAACTGTTGGCTTTCTTTGTGATCCAAAGCCCTTGGATTTTCATCTGCATTCCATTTCCCAGCTTGGCAGAGATACATCAGAGACGTGGGCACGTGACTCCTCTCTATTCCAACTAAGAATCTAAGATTTGTCCTGGAATATTTTGCAGTCATCTTTGTTGCCTTTGTTTTTACTATATGTTTAATATTAAAAAAGTAGCAGCAAAATGAAGGTGAGCTTAGAGTAAGAGTGTTATCTTACTACTCCGGTAGCTTCCGGTACACTTAAGGCTAAAATATTACTAAAAATAAGAGCATTTTTCAGAGCTCCCATTATCATATGGCTTTTCATTTAAAACAAATGAAAGGCTCTAGAAGGAAGAAATGACTAGACTGTGGCGGAATAAAAGTTTAGGTTTAAATACCAGCTGAGCCACTTTATACTTGCATGGCCCAAAACAAATCACTTAACTTCTCTGACTTAATGTTCTCATCATACAATGGGATGATTGTAATAATAAAATGAGGGGAAAATCAATCAACATAATTCACCATATAAATAATACACAGGAAAAAATCACATGATCGTCTCAATCAACATAGAAAAGACATTTGATAAAATCCAACACCCTTTCCTGATAAAAACTCTCAGCAAAATAGGAATAGAAGGGAAATTCCTCAACGTAATCCAGGACATATATGCAAAACCAACAGCCAACATTACTCTCAATGGAGAAAGATTGAGAGATTTCCCCTTCAGAACAGGAATGAGGCAAGGATGCCCATTATCACCACTTTTATTCAGTATTGTACTAGAAGTTCTAGCCAGAGCAATAAGGCAAGAAGGGAAATAAAGGTTATCCAAATTGGAAAGGAAGAAGTAAAACTATCCTTATTCACAGATGACATAATCCTATATGTAGAAAATCCCAGAGACTCCACAAAAAATTTACTGGAACTAATAGAAGTATTCAACAAAGTGGCAGGGTAGAAGATCAACACACATAATTCAGTTGGGTTTTTCTGAACTAATAAGGAGGACTCAAAAAAGGAAATCAAGAAATTAATACCATTTATAGTAGCCCTCAAAAGGATAAAATACCTAGGAATAAATATAACCAGGGAAGTAAAATTCTTATACAAGGAAAACTATAAAACACTACTGAAAGATCCTAAGGGATCTATATAAATGGAAAAACATTCCATGCTCATGGATTGGAAGACTTAATATTGTGAAAATGTCAATACTACCAAAAGTGATCTATAGATGTAATGCAACCTTGATTCAAACCCCAACAATATTCCTTAATGAATGGAAAAACTAATCTCCAAATTTATTAGGAAAGAGGCCCCAAATAGCTAACATAATATTGAAGAAGAAAAACAAAGTAGGAGGCCTCACACTTCCCAATCTCATAAGTCAGTATACAGCCATGGTAATCAAAACAGCCTAGTACTGGTTCAGTGACAGACACATAGACCAATGGAACAGAATTGAGAAACCAGAAGTAAATCCATTCATCTACAGGCAGCTGATCTTCAGCAAAGTTTCAAAGTCCATTCAATAGGGGAAGAAATGGCCTCTTCAACAAATGGTGTTGGAAAAACTGGTTATCCATTTGAAGAAAAATGAAACACGATCCATACCTCACAGTATGCATGAAAACTAACTCGAAATGGATCAAAGACCTAAATGTTAAAGCTAAAACTATAAAGTTCCTGGAAGATAACATAGGAACAAAACTAGGGAATATAATTTTTTGGCATAAGTAGCCTATTAAATGCAACTAATAATGCATGAACAACCGAAGATAACTTAGATAACTGGGGCTTCCTAAAAATTACTTACGCTTATCAAAAGACATTACCAAAAGAGTAAAAAGAGAACCTACAGACTGGAAAAAATATTTGGCAACAACCTATTCGACACAGGTCTAATCTCTAAAATATATAGAAAACTTCAACAACTCAACAACAAAAATACAAATAACCCTATCAAAAAAAGGGGAAAGGACATGAATAGACACTTCACTAAAGAGGACATTCTGATGGCCAACAAATACATGAAAAGATGTTTGTGATCATTAGTCATTACAGAGATGCAAATAAAAACTACAATGAGATACCATCTCACCCCAGTAAAAATGGCAATGATTGAAAAAAAAAAAAACAGAAAACGACAAATGCTAGTGGGGCTGTGGGGAGATTGAAACACTTATACATTCCTGGTGGACTGCAAAACAGTACATCTAAGGAAAACCATATGGTGCTTTCTCAAAAAAACTAGAAATAGAAATACCTTATGATTCAGCAATCCCACTCCTAGGTATATATCCAAGAGATATAAGAACAGTGACATGAATAGACATGCACAACAATGTTCATTGCAGCATTATTCGCAATAGCAAAAAGATGGAAACAACCTAAGTACTCATCTTTGGAGGAATGGATAAACACACTGTGGTACATTCATACGATGGACTACTACAAAACTATAAAGGATAATAAGGAGTCCATAAAACATAACATGGATGAATTTGGAAGACATGCTGACTGATGTAAGTCAATCACAAAAGGGCAAATAGTGTATTATCCCACTATTATAAAAAGTTAGAAATAGATATACACATAGAAAGAAACTTTCTTTGATGGTTATCGGGGATGTGAGGGGTAGGGAGCGGGAATCACTTTCTAGATAGTAGACACTTGTTATTATTGGTGATAGCAAAGACAATATCAAATAAAGGTTAAGTCTGTATAACTTGACTAAAGTAAATAAAGACACTAAGAAGTACACAAGAAAAAGGGACAACTTCTGTAAATGCTATAACATACTCAATTTTACAACAATAGTTATAACAACCAAAAAACATGTATGTGGTTATGCAGGTAGAAGTGTATGTATATATGTCTATAGGAAGGCATATGTGAGTGCATCACCTGTAGGTATAGGTGTATCTATGAACCCATTGCCATTAAGTCGATTTTGACTCACAGAGACCTTATAAGACAGAGTAGAACTGCCCCATATGGTTTCCGAGGAGCGGCTGGTGGATTTGAACTGCCGATTTTTTGGTTAGCAGCCAAGCTCTTAACCACTGTGTCACCAGGGCTCCAGGTGTACCTATATCAAAAAAACCAAACCTGTTGCCATTGAGTCGATTCTGACTCATAGCGACCCTATAGGACAGAGTAGAACTGCCGCATAGAGTTTCCAAGGAGAACCTGGTGGATTCAAACTGCCGACCTTTTGGTTAGCAGCCGTAGCACTTAACCGCTATCCCACCAGGGTGTATGTATAGGCATATGTAAATACATATTTGTGTGTGTTGGATATATATCCATCATTATAATAAAGCACATAGGGAGCACAGTGATGGAGACTTCCTAGAAGTATCCAAACAATTCCTGGAATTGTTTAACTGCATTAAAAGGCTCAGGACCATAATCTAGTAGGATAACTTAGTAAATTGGCATAACATAGTTCATAAGTTGATGTTCTACACCCTAGTTTGGTGTGTAGCACCTGGGATCTTAAAAGCTTGTGATCAACCAACTGAGATACAGTTACTGGTCTCTACTTGTATGGAGTAAAAGAGAATGAAGTAACCTGAAGACTCAAGGAAGAAACTATACCACAGTACTAATCACCCAGGCAAACCATGGCCCCTTCTAACCTGAGATCAGAAGAACTAGATGGTGCCCGGCTAACATTATCAACAATTCTAACCAGGGACACAATAGAAGGTCCCGGTTAGAATGGGAGAAAAACATAGAACAAAACTCCAATTCATGAAAAAGACCAAACTTACTGGATTGATAGAGACTAGAGAAACCCCTGAGACTATCCCCCTAAGATAGCCTTTTAACCTGCAACTGACACCACTCCTGGAGGTCAACTTTCAGCCAAACAATAGATTGGATTATAAAATAAACAATATCACTTGTAAATAATGTGTCCCTTAAACAATTAAACTACGTGAAACAAACAAACAAAAAAAAACCAAACCCATTGCTGTCGAGCTGATTCTGACTCATAGTGACTGTAGAATAGAGTAGAACTGCCCCATAGAATTTCCAAGGAGTGTCTGGTGGATCTGAACTGCTGACCTTTTGGCTAGCGGCTGAACTCTTAATATGAGACCAAATGGTCAACATTTGCCCAAAAGCAAAGATGAGAAGTCAAGGAGGGGAAGGGAAGCTAGATTAATGGAAACAACAAATAGAATGGAAATAATGAGAATGCTGACACACTGTGAAAATTCTAACTAATATGACAGAACAATTTGTATAAAAATTATTAAATGGGACCTAATTCACTGTAAACTGTCACCTTGAAAAACAATAGAATATTTTCAAAACAACGAGGGGAAAAAGAAAAAAAAATATGCATATATATATAGCCCAGTTTCCCCGTACGTTGTAAGCCTCAGTCCATAGCAGCTTTTATTTTCATGTGTTAAAATTGTTTGATATTGTAGGCTTTAGGCGAAAATGTACTTAAAATTTTGGGTTTTGTTATGGGAGTTTTTTTTTTTTAAGCTTTGTTTTCTGGCTGCTAGTTCTCCTCTGACATCAAAGAATCAGTGTTCCTCTTGCATCAAGAAAAATATTGACAACAGACAAATTATCTTCTCACCTTCCCCTCTCCAACAAATTCTTTGTTGTGTGGTATAGCTAGCAGAACAGGAATATTCAGGATAAACTTGTGGCCATGTAATAAAATATATTTTCAACATAAATTTGTGGAAATTTTTGTATATATAAATTAGACCACTATCATGCAAAGTGTGGCCTTAGGAAAATTACTTGCGTTTTCTGAATCTGGGTTTACTCTTCTATAAAATATGGTTAATGTTGTCTATATCAAAGAGTTGTCTTGAGATGCAAAAGGAGATGCTATAGGAAAAGGTTCTTGCCCCATAGCTGACACCAAGTGGACTATTGGGTAGAGTTAGTTGTTCCGCTGTCACTCCACTACAATTCTATTCCTCCTTTTGGAAATTCTCATGCCCTTTCTTTACGGTCAAATCACACGCACCTTCAAGACCTAGTGCCACTGTGTCAATGAAATTTCCCATGACTATGGCTGCACCCATTATCTTCAAAGTTTCCATTGCACTTATAGTGGCTACCAAGCAACCAAGAAAATAGGGTTTCTTTAATTATTTCTCATGTATTTCTTGCCTTTCCAAATAGATTGTAAATTCACTAGAAATAGACAAGTATTAAATATCCCCATGGTGCACTGTTTTAGGTGAATATTTGATGGAGGCTTAGTGTATACTTGGGGAAGGCCTAAAGTATACACAGTCATTGGTTCTACTTGAGAAAAAACTGTCCACATTTTTCCAGATATATAAAGATACACATATTCACTTTTCCTCAATGTAGTTCAAGAGAAATTTACTTTGAATCAAAATATGTGTCAGACAGGATTGTTTCAGTCACAAATATCAGATAAACATCTCAAAGTGGGTTAAATAGTAAGTGCAACCAAAGGTTCATATGGCTTCAGCCTAGACAGGATTTTATTGGCTCACAGTTCTGGAGGCTAAAAGTCCAAGACAGGATCTCAGCCATGTCGATTCCTTCTGTGGGCGTCTCTCCTAGTTTCTGGTGTCTGCTGACAATTCTTTGTGTTCCTGCTTGTAGGAGGGCCGTCAAATGACGCATGTCTGTATGTCATCCCCCCATGTACGTCAGTGTCTATTCTGCTCTTTTTATAAGACACTACTCAGAAGTAATTAAGGTTAGGATCCACCCTACTCTGGTATGACCTCATTAATATACCAAAACAAAGCCCCTATTTCCAAACAAGGTTCTAATTACAGGTACAGAGGTTAAGACTTCAATCTAATGTTTTGGGGACACGAATCAATCCATAACAAGCACATTTTTATTTTTTTCTTAATTCAGTTCTGAATGAGAAGATTTTTGAGTAAGATACATTGTAAAAAATACTACACTAGAGTCAGATCAGCTGTATTCATATCCTGGCTCTGCCATTCACTAGCTTGCTTTTGAGTAAATCATTTAACCCTTCTGTGCCTCAGTTTCTTCACCTTTAAAATGAGATCAATAAGACATTTTCCATAGGAGTATTGAGAGAACTAAATGAAAAATCATATAATAAGCAATTAATACAATGCCATACAAATATTAAGTATTCAGTAAACTGTAGCTATTATAAGTCCATTGCCTCTTATCTACAGTATTTGAACACAAGTCACAATATTAATTTAAATATCAAATTTTTTCATTGTCATAAAAATAATGTGACCTGATTTAAACTCATTTAGCAGAAAGACTTGACCTGAAAAAGCCTAAAGTTGGTTATAAACATTATCCCATTAATATGAATACCATATTTATACACAAATAACACCCACTTTCTACGTCTGTGGGCCCTGCCTTCTCCCCACAAGGTATTTTGGGAAGGATGCTATGATAATTTTGTTTTACATCAACATGTGGAAAAGGATTGGTGTGACGGTGCTTGTGAGGTTGCTTCGCAGGAGGAGGGGGTGGCCAGAAAACAAATGCATAGGGAGCATGTTATTTTCATAAAAATACAGTATTCATATATTTCCCCGAAGAAACATTAATATATTTGATTGTAGGTACAGCCTCAGACCTCTCTGGGTTATTACATTACCTATGTTATATGCATAGTGCAACTTTTGTAAAATATATATATTTTAAATGGCTTAAAACACTCCTGTCCGCAAGAGCTGCAGGTTAAGGGATTTGATGCCTGTACACAAATCTCTACAATTGATCAAAGTGATTGTTTTATCTACTCATGTTGGCCCTTAAGATGGCTTATAGAGACAATTCATTGTTTTCCCTTGTAAGGCAAAGAAAGAGCTTTGAAATAAAAAGAAATAGGATTGGAATCACCCAACTGTTGCTTCATTCAAAATCTTTATTAATTGGCTTTTATCCCTTTGCTTTGATTCAGAGCGTGGTGATTCCTTACTATGTGTTACAGGCACTCCTGCATCACAATTGCCCAAGCTACTTAAAATACAAATTTCCAGACCTGCTGAATCAGAACCTCTTGAGATGGGGTCTTGGAATCAGCATTTTACTCAGGATCCCAACGTGATTCTTAGATACACTAAAGTTTGATAAGTGCTGCCTCAGATGCTAAGAATAAGCTTGCCTTTTTTATTTCCTCTTGCATAAGTGATTCATTATCACCCCAGCAAATTTCTTCCCCATCGCATTGTGCATTGCGTTCTGTGTTTCTACTTCATAGGAGTATCGTTTAAAGTCTCCTCAGCAGTATTTGATATGCTCTTTAGTCCCCTGGTACTCTTAGCTGGAACTTTCTTATTGCTGAGGGCTGCCACATGGGCTTTCTAAGTAGTGGTCTCAGAACAGCTCTTGGAAAAGGAGAGGGCATTAACCTTCTTCAGGAAAATAAACCAGAGAGATCGGAATGCTAAGGAAACGCCTGTTCTTTTATCAGAAATGGCAGAAATGCAACAAACGTGGTTTCTTCCTTACCACAACATCTGACCAAAATTAATGATCAAGGTTTGTGACGATGTGGTCAAATGCTTCAAAGAGAAGCACCTAAGTAGACATCAACTTGTTACCTTAGACTTATTAATGTCCACCTGACCTTGGTTCTTCAAACAAGCATGGTAAAATGTATGGGCTTGATAGCTGGAAAAATTGAGGTTTGAACCTCAAATCCACAATTTACCAGTTTAGCAAATTGCTCATGTTAATTATCTATTTTAAGTGGACATTTCTTCATCTATAAAATGGAGAAAATAAGATCTGCCACAAAGTTTACTTTGATTAAATGAATAATACGAAGGGTAAAATATAGTACTTGGCTTTTATTTTTTTTTAACAGAGGACTACAATTATTCTAGAATTAAATTATTTTCTTAGAAAAATACCTCGACATAGAAAAATCCAGATACACATCTGAGCATTCTCATAGGCAGCAGAAGTGGAATTACTAGCCCCAAGAAAACTTAACTGCATGTTGATCTATTTATGAATAAACTCTGTGGGTGTCAGCGACAACATGAATGATAAACAGAGATGAGTATGTGCTAAGAGGAGGGAAACTTTATCCATCTGGTGATTTGTAAACTCTGTTGGAGCCACAACACCATAAATAATGAGATACAGATGAGTATATGCTAAGAAGTATAAAACAAGAATTTTTTAAATTTTTTTGTTTATTGTTGTAGTTTAATTGAAGGTTTACATTTCAAGTTAGTCTCTTATACAAAAATTTATACATACATTAAAACAAGAATATTTTTAAGAGAAATTCCAAAAGAGTTCAATTTCTGAAATTGCTCATTTGTATCTTGGTCTTTACAAGCTTCTATAAGCATGTTGTATCATAGATTTTGAATTCTTATACTTGAAGTCCAGTCTACTCAGTAGAGATGGGGGGAGATGAGGGCTAATGAAGCTACACAGCACTTCCTTAATAATGGACCAATAGTGGCAGAGGCAGGATTAAAAAGAACATTCTTTTCACTTTATAAGTCATGTCATGTAATGAAATATTCATCATTAAGTGTAGAGACTTGTAGCATATTTTATGAGCTTATTCCTTACTTTCTTATACCCAGCCCATGATTACGTACTGTATGTCTCTTTTCCATTAGTTTCATTATAGCCCCTGCTAATGAAACCAAGAAAAAATACCGACAATTTATTATGAGGGTCTATGAAATTTCGTGAAACAGAAATAACCTCAGATAATGAAAATGCCACCTTATGACCTCCCAGAAGATAAAGCAGAGAAACCAAACAACAAATAGACCTTTCTAGACCCTCCCTCGCTTTACAGGCTGAAACGTGGCTTAATATAGCTTTTAAGGCTACAGCAATATTTTGCTTTAATTTTTTAAGTGAACATTTTTATTGAAGAATACTATGTCTAGGGAAAAGTGCAAATATAGTAAGTTTTCAGTTCAACAAATGTTTTACAAAGTGAACACAACCCCTTTGCCACCACCCAGATAAAAATATGGAATATCAGTAACAACATAGAAACTTCCCTCATTGACCTTTTAGCCATGACACAACCACTATCTCTGTTACTGTTCTGGTTTTAATATTTTTTTAGATTAATTCTGCCTGCTTTTGAAATGTATATAAATAGGATCATACAATATGTACTCTTTTGCATCTGTTACCTTAAGTTTGCTGCATTCATCAGTGTTATTGTTTGTAGCAAAACTTCATTTCTTTTAATTGATATATAATACTCCATTTCATGAATATACTACAGTTTATTTATTCTACTCTTTATGAACATTTTGGTTGTTTCACTTGTTCCCAAGTGTGAATAATGGTATTATAAACATTCATTTGCCTGTCTTTTGGTGCATGCATGCATGCATTTCTCTTGGATATATCCCTATGTGTGGAATTGCTGGGTCATAAGTATGAATATATTCAGCGTTAGTAGAAACTGCTTGTTTTCCAAAATTGTTGTATTTAATATACACTCCCACTGCAAGTTTCAGGTTCTCTGCATCCTAGCTAACACTGGGACAGCCAGTGTTTTTTGATTTGTTTTGTGGTTAAAATTTTTTGTTATTCTGATGGGTGCTTAGAGGTATCTCATTGTAGATTTAATTTGCATTTCCATGATGAGTATTGCTATTGAGCAACTTTTCATATGTTTATTGATCATTTGCATATTTCTACTTATGAAGTGCCTGCTTAAGCCTTTTCCCCTCTTACTGTCTTACTTTTTCTTATTGGTTTGTATGAATCCTATACATATTCTGGATATAAGTCCTCTATCAGATACATGTATTAAAAATATCTTCTCCCAATCTCTGATTTGCCATTTTACTCTTTAATGATGCCTTTTAATGAACAGAAGTTATTACCTTTAAAATAGTACAAGTTTTAAAATTGTTGTTTTAGAGCTTTTGGTGTCTTTAAGTAATCTGTGCCTACCCTAATGTCATGAGGAAATTCTCCTAGGTTATATTCTAGAGGCTTTATTGTTGTGCTTTTCACATTTAGGTTCATGATCCATCTGTTATTATTTTGGGTGTAGTACAATGTCAGAATCAAGATTCAAATTTTGCCAAATGGATATTGAGTTGATTTAGCAATATTTGTTGAAAAGAATGCCCTTACTCAAATGCATTTTAGTGACAACTTTGTAATAAATTGGGTGACCACATAAGTGTTTCTAAGACAAACTCTGGTCTGCTTTTCTATCTTTGTGCCAGTACACATTGTCTGAATTACTCTATAAGTATCTTGATATTTAGCAGTATAATTCCTAAACTTTATTTATTTTATGTTTTTTTGTTATTGTTAGTTATTTGCATTTTGATGTAAATTTTAAAATTATCTTATTAATTTAAAAAGAAATATCTGGAATTACGATTGACGTTGCGTTGAATCTATAAGCCAATTTTTGGATAGCTGACACCTTTATCATATTGAGTCTTTCATCAACCTGGTATATACCTCCCTTTATTTAGAACTTTTTAAATTTTTTTCTCTATCATGTTTTCTAGTGTGTGTGTGTGTGCGTGTGTGTGTGTTTAGGCATTCACATTTTTCACTAGAGTTATTCATAGTCCTTGCTTGGTTCTGATGCTAATGTAAATGTCATCTTTTACATTTTGATTTTCCAGTTGCTATTGCTATTAGATAGAAGTAAAAAATTAAAATATATTTAAAAATTTATATTTACATATATAAATATTAACTAAAAGAAAGCTGGCTTGGCGCTATCAAATTTCAGAAAAGACAGATTTTAGAACAAGAAGTATTACCAGAGATAGAGGCAGTTCAGAATGATAAAAATATTAAATAACATGGAAAAAATATAAATACAAAAATTTTAAGCAACTGATATATAATCACACGGTATTTAAGCAAAAGGCAGGACTGAAAAGGACAAATAGGAAATTCTATCATTTTAGTTTGAGATTTTAATAATTCTCTCAGTAACTGATAAAACAAAAAGAAAAGAAAATCAGTAGATTATAACAGATTTGAACACGATTAACAAACTGGACCTAACTGACGTATATGCAACACTGTACCTAGGACCTGCAGAATACAATTTATTTTTATATGCTGATGAAAGAGTTATCAAGTTGAGCACAAAACCCCAACACCAAACCCCGTTGCCATCAAGTCGATTCCAACTCATTGCGACCCTATGAGACAAAGTAGAACTGCCCCATAGGGTTTCCAAGGAGTGGCTGGTCGATTAGAACTGTTGCACTTTTGGTTAGCAGCTGGTATCTTAACGCTGCACCACCAGAGTTCCATATGCTAGGCTATAAATCAAATGTCAACCCATTTCAAAGGATTAACATTCTCCATAGTATCATGTCTGACTGCAGTGGAATTAAACTGGAGATCAATAGCAAAATCTTTTCTGAAGTTTCCAAGAGTGTTTGGAAAATAAGAAATATGTTATCAAATAATACATATAATAAGAGAAATCACAATGAAAATTAGAAAATACTTGATTTGAATGCTGCAGCTATAGCTACACTTAGAAGGAAATTTATAGTTTTATATGCATATATTAGAAATTGAAAATGGACAAAAAAATCAAATTAAATCCAAAAAGATAGAAGAAAAAAATAACAAAGAACAGAAATCATGAAATAGGGAATAGTATTGTAATGGAGAATATCAACAAAGCCAAATGGTCTAAATAACATTGATTAACCTCTATCAAAAGAGATTAAGAAAAATAAAAAAGAGAGAAGGCACATACTTTAATAAATGGAATAAAAAAGGTGTTATATCTATAAATCTTATGACATTAAATAAATATTAAGAGTATATTATTAAAACCAATTCAAAAAAAATAGAACTTTTAAAGTAAATAGACTAATTCTTGGAAAAATAGAACTTAAATGAAGTGAGAAAAGAAGAAATAAAAAATGTGCATAATTTTGCATCTTTTAATTGCATCAAAATATAATTTGAGAAAACAGGAAGGAAGGAAAAAGGTAAGAAGATAGGAAGATAAAAAGGAAGGAAGGATGGCACAAAGAAGTCTTCAGGTAAATGGTTTCATCAGTAAATATGCTTAAACATTTAAGAAAAATAATAATAATAATACCACCATTCTCGTACAAACTATTTCAGGGTCACTCATTTTGAGACCATCAAAACCTGATATCCTAGTAGGCACAAATATAAAGAAAACACAGGCCACTTTCTCATGACTATGGAGGCAAAAATGTTAATCAAGGTGTTAATAAATATACTCCATTATCATATAAAAAGAATGTTAGTCCATGATCAAGTTGAGTTTTATTCTGAGGATGTAGGGATGACTTAATATTACAAAATCAATCAATATGATTCAAATTCGTCACAATCACAGTACATATAAGTAAAAGCAACCAATTATCTCAGTGGATTAAGAAAATTCAATTGATGCAAACTTAATGATTAAAAACTGTTAGTAAGCTAAGAATAGGAAGGAACGTCCCTAATGTTATAAAGTATATCTAAATAGAAACATACAGGAAGCAGTGTACTTAATGGTAAAATATTGAAAGATTTACCTCCTGGAAATCAGAAACAAAAAAAAGATTTCTACCCAATTCCTCTATACAACACTCTTCTAGAGGTTCTAGTCAGTGCAGTCAGGCAAGAAAAAGAAATAAAATTTATTGGTTGGAAAGAAAGGTATTAAGTTCTCATTATTTGCAGTTGGAATGACTGCCTACAAAGAAAATGTATAAGACTATAAAATATCAGAACTTAGCAAGGTCACTGAATCAATTGTCAACAGAAAAATCTGTTTGTATTTCTATACATTAGCAAAGTAGTCCTGGTGGTACAGTGGTTAAAGCACTTGACTGGTAACCAAAAGGTTGGCAGTTCCAAACTACCAGCGACTCTGTGGGAGAAAGATGTGGCAGTTTGCTCCCAGGAGAGATTTACAGCCTTGGAAACCCTATCGGTCGATATGAGTCGGAATAGACTTGATGGCAGTGGGTTTGGTTTTTGGTTTATATATTAGCAACACTCAATAAAAACTCAGCTGACAATCTAGATTGTTTATCAGGTCCCCTCTTCGTGGTTGTCCCTCAACTCCATTTTTAATCTTCATAGCGCTGTGAGACTGCTGAATCAACAAGTACCTCATGTGACTGCAATTTTCTTCTCTCAGGCGTATTGAGGGGAGGCCTGGCTGCCTCCTTTGTTCCCTGATGTCTTCAAACAATGTACTTTTAATTTCTTCTTTAAAAGAAAATTTTATCTAGCTTTTATAGTTACTTTGTTTAAGAGGTTTGGTCTGATGTAATCTATTCCTTCGTAGCTTGAAGTAGAAGTCTGTATGATTATTTTTTCTTACTCCTGTCATTATTAACATCACTGAAAATTTTTTTTTTTTTATTTTTTCTTCAATTGCACTTAAGCCATAGTTGGCTGGGAATAAAAAATTGCTCTAAATTCTTTCAAGACATAACTTCATTCTTTTTTTTTATAAACTACCCATGCAATTTTTTAAACATATTCTTTAGTGTATTTAAACTATCTGTCTTGGTCTCTGTTTAATACCCTGGCATAGAATCTTATGTACATTTTCAATAATTTTTTCTGAAAAATGTTATCTTATTTCATTTATTCTATTGCATATATTTATTTTACATTTTAACATCTCTAACATCAAGATGTATCTTAAGATTAAATGCCAAGTAGCTTCTGGCACAGTAAAGAAAGTACCAATATTACAAGACTTTAGAATATTAAACATGGTAATGAGTATCTATTTGAAAATAAAATACTTAGTCCTAATATATGATAGATGACTAATTAAATGTTTGAATATTCTACCAAGACTTACCAATCATCTCTGGGAAAAAAAAAACGGGGAACAGACACCATCTATTTCCTATAAACATTATTATTTGAAAAGTATGTTTTTATTATTGTTTCTTTTCTAAGTTCTTTTCCCACTTACTTTAAACATGTATTGAAACTCAGGAGTGCATTTATTTGGAATCATTAATGGATAGTTCATACACACCTTTTTTGGGGTCTTTAAATATTTTCTTGGTACAGGTGAAACTCTCCTTTAACAGCTTATTAATTATTTTTGTATGATTATGGAATTTCCATAGAAACTCATTTATATTTAATCACATTTTCCTATGGAATATGATGGGCATTAACTAATAAGAAATAATTGTGTATTTTCAAAACAAATACAAAAATCTAGTTTACCTTAATCTATGTTGGGAAATATATCAGAAAGGAAAAGGTACACACATATTTACAGAGTCTAATAGAAGCTACCATTTATTGGGTATTTACTTTGTGTTAGGAGTTAAGCTAAGTGTTTTATGGCATTATTCATTCTATCATTACAGTAACTATGAGAAATTGTATTATTTTCATTCTATAGATGAGAAACTAAGATTCTGAGGTTAAGAAACTTGCCTGGGATCAGCTTGTATGTGGCAATACTGACTTGAAAACAGGCCTGTCTGACCCCAAAGACGGTGTTTATAACCACTATGAAAATAGTTACTATTACAAGAGCAAAATCTTTAAACAGTGACCATCACAAAGTCTGGGTGAAAAGTAAATCTCTCATGACCACATGAACAGAATGGAGCAGTGAGCAGTAAATTAAGATTAGGACAAGCTAGAGTTAAAAGAATTGGCCCACCGATCTGGAGAAGGGTCTCAGGAAGTCAGGGTTCTAGAGCTAGATCTGGAAGGATTGGTGGGATTTGAATAGACTCAGGAGAGAGGAAAGACATTTAGGCCAGTATGATAGCATAAGAAAAAGGCCTAGAGATACGAGGTTCAGAAGAATAGTCAACCTTACCCAGTCGATTTTGAATGTTGGGTGTATAAGGAGTTCAGTCAGTAAGAACACATTTTTGCCTCTCATGTTCTGAAACAATTGAGAAATTAAATAAAAAACTAAGTAGAAAGACACCAAAGCATCATCTTTATTACTGGTAAGCTTATATTGAAAAATCTCACACACACCTTGGGAGAATGAACTTTACAATACTGAAACCCAGAACTAGAATTACCGAACCAGCAGAATTGAATTACCCACTAGTGGCATAGCGATTAAAAGCTCGCCGCTAACCAGAAAAGTTGGCAGTTCAAATCCACCAGCCGCTTCTTGGAAACCCTATGGAGCAATTCTACTCTGTCTATAGGGTTGCTACGAGTCGGAACTGACTCGATGGCACCCAGCAACGACACAAGAAGTGACTGTGTTCATAATTCTCCACCTGTCACACAATGCTAGAGATCCAGTCCTTCCTTCCCAAAAACAAGACCAAATCAGTGGCCATCAAGTCGATTCCAACTCATGGTGACCCTATCCTGTCACATAGAACTGTGCTCCATAGTTTTTAATAGCTGATATTTTGGAAGTAGATTGCCAGGCCTTTCTTCTGAGTTGCCTCTGGTTGACTTGAACTTCCAAACTATCAGTTCAGCTGAGCACATTAACCATTTGCACCACTCTTTAAATATACTAATAGTAATTAAACAGAAGAACTGAAACATACTTCTGAAAAATGGCTCAAGGAATCTAATAAGTCACCCAGGAAGGGCATTACTTATACATAAGAGCAGTCTTGAAACAAATAAGATATGCTGTTCTCAATTCTGTTTGAAATACAGACGTATGTGTGTGTATTTGCACATAAGCATATGAAAAATATCAGGGAAGAAAAGATTTCTATGCTTGGATCACGTGATCATTCCAACTGTTCCTCATCTGTGTTCAGTAGTTCAAATAATTAAGTGTGAAGGTAAGACCTTGGGATCAATCTGCTCTGTCCTGAGATGCCAGAGACTTTCATCTTCTAGTAGAGAAACAAGTAGATGCATCCGTTACCTGCTTTCATTTTGCTTCTTAATTCTCAGAATTACAGTATTTGCTTCCAGTTTAATCTTTGGATAACCTGCATTGGGTGCCTGGGTTCTTTTTTAATCCTCTGGATATTCAGTGTTATATTGCTATCTGTTCACATATTCTTTCTGCTCTCCGTGTCTGTTTTTACAAATTTTTAGATTTCATGATGAAGGTATGACAAATCATAGGGTATCTGGGCTCTGGTTACTAAGGCATCATTTCCCAACAATTCTTTTTTTATTATTTTATTTTTTTTTATTGCACTTCAGGTGAAGGCGTACAGAACAAATAGTTTCTCATGAAACAGAAGTACACGTGTTGTTTTATGACATTGGTTAACAACCCCACAACATATCAACACTCTAACTTCTCAACCTTTTTTTTGGTGAAAATACACATAGCCAAAGATACACCATTTCAAAAATGTCTACACGCACAGTTCAGTGACATTGACTACGCTCTTCCAAATGAGTTGTTATTCTCACTTAAGATGAAGGTTTACAGAACAAAACAGTTTCTCACTTAACAGTTACTACAAATGTTGCCCTATGACAATGGTAAACAATCTCACAACACATCAACAATATCCTTACTCAACTTTGGGTTCCCTATCACCAGCTTCCTTGTCGCCTTCTGCCTTCTGACGCTTGTCACTGGACTCCTGTACCTCGTTAGTCTCATTTGGTTTTATGGGGCTGTCTTCTCCCAGGCTGAACAGTGAACCTCCGGGGTAACTTCTCTATTGAGCTAAAAGGGTGTCTGGGGGACATACTCTTGAGGTTTCTCCAGTCTCCTTTAGGCCAGTAAAACTAGTCTTTTTTTTGTGACTTAGAATTATGCTCTACATTCTTCTCCAGCTCTGTCCAGAACCCTCTGTTGTGATCCTGGTCAGAGCAGTCAGTGGTGGTAGCCGGGCACAATCTAGCTGTACTGGTGGAGGCCTTGGTAGCTGTGGACAATTAGTCCCTTGGACTAATCTTTTCCTTGTATCCTGTTCTCTTCATTCTCCCTTGCTCCTGAAGGGATGAGACCAGTGGAGCATCTTAGATGGCTGCTCACAGGGTTTTAAGACCCCAGACACTACTCACAAAGGTAGAATGTAGAGTATTGTCTTTATAGGCTGCTTCATGCCAATTGAGCTAGACGTTCCCCGAGACCATGGTCCCAACAGCCCTCTGCCCAGAAATTCAGTCCCTCAGGGAGTTTGCATGTGTCTATGGGGCTTCCATGACCTTTCCTTGTACAAGTTGTGCTAGTTCCCCCTGTATTGTGCACTGTCTTACCCTTCACTCAAGATACCACTTCTATATTGCCTGTTTAGTATTTCCCCCACCACCACCACTCCCATCCCTGATAACCAACAAAGATTGTTACATTTTGTGTGTGAACATTTTCATGGGTTTTTACAATAGAGGTCTCATACAGTATTTGTCCTTTTGTGATTGACTTATTTCCCTCAGCATAATGTCGTCCAGTTTCATCCATGTTATGAGATGCTTCACAGATTCATTGTTGTTCTTTCTTGTTGCGTAGTACTCCATTGTGTGTATGTACCATAGATTGTTTATCCATTCATCTGTTGATAGGCATATAGGTTGTTTCCATCGTTTTGCTATTGTGAACAATGCTGCCATGAACATAAGTTTGCATATGTCTATTCGAGTGACGATTCTTATTTCTCTAGGATATATTCCTAGGAGTGGGATTGCTGGATCGAATGGGATGTCTATTTCTAGCTTTCTGAGGAAGCACCATATCATTTTCCAAAATGGTTGTATCATTTTGCATT
>NW_004443947.1:19537180-19561390 GCF_000243295.1 Trichechus manatus latirostris | reverse complement strand
TACTCTCTTGTGCTGAGTTACTTTTGTTTGTGGATTTTTTTTTCATTTCTTTTGTTTTTGTAGGTTTTGTTTTTGCTGAGACTTTATGTTTTTCCTCTTTATTTTTATGTTTGTTAAGTTTCTTTGTGGTTACCATAAATTTTACCCTCATTTTTCTAAGTTTGAAGCAGTCTACCATTACTTGGTATCGCCTTGTCTTCCTCTCCATTAGAAGATTCTATACCTATGCCATTTATTCCCTCTTTTATTGTTTTGATGTTGTTGCCATTTACTGATTAACTTCTCTGATTCCCTGTTGTATGTCTTTTGGTTTTGAATAGTCCTCAAGAGTTCATTTCCTAGATTGGTATCTGGCTGGTACGATCCTGTGTCCTAGCTTCTTCCTGTGAGCTGAAGCTGTTTGTCCTCAGATTGAAGAACTCTCTTTAATAATTCTTGTAATTTTGGTTTGACTTTTACATATTCCCTTAATTTCTGTTTATCTGGAAATGACCTAATTTCACCATCAAATTCTGAGTATTAACGATTTGAATTCCCTATCAGGTAGTTCTAGTGCTTTTTCTACCAGAGGAGAGTCATCTGGTGTTTTGTTTTGGATACCTACTGGAACCATCCTGTCTGTTTTTGTAAATGTTTTGTTATTGTCTGCTGTTTTCGGGACATTCAGTAGTTATTTTTCTTGTTTATTGATGGTAGATTTGTTTGTTCTGTCCCTTTTTTAAAAAAAAAATTAACTATGTCTGAGCAGGCAGACTGTGTGTTCTTTGCTGTTTGCTCATCTGTGGGCACAATACTTTTCACCTCCTTCTTCAACTGACAGGGTCAGTTACTCAGATATGGTACATCAGGGCAGGTCTAGCTGAAGAGGAGTTACTGGGATGGGTTGTTTGTGGCATTCACTACAGCCACCAGAGCAGGTTGGTAATCAGTGCAGGGCAGGTTCCAGTAAGCCGTACCTGTGCTGCTTGGTGGTGTGATGTCAAGCGCATGGTGCAGGTAGGCAGGATGCAGTGGGGAGATTGTTATGTATGGAGCTAAGATGGATATGGTAGAAAGGAGAGAGGAACAGGAACCAAAAACATACAAACAAACAAAAAAGAATGCCAGGGGAGCTTGCCTTTTGAGTGGAGAGATGAGAGACTATGAAATGGAGAAAAACAGAAAAGGGAGGAGGAAGAAAAGAAAAGAATTAATAAATAAGAATCAGAAAAGTTAAAGAACCGCAAAATTCCCAGGGATCCCACAGGTGCAGCTATAATGTCTGGGGAAGTCACTCTCAGTTGTTGCAGTACAGCCTGGCTAGAAGTCGTAGAGGTATACAACACCAGGTATTCAAGGAACACAAAGAGAAGGAAGATATAGAGAGACGAGTTGAGCAATGAAGAAAGACCAAAAGGGAAAAATAGGAAAAAGAAAACAAAACAAATTAATAAAAAAAGAAAAGAAAAGTATGGCCCCCAAATAAACAGAAAAAAAAAAAAACCAACATAAAAATAAATGCCCTCAGGGATCCCTCTGCACGTCTGTGGAAGCCGAAGGGGAGTCTCCCTGCCACAAAGCTCAGCCTGGTCAGAAAGGGCTGCCAACTCAAGAAAAGGAAAAGAAATCAAACAAACAATGCAAAACGAAGAAAAGAACAAAAGCCCTGGTATCCCACCATCATGGCAGCCCAAACTGGGAAGCAGCTCCACCCTCAAATGGAGCTCTGCAGCCTCTCAGGAAGAAGCAAAGATGGCACATGGAGCCAGGTACTTTAGCGAAGGGAGGGGGAGGTGGTGAGAGGCAAGTAAGAAATCAAAAGAAGCAGAAGAAAAAAGCAACACTAGCAGCCAACAAATGGCACTCAGAGAGCCACCCATTAGGGTGTGTGGAATCCAAGCAGCCGCTGTCTCCCGGTCAAGAGACTGTGGTGGTGGGGTGAAGAAGGATGGGGGTTGGGAAAGCATATATCGCCAATTACCAGTTGTTCTGTCTTCCCCTGGAAGCTTCGTGAGGCTGCTTTCACGTACCCCCTGTTTGCTGGTCTCCGATAGGAGTCCAAGATGGTGGATCCGCACTGCGTTAGCTGGTAGGGGACCTCTGCATGAATCTCTCCTCTCTCTCCGTTCTCTTTCAGTTTTCTCACTCCATTTGGTGCTTGGCTGAGTTCTTTATCTCTTCATTTGATGTTTTAGGGTTTCAGGATTGTTGTATTCTCTGTTCGACTTAGTTTTTCGGATCCATGCTGTGAAGGGATGGCATCGTGCTTCTGCCTAGAGCGCCATTTTTCGGAACTCACCCCCATCAATGTTTTGAATGCCATTGGCATTGAGGCAGCCTCAGTGCAAAAGTAGGTAACAATTACACTTGAATGCCTGATGTATAAAGCTTGTTGAGTTTTTGGGTGCCATTTTGGAGAGTTAGAATTCCCGTTACCTGGTAATTACTGCAATGTTCCTACAGGAAGAGGATGCCTGGGGTGTCCAAAGAACAACAAGGTCAATTTGACTGGCACTGAGTGAGTCAAGCAACAAAGAGGAATGACTTAGTCCTTGGGTGGCAAAAATAGTTAAGCAAAGAGGCTGGTGGGTTCAAACTGCTGATCTTTCAGTTAGCAGCTGAGAGCTTAACCACTGTACCACCACGGCTCCTTACATGAACCTTAGTGCCTACTTTTTCAAGCTCATCTTTCTCTATCTTCCTCTTCACCTAATCTTAACACTCCACATTATAAACACAAGTATGTCAGGCTCTCCTCTGCCTCAGAGTCTTTGCACTTGCTGTTTCGTCTGCAGAGTGTTATTCCTGCATCTTTTACTTGACAACTCTTATTTGTCCTTCATGTTTCAGTTAAGATGCAGCAACTTTTGAGAATAGGTTTGCACCCCTCTCCTTTATTCTCCTCTTTCATGGTACTTATAACCATGATTTGAATTGTCTATTTACCTGTAGTCTCTCATTAGGCATGAATGGCATCTTGAAAACTGGAACTGTCTTGTTCACTCTTGTATCTCTAGTTCATATCACTGGGATGGACTCATAGCAAGTAATAAATACCCATCGGTTATTAAAAATCCATTTATTTCCAGTAGGATTGATCTTCCTGAACTTTCTGAATTCACAATTCCAAAATTCCAGAGGTAATTTCCAGAGGCCCTAACCTCTGCAAACCAACCATCATTAGAATTCAACAGTGCTACTCACAAAGAATGAGAAGAGAGGAAAACATTTTTAAGTACAGACTTACAATGTGCAACAATGGGCTCAAACATAGCAATGATTGTAAAGATGGCACAGGACTGGGAACTGTTTCCTTTGATTATACATAAGGTTGTTATGAGTCAGAACCTACCTGAAGGCAACTAACAACACAACAACACTCTTAAAGGATGAGAAGAGAGGAAAACAGTCCTAAGTATAGACACTTAAGAAATGGAGATTAAGAGAGCAGGATTCCAGAAGCTGTTTAATTCTTGTTAAGGATTTTTTTAAAGCAAAGTTATCAAATTTCCCCACACTGCAAGACCTGTGTTTTGAATATTAATGTAATTTCCTTCACAATTGCCTGTGCTTTAGATATTCGGCATAAATGAATTTTCACCTAAAATTAAAACTATAGTAGAAAACATTAAGATTATTCCAGAATCTTATGAGATTGTTTTATTATATCCTCTCTATATGATCAGCTATATGACTTGCTTTAGGGTGCATGACTGAACCTAAGATTTATATAAAATCATAGGATTGGAAGTATCCTTGTTTATCATGTAGTCCAACCATCATTGAAGCACAAATCCCAGCAGTGGACAATAATGAAGTTTGATCTTAAGGACAGATTAGAGAATCAGTCTTCTAAATATGTGCTTTTAAAAGCCCTGGAAAGAATCCCAGTCTCGTTTCTACCATGATACCTGAAATTCCACTGTTAAAGATCTTGTCCACTGAGCTAAAACATTGTGTCTACAGGAATCCCCTATGGAATACAAATGCCCTTAGGAAAGCCAATATACTAAGATTTTGTCGTTCATTAGACACCTAGTCTCTCATGTCTTCTTTCTACCAGATCAGCCAGAAAGCAGAGAATGTGACACAGAAGAAAGCTGAGTGTAGATATGAAGAAACTCATGTTTCAAGGAGTTAAGTAACTTGCTCAAAGTTATACACTTGATAAGAACCAGAGTCAGGGTACAAATCCAAATATGGTCTCAAAGCCTGCACTATTTCTACTGGCCTGGGTGGCACAAACAACTAAGTGCTCAGCTACTAACCAAAAGGCTGATAGTTCGAATCCACTCAGTAGATTGCCAGGTTGGAAGAAAGACCCGCAATCTACTTCCAAAAGATCACAACCATTGAAAACCCTAAGGAGCACGGTTTTACTCTGACACACGTGGGGTCGCCATGAATTGGAATCGACTCAACAGTAACTGTTGTTTGTTTGTTTGTTGTTGTTGTTTTAAACGTGCTTACAGCACAGCGTGTAGCTAAGGGTAACCAAGTCTGGTGGAGGGTCTGTTTAAAGTTAGGCAAAGGGTGAAAAAGAGATCTTTGATCACACAGGGCAGAGAGCATCAAGAGGAAAATACCAGAGAAATGTAAAACATGATAGAGAGCCTCAGCCTTTATCATGTTTTTGCTTAGGTCTTCAGAATCAATCAGAGAGAGGGAAAAGCCTGATATTTTCTTGTAATTGCAGTCCAGTTTCCTGAATGCCCTTCCTTTCATGGAGATTAGAAAACAAGGCTTCATGCCAAGCCAAGCATCTCTTCTGTTTTGCTATACTGATTTCTCTTTCCTGGCTGAGATACAGTGAAGAGTTATATTGATTTCAGCTCAGATTTCTCATCTAGGTCATTCAACTCACATTGAACAAGTGGCGTCCTTCCACTCTTGGAGGCAGAGAGATACCATCAGTCTCTCCCTGGGGGACAGTTGACTATGTGAGATGAGACTGTTTGCTGGCATCCCTTCCCTTGTCTGGGTTTGTTTTACATAACAGCATGCCATGGCTTTTCAAGAAACAATGCTGAAAATGGCTCTGGCTTCCCTTCTCTGGAAGACTGAAGGGAAAAATTCAGGACTTGCAAAATGCTGTTGCTCTTGGCAAAACTCTCAGCAGTCAGATAATCAATTTTCCTCAATGTTCAGCTTCTCTCTCTCCTCTTCTAGCTCCCTTCTGCCGCATCACACATCGAAAAATATAACAGAGGAATACCGATAACTTCCAATTCAGTAGGAGGCAGAATAGGGAGTGAGGGCCAGTTTCATAAGGCCTCAGTTTCCTCATTTCTAAGCTGAAGCAATTGAAGAAGATAATATCTAAAATTGTATGTTTCTATGTTTATGGTAAAGGAGTCCTGGTGGCGAAGTGTTTAAGTACTCAGCTGCTAACCAAAAGGTCAGCTGTTTGAACTAACCAGTTGTTCTGCGAAAGATGTGGCAGTCTGCCCCCATAAAGATTACAGCCTTCGAAACCCCATGGGGCAGTTTTACTCTGTCCTGTAAGGTTGCTATGAGTCAAGTGACTCAAGGGCAGCGGTTTAATGGGTATGGTTACAGTTGTTGTGTTATTGTTTTAGTGGGGTGAATCAAAAGTCTTGTGCAGTGCTTTCAAAAGAAAGTCACTATGAGAAAATTTCAAATTAAGAATCAGCAACTATAATTCTATATCCTAAAACTAGTACTAATTAATTGTGTGGCCCTGGGTGTATACTTTGAACTCTCAGAGCTTCAATTATAGCTGGATTCAATGATCCTTGAGCGTCTTTCTGATTCCAAATAATCTAAGCTGCAGGCTTTCTCCTTCTTTCCTATTGGTGTATCTTCTATACTTACTGTAAAGTGATAGTGGTTTAAAAGACTGATTTTAGAACTAGGAATGAAGGGAACCTGCTTATAATCTGTTCCCTGTATAACAGTGTCTTTTCTTACTAAGAGCAATGGCCAGACTGTCATGAGAGAGCAAGAGGGTTTGTGGGGAATGTGTAAGACATCAAAATTTTCTTTGTCTCTCTGCAAAAGATAAGTTATATGTAAGCTTGGTGAATTTGACACTAGAGCCAATTATAGACTGTCCAAAAAAGCTGACACATGGCAAACAAGAAAAGAGAGGTGTCTTCTCCTTTTTTAAGAATACAAGTGTTAAAACATCATCGAAAGTATCTGCCCCATTGAAAAGATTAAAAGTACTAGTATTTATCTTAAAGCAGCTATTTTCAATTCTGTAATGGCCTAAAGCTAAAAGTCACAATTTTTCCCATTAGTATCCCTGTACCATTGAATTCTATATGTTGTTAAGGAATTGTTTAAGGTAAAGGAGATATATATTAATATGAATACAACCTCCAAAGAGCGCATCCCATAGAAACTGCTTGCAAAGATACAGTGAGTTGTTTTTTGTTTTGTTTTATTTGTTTGTTTATTTTTCCTCTCCTGCAGCAAAGGCTATAGAAGGGGAATGATGGAGTTCAATTAGTTCATTATTTAAACACCAGATTCTTTCCAAATAGGATACAATTTCATTAATACCACTGTCAAATCCTCCTTCAGAAATCTCTCCTGACCAACTTGCTGAGAAGTCGTTGCCTCATTGCTGAAATACCAGTACTGCTTCAGCAAACAATAGGGCTTTTTAAAATTAAGGTTTATTTTTCCTTCTTATTCTTTGTATATCATAAAAGCAATCACTCCACAGCCGAACTGGTTACCTTTGAAGTTTATTCAGGAACTCAAGCATGGGAAAAGGGGAGAGAAAATCTATTAAATCTTTAATGTATAATACCAGAATTCAGTTGTACAACTCATAGTTTAGTTATTTAAATAACACTATTAACAAATATTTTAAAAAAAAAAAATAAAAAGCACTCTATGGTGAATTGAGAAACCTGACTCCCGATGCAGATTCTGTGGTTTGATCGGTGGCCTTTGACAAGACCCTGTATCTTTCAGGGCTTGCTTCTCAACTGTAAAATGAAACAACTGACCTGATCCCTCAATTCCCTTTTAGCTTGACACTGTAAGAGCAAATCTAAATTCTAATTTAGGGCTGAAAACACTGCAGGCGTCATATATAATGAAGCCAGAGACAGTTTAAGTTTTAGTGAGCATTATGCCATTATTTCTGATGTTGGTTAGACACAGAGTACACAGAATCTGTGAACATAAAGCAAGTGCCAACTCAAAAAGCAGATTTGGGGGGCCAGTGATAAACCCCTATATCAATCCTGCAATAGCAGAAGCCAGATGTGGGACAGACACCTCCATACCCAGGTTCCCATGATCCTTCTGTCAGAGCAGTTACTCCCAGAGGCCTGTTCTGCTGGGACCAAAGTTCTGCTCAAAATCGCAATCTTTTCGCTTCCCTGTGGACAGAGGATGCTTGGCATGAGCACCCTGCCCTAGTGCACCCTTCTAATGATAAAACAGACACAGCACCCCATGAGATAAGCAGGTTGACGCTAGAATTTATTCTTTGACATGTAAATTGAAAACCAAGCAACCTGAGGTCAGAATTCCAAATATAATCTGAAAATAGATGTGGTTGCATGCTTTTTCCCAAAGTCTTTCTATTATTTTACTCTATTACACAATCAAGTCACAACAAAAGTTTTTGCATGGGTAGAAGGAGGCCATTGTGCCCCACAGAGGAGTAGAGGCAGGGCAGGTGCCATCTCACCAACACTGGGGCAGACTCAGGAGCGTTCAAAGAGTCACATACAGAGCACAAGGCCGGCAGCCTTGTAACAGAGCATGCGTGGCTGGGCTGTGGCCTCCCCTTGTGTTCTTTCCTGTAACAGACTCTTATCAATTGAAGGATGAGACTGCATTGTTCTGCTCTCTTTACTTTGGCCCCAAGTAGACAGCGCCTCCACGGGAGAAAGACCTGGCCATTTGCTTCTGTAATGATTACAGCCTAGGAGACCTTACGGGGCAGTTCTACTCCGTCACACTCTTGGGGTCACTATGAGTCAGAATCGACTTGAGGGCACCTAACAACAACAATAGAACAAAAACAACAGTCCTTACAGTGTAAGAGATGGGTCATGCCAAGTGTTCACCTGCACCTAGATTTAAAGGTGGAGGAGGAAAGGATGGGATTAAACTTCAGATGGGACTTCCTGACAGGTGAAGAAAATAGGAGGTTATTTATTATAAATACAAATCAAAATGAACAGCTCTGATATCCGAGTAGAGTCTCAAGGGCATGAGACCCTCTGAGTTATGTGAAAACGTTATGAAAAGGAAATATATATACATAGCAACAATCATCATCGACATTTATTAAGCACCTATTATATCCCAGTCCCTGTCCTAAATACTCTGCACAAATCATTTTATTTAAATTTCATTACAACACTATGAGGTAAGGATGATTGTTATCCACATTTTTTCATGTTACAAAACTAACACCAGAGAGGTTAAGTAACCTGCTCAGGGTCATAGAACTAATGAATGGCAAACTAGAGATAGCAGAGGTTATTATTTATTTGTTTGTTTTTGACAAATGTTCTGTTCCTTTGTTTTTATATAAATTTTAGATCTTTCATTGGTGAGATTTGGATATATGTTTCAAATAAACCAAAACAAAACAAAACAAAAAACCAAACTCATTGCTATTGAGTAGATTCTGACTATGCAGGTTCCTCCAGTTATGCTAATAATAATATTTTTAATATTAAAATCACATTTAACATTTTACAAAGAATTCCACTAGATCCATGGTCTCATCGACTGAGTTATATTTTATAGAGAAGAGAAAAAGGGAACCACAGAGTAAAAAGAATTTACTCAAGATCATCAACAAGGTCATGGCTGGGCTGGAATTAGAACCCAGGCCTGCTGACTTTAAGACTAGTCCCTTTTCCACCAAAACATGAAGTTTTCTTATTCAAAAAAATTAAGCTTTTTAGAACTAACTCCAAAAACTAAGTTTAAGATCCTAGAAATAATTGCCTTAGCCAATAATTAATAAGAACAAGAACTATGTAGTATGGTATAATTTACAGTAAATTTTTAGAATATTGGCAATGATCTTTTGACAGATATTATGAAAATATCCTTGAATATGACAAAATATACAACTCTCTGGGTGAAAGAATTATAGCAAAGGGAAAAAAATGAAAAACCTTAAAATTGAGTGCTTGGGCATAGAGCAAAGAGCAAGTGAGGTCAAGATTTTAAGCCTATGATTTTGCAGAGTATCCCCAGGAGTGATTTGACATCTTGGGGAACATTTTGTGATTTGACCTTTTGCAATGATTGCCTGCAGTTGCCTTGAATTTGAACATTCTTTTATTTCAGCTGCAGTCAACGCTGTTTTAGAAAGCTTGATATTCTGGTAACATTAAGTTTCTCAACCTCTGTGAAGCCTTTTCTTTAAGAAAATGTCAGTGCCTGGGTTAGCCTAATCAGGTCTGGCTTCAAATAAAAAGTTTGCACCAGGCCCATTGTGAGAGTGAAAATCACAAGAAAAATAAAATCCTTCTACTAACATAGTCCTGATGGCACCGTGGTTAAGAGCTTGGCTGCTAACCAAAAAGTCTGCAGTTCAAATCCACCAGCTGCTCCTTGGAAACCCTACGGAGCAGTTCTGCTCTGTCCTATATATGATCGCTATGAGTCAGAATCGACTTGACAGCAATGGGTTGGTCTACTAACATGCTTATTTCTCCAGAAGTGGTTTCTGGGTTATAATCATGAATAATATTTCTCTCTTCACCTACTGATTTTGGAAACAGTTGTGAGATGCATTCATAAATTGGACAAAAGAGCTCAAATATCATCTTTATTGCTAGTAGTACTAGTTCGGAGAATTGGTTTGTAGTCACAATTGGGATTCTTACTATTTCTTCTTCAAGTCTAATTTCTGGGATTAACTAACCCAAGGGAGATGTGGATGTGCAAGACAGACATACAGATAATAGCTGCCTGGCACTCATTGATTACTCAAAGTAGGGACTGAGTGAGACAGGCCTCTACACCAGCCTCTAAAATAAGGCTGTGCCTTGACTCTAGCATGCTTTCCAAATGGAGGACAGAAGCAAAATCCATCCAGAAAAGAGACACCTAAGTGGCCAAGCCTCCCACTTTTACCAATCAGATAAACAGAAATAAATAAAGTAGACAGATGGAAGAATGGACTCTTTTCTTCCCAATACTTCTGAAAGAGTGGATTTTCCTGTTTCATAGGTCAGAAGATGGAGAAGACTGTGCCCCCAAAAGAGGAGTGTATTCCACAGCAACAACTGCTGAACATTAGTTTTGTAGGCAATAGCAAGTATTTTCTAAAAACAGGTTCCATGATCACATATGCTTGGAAAATGCTAGATTAAAGGCAGACATCTTTTCATAATGCAGAGCCACATCTATGCTAATGTGCCTGGTGAACTTACACTGGTGTAGCCTGCTATGCAGCCAAATCAAATGTTCCTGATTGAGGGAGCCATTATTTTTAGTATCTTGTGGAATCAGTGCTCCATGAAGTGCATTTTTGGAAGCATTGCTTTAAGAGTGTTCCCAAATAATCTCTTCTTCTTCCTGTATCTCCTTCTCCTCTCCCTTCCTCTTCCTCCTTTAACATTTTAATTTCTGGTGGCTCTAAAACTTTGGCAGAAATGTTAAATGATGAATTAAATAAAATATGAGCTGAAAGAAGAGTAAAAATTTATATTAAAATTATATTCATAAATAATAAAAAGGATTTATAAGACAAGCTTGTATAAATAAAGATTTTTAAAGAATAAAAATACTTATTTGGGGACCTACAAGGCAATATCCATCTAATTATAATTTGAGACCGTATTTCATGATTAAAATGCCTCCTAATATTCATGCTGCCCTCCTAAACTTATTGTATCTGTTATTATATTAGAATTAGTGCAAAATAATGTGTGAGTCTTGAATTTAGAGTAAAATCTTGATTAGACGCCCACACCAATATTAGTAGTAGAAGCAAGTTATCACAAATTTGGGAGCATTTGTACACTAATCACTAAAATACATCTAATAATATTAAAATGTAACTTTGGACTGACTTTCAGAGTACATGCTAGAGCCTTTGGCATATAGAAAGTGCTCAAAAATGGTAGTAATTATAACAAATATTCATCTTTGCAATTACTCTGTGAAGTTTCTATGGTAGATTTTATCATCTCCATTTCACAAGAAAGAAAATTGAAAATCAGTGTGATTAGTTAAAGAAACCTCCTTATATTACAAATTTAGTCCTTGGCCAACTTGGGTCAAGAATCCAGTTCTTATTATGGGTATTCTTTTTCTTTTACAAATTGATGGGTGCCAAACAACTTTCCAAGGGAACAAGCTTCTCTCTTTACAGTTGGTGGAACAAGTGGCTGCCCATGGCTAAAGGTGCCATTTTCCAGAGACAGGTCTGTGGACAATGTCTTTTTTTATTGGGAAATCTTGCTCCTTTCCACAGGTCACAAAACAGGATTTTCACTCATTTCCTCTGTTAAGTGTAGTCTCATCATTTCTATGTCAAAAGGGCAGAATATGACATATTGACTCCTTTTCTGTGTCCCTACGATTGCAGGTGTAACAAACCAATAATAACATCTACCTCCACATAGCATAGTCTTTCTTCAGCCAGCACTTACCTCAGTGTGTGTGGCTGACTGGAGGTAAATGGCTGCAACCTTTCTCAGGATTTCTCAGATCTTCACTGATACTTCTGTGTGTGTGTGTATACATGTGTATACATATATATACACACATATATATATATATATATATACACATACATATACACCCGAAAAGGAGCCTTGGTGGCTTAGTGGTTAAGAGTGCAGCTGCTAATCAAAAGGTCAGCGTTCAAATCCAGCAGCAGCTCCCTGGAAACCCTAAGGTGCAGTTCTGCTCTGCCCTATAGGGTTGTTATGAGTGGCACAGTGGTTAAGAGCTCTGCTGCCAACCAAAAGGTCGACAGTTCAAATCCACCAGCTGCTCCTTGGAAACCCTGTGAGGCAGTTCTACTCTGTTCTACAGGGTCACTATGAGTCAGAATTGACTCGAAGGCAATGAGTTTGGTTTATATGCATATATGTGTTTGTGTATATATATATTATGTGTATATATATGTATATGTATATATAAGGGTGTGTGTGTATATTTTTTTTATGAGAGTTGACAGAAACAGATTTAACTATACTGCTAGCATAGTGGTTAAGAGCTACAGGTGCTAACCAAAAGATTGGCAGTTCGAATCCACCAGGTGCTCCTTAGAAACTCTATGGGGCAGTTCTACTTTGTCCTATGGAGTCACTATGAGTTGGAATCAATTAGATGGCAACGGGTTTGGTTTTTCGTTTTTGTTTTTTTTATTAATTGTCTGTGGTCTTTATTGGTGTCCCCCTTCTGAGCTGCTGAAAATGAACCAACGAGTGACTTAGAGCCAGGGAAGATAGAGCAAAATATGAGTTCACATTTTAAAATTTCTTCAGAAATGGGACTTCTGGAAAAGATAAGTTCGGAGATGTGCTGGTGTCTCAGCAATACTTTGCCCAAGGAGTAACTACACATAAAAGGATATTTTGTTACCTTTTATAACAGCCTTGGCAATACATATGATGATCCCTATTTCACTGGGAGAATTTAAATGACTTACCAAAGTCCCTGTACCTTATTAATGACATTGCTAGGATTTGAATGCTAGGACGGGATTCTTACATATTTTATGCTGCTGTGAACTAGTCTGCACATATGTAAAACATGTTTTAATATCTAGTCTGATGTTGGTAGGAGTTAGAATTAATTACGCTGGGAAATTGCATTCCCCATGGATGGATCAAAGTGGCAAATGTATTCGTTTGTATCTTCAGCTTCAGATTTATGAGAAAGTTGTTTTATTTATATAGATCCCAAGATGAATTCCTTTGCTGTGTTTTTAGATTCTGATGATGGGCTCAAAATAATGAACCGCATTACAAAAGGCCACATTGGGCTAAGTATCTGCAGTGGCTTTTTCTGAGGGTGAGAAAGAGAAACTAATGTAGTAATAAAGAAAGGTCTAGTAAGTGCAGAGGATGGAGATATTAGCAAATACCTCACTGTATGAAACTGGAAAAATCACCATTCTCTGGAGGCTTTACAAATATTGAGCTTCCTTTCATCTAAACCTAGTCTCCAAAAGGAAAACTCTACTATGGTTGTTGAGCCAGACAGGCTGGTGTTTCAGACAAACGTGTTTACAGTCTCTGAAAGGTAGTGTTAAAAATAAAAATTTCCACTAGGTTAAATTTGTGTACACAGTCATTAAGATTTATTTGTAATTCATGAATGCGGCAAGGGGAGGGCATCTGGTCTGGAAGTCAGACAAGAGCTCCAAAGGACAAGTGAAAGAAACCAAAGTTATTCGGGCAAAGTGGTGTAAGAACAAGGAAGTAACACTGGGCAAAAAGTGACTGGTTAATTCTATGTAACTTTCCTTATATGGCATATTGAGAGCTTTCTTAGCCAGGTCATATGCTATAGCTGAGGCAGCAAGCTCACATTGGTTGACTTAGATTTCACCTCCTGGGAAGTTCGGGAATTTACAGGAAATGGAAACTAGCTAGGTTTTGGTTTGCTGACATGGGGCTTAGCGTAGACTCCAGCTTGGGCCTGGTATAGTCAGGTCAATGGTAGTATGCCCATTACATAAGGTTCGAGCAAATGAAGGCAGTTTTTCTCTTTGTGATTGGGGACCCCAGTTATCTAAACCAGCTTTTTATATTAACCACATTCAACAAGTGCTTAACCATCCACTTCTTTACTTTATCTCCGTGGTTCTAACCACTAGGTCAAAATGAACAGCCTGTTTACCACAGAAGGACTACTAATTTGGGAAGTAGGAGGACTGGGCCTGCCACTAGGTAGCTCTATCTTTTTAGGTAAAATGTCCTTCTTCTTTGATTGGCCTCAGTTGCTTAATTTTTAAGAGGGTGGAGTCGGTTGGTGTAGATGAATTCTAAGACTCTTTCTAACTTTACTTCTTTTTTGAATGTTCAAAAACATTTTGTCCATACTTATTATATGCCAGAATGGTGCTAATTATATTATATAGACTACCCTACTTTGTAATAATAGCTAACATTAATGGACCTTTTCCTATGTGGAAAGAATTACAGCAAACACAGTATATGTCTTAACTCTTTTTATGTTCATAATAACCCTATGTGGTGGGTTCTATCATTATCCCTACTTTATCTATAAGGAATTTGAAGCCCAGAAAGTGAAGAAATTTGCCCCAAATCACACAAACAGTTAGTGATAGACTAGGATGTTTGAACCTAGGCAGTCTGATACCACAACCTTTGCAGTGGTTGGTATTGATTCCTTCCCTGCCCATCATCCCCTCTCCTGAGATGGTGCACCCATCCCCCAAATGCTACAGGTGTTGGCTGCTAACAGCTCACCACTGTCCCCTTTTCCAGAGAATTATCTTTGACCAAAATTGAGTCATAGGAGATGAAGACCACTCCACCTCAACTACAGGGTACAAATGACAGCCCACCTTGCCTCGAGGTGGGACTAACTCTGAGGTGCAGTTTGTTCCAAAGCCTCCTATGAAATCAGGCTGAAGCAAATCCATATTTAGCTTTTTTTTTTTTTTCCTGTCCGGTTTTACTCACACCCCTTTTTTTGAGAGTTCAACCCCAACAAGTCACCCTTGAAAGCATCCTGGACTCAAGCTCTGCTTCCAGGGAATCTGACTTAAAGTAGCCCCTGTTCTTCACCATGATTCTACACTACCCACCTCAGTCGAAAAGTCAAAAGAAGTCTTTAAAAAGATAGATTTAGCATGGGAATAAATTACTGTACACTGTACTTTATTTTTCATTATATTTTCCCCACTTGATGCTTTTTTTTCCCAACATATGAGTTTAAACAAATAATAGATAAAACAGAAATGATAAAGCTTTGAAATAAAAACACACCTATCAAATTTAACTTGGAAGACTGTGATAGTTCTGTTTCAGTAGCCAAGCCCCTTTGTTCTTCTCTCTCACTAATTGGATCTGGCTGAGAAGCTCAAATCACCGATCAATTCTTTAATAAGCATAATACATCCACTTTGATGAAGCTGATTTCCCTTCCCTTTTTTCTTCTTGGCAAGGAGTTAAGATTGTTAACAGCTCACATGACCTTTATATCCACATCTCAAAGGATTAAGTTCAGCAAGTTATCCAGTAAAAATATTCATGGATGCAATAACACCTAAAGTAAAACTTAAATATTTTTAACTTCTGCCGTGGTTCTTATAGACTTTACATCTGGCCAGTGCTGGATATCACCAATCAGTTGAACTTCTGCCAGTCTGATAGGCTAAAAATGAAATGGTCTTATTTTACTTCACATTTCATTGATCATTACTGAAGTTGAGATTTGTTCTCAACTTTTAACCTTTGATTAATATTATTTTGGAAACATTTTCTTCAAGTGTCATATTTTGCCTTTTAACTTTATAGCATTCTTTATAATATAGTTCTAGTAAACCTGTATTTTCTTTCTTATGCCTTCTATGTTTTATGTTATTTTTGAAAAGCTTTTTCCACACTAATATTATAAATATATCTCCTATATCTCTCTCCTTGTGTAGTATTTATATTCATACTTAAATTGGGATATTCAGTCCATCCTAAATTCATTTTTGTGTGTTAGATTAAAAAAAAAAAAATCCATTACTGTCAAGTCAATTCCAACTCAAGTTAAAATCTAACTTCAGAAAATAATTTCTCCGTATGAAAATATACCAATCAATTCTCCTGCCTGTCTGTGGTCATAATCAACCTAATAGAATGAAGTCTCAGATTCTAGTGTTTATTGAGATCTAATACATTGTCTCAACATACCTCTGTGTCGGTATGAGTTGTAGTCAGAAAGAAAATAATATTGTTCCCATTTCACCTACTGAATTTAAAATCACTTGTGAGACTCCATAAGTCTTAATCTCCATATCACCTAAATTAGTACCCTAGGCATAGCAATGATTAAAAATAATTGTTGAATTAAATAATGAAGGAACTACAGAAAGGAATGTAAAGCAGAATATAGCATTAAGAATGCAATCAAAGTAAACCTACTAGAATAGTGTAGACTCTATGCAACTATATTTCAGAGGAGTGAGGTAAAAATAAGGAGCCCTGGGGAAGCAATGGTTAAGTGCTCAACTGGTAACCGAAAGGTTGGTCGTTCAAACACACCTATTGGCTCCACGAGAGAAAGACTTGGCCTTCTGCTTCCATACATTACAGCCCAGGAAACCCTAAAGAGCAATTCTACTCTTGTCACATGGGGTCACTATCAGTCAGAATCAACTTAAGGGCATACAACAAGGTAAAAATGATGATGATGAGAGAAGAAAAAAGTGAAAGTACACCTGCATCTTAGCCTTCTTCACTCTCCTGACAAAGTTTTTGGGATATTTAGAGATAATATATGCAAACCATTTAGCCCAGTGTCTATTCATAGAAGGCCCTCATTACCAGTAACTAGAAAATAATTATTTTTATTATTTCAGGGGTTCAGGGAAGGGAAGGACTTCTCTATCATGAACTATTTAAGTTTTAAAATTATTTCATGTCTGAAATAAGAGCCTAAACAGCCTAATAACACTAAAAACTTCTACATGGTTATCTAGCACCACAGTTTTAAAAACAATTACACCTGTCTCTTTTACTGATGTTGATTGTCTCCTCCTAAATCTGGACAAGTAAAGCTCACAAAAAAATAAAAAGATGGACATTAATAGGTGTTATTTCACATTGTATGTTTTTTTCTCCTCCATCTAGCCAGTGTCTATTACATTCCAAATTAGGACAAATGCAGAGGCTAAACTAATTTATAAACTGCTATGACTTTAAATAGCTTATGTTAAAAAGAATCAATAGAGTAAATTTGAAGTGGCTGAAGTAACCACCTTTGACTTGGTTGGCATTTAAACCTTTCAGGCTTGGGGAATTACTGATGCGGCACTTTAAGAGGATTTGATTTTATAGGCTCCTTGGCCCAAGAGTTTTTCAGAATACAAAAAGTGATGTGGCCTGAGAGATAAGAAGGCATCAGACTGACACTGTGAAGCCGCTTTGCTTTTAAATGGCCTGTTCCCAAGTTTGAATCTGTAATCCAGTGGTAGAAAAGCTTGGGATTTGCTGGCAAAGATGAAAGATGCTCAGAAGCTATTACCTTATAATAGCAATTGATAGATAAGTAGGCCAAAGAAGTTTAGACTCTGACCTAAGGGGAAGCAGAGAATTGCATTGAGATAATTATCTTGTTAACTTGAGGCAAAATTATAGTTCACCTTTAAAAGAGTCAGATCATTAAGGCCAAAGTGTAGATTCTCATTCACTTATGTGAGAAGGAAGAAGGAAGTTGCTAACATTATTTAGATTTATTTAAAGTACTATGGTGAATTTTCATTTCCTCACATTTAAAATATGCAGAAAGAATTCTCAAAGACTTGGAAAATAGGGGTAAAAAAATACCCCAGGATATTATCACCTAAAAAATATATCTTTTCTCATTGCTTATTTTTGCTGTCTAAAATAAGGGAGCTTGCATTTGCTTCCGATATTCTGGCCAAAGAAACAAGAAAGAAAAAGATAGGCTTTAATAGGGGTCATCTCAAGTTGAAGGTTTTTCATCTTCAGTCGTAGCCTGTGTCCATTCTAAATTAGACTAGCATTCAGAATAGTCTAATTTAGAATAGTCTCTATCCTATTCTCAATCAGGACAAAAGCAAGTACCAAACTAATTTATGAAATGCTGTGACCTTAAATAGCTTGTGTTCAGATAAATCAATACCAAACGAAACAAATCCATTGCCTTAGAGTCAATTCCATCTCCTAGCGACCCTATAGGACAGAGTAGAACTGCCCCATAGAGTTTCCAAGGAGCGGCTGATGGATTCGAACGGCCAAACGTATGGTTAGCAACCGAGCTCTTAACCACTGCGCCATGAGAAGTGTAATCTCAGAGAGTTAACCAAAAACTAGTTATCATCAGCAAGACATTACTACCTTGAAGTTTTCAGGAATAATTGCTACTTATTGATCTTCCAGGAGACTGGGTGGTGCAAGTGGTTTGTGGCCTGCTGCTTACCTAAAGGTTGACAGTTCGAATCCACCTAGCAGCTCTGTGAAAGAAAGCCCTGGTGAACCGCTTCCATAAATAGTGAGGC
The DNA here is from genome assembly GCF_000243295.1 of Trichechus manatus latirostris. Taxonomy (NCBI): domain Eukaryota; kingdom Metazoa; phylum Chordata; class Mammalia; order Sirenia; family Trichechidae; genus Trichechus; species Trichechus manatus. The sequence continues at coordinate 19,543,233 of NW_004443947.1, read as the reverse complement.
TAAGAATACACCATAGAGCAGTTCTACTCAGTAACACATGGGGTCAACATGAGTCGAGGGCTGGCTTGATGGCAGCTAACAACAACAACAGCAATCGGTCTTTGAGGGGACTGATGTTCCAACGGAGGATCAGTTCCCTGCTCAGTGTCAACTGTCACTATCACTGCCTTAACCACACCTGACTCAGACAAGTAATTGTCTATCATTCCACCAAAAGGCAGTGTTAGAAAGTATTCATAATCTCACTTAGGAAACATTGCAGGCTTAAGGGAGAATCTTTGCTCCCTCAAAGAGTGGCCCGTGAATGTTTTCTGTCTTGGCAGCTTGGAAGAACGTGGGGTAAACTTGAGAGTAGGAAAGAACTGGCCAGAGTATTAATAGCTTACTCTGCTAAGTCAACCTGCTCTGCACGAGGCTTCTAACACACCTTATTTACAAATCAGCTCTAAATCAGCCAAGTAAATAGAGAAACACAGGCAGGAAGCCAACTAATTAAGCTAAGACACATGATTTGGATTTAATGATCCATGTATTTTATAGCAAAATATAATTTAGTAAAGAAAAAAGAAGAAACATTTAAAAAGTAGTCTCATTTATTCACTTCTCATTGTGAGGGAAGGTATAGTCTTTGAATCTGTTGCTCTCAAAGGATATAAAGAAAACATAAGTAGAGAAAAAGTGGGATGTATTTTCACAGTATATTTTCTAATTTCAAAAACTGAAATCCCCTAAAATTTCACTGGGAATCATCCAAAATGAATGGCATGAGATTTTAAAAGCAATTTTCAAATCATTATTTTAAAAAATCAGAAATTTCAAGTTATGTAATGTTAATTTTCTTTATGCATAGCTATATGATTATTATTTGATTCTTTAGTATTTTTATTAGTATATACTCTGGACTAGCTACATAAGTTCCTGTTTTAATCTGTATGTTCCATAACACTGCTTCTTGATTGTTTTTTTCTTCCTTATGTTTAAAATTTATAAATGCATTCATTCATTTATTCCACAAATGTTATTGCATACCTGTTTGGAGTCAAGCAGTATGCTAGGTACTGGTGGTGCAGTGGTGGGCTAAAATTGGCTCTGTTCATGGACTTAAGCAGCTAAATTCCAATAGGCGAGAAAGATATGACAATAAACAATTACAAATCAAAATAATTTCTATGAAGAAAAACCATATGGTTCAATGAAAATCCAATAATAAATATGTCTCAGCACTGGGATTTGGTTATAAATTCCGAGTAGTATATTCATTTATTAATGTCAAGTACCAGGATATTCCTCTCTGACTTGTATGAATAGAGGTCCTGAGAACAAAAGAAAATTGTTGCAAGCCTCAGGATTCATTGCAGGTAAGAGAGGAAGAGTATAGAAGCACTGTTCTCTGCTGTCTACACCAAACACAAAAATTTATATTGTGTGCATCAAGTAAGAACAGGAGGCAAGATCAAAGAACTCCTCAAAGAAGAAAATATAACCGTTACTCTAAAAAATGTTTTATTCCCTCTAGTTGTTATAGGATTTCCATAAGGATCAGGGTTCAATTCAGAGTGTTTGTTGTTTGTTAGTCTTTTAACCCAAGTGGGCAGAATATATCCCTTCTTAAAAAAAATAAAGAAATAAAAATAAAAACCAGTTGCCGTTGAGGTGGTTCTGACTCCTGGCAATCCCATGTGTGTTAGAGTAGAACTGTGCTCCACAGGGTTTTCATGACTGTAACCTTTCAGAAGCAGATTGCCAGGTCTTTCTTCCAGGGGGCCTTTTGGTGGGTTTGAAACTCCAACCTTTTGGTTAGTAATCTAGCACTTAACCATATGCAACATACATGTGCTCCACTCCTTGACTAAAAACCGGCTGCCATCGAGTCGATTCCAACTCATTAACCCTGTAAGACAGAGTAGAACTGCTCCATAAGGTTTCTGAGGCTGTAAATCTTTATGAAAGCAGGCTGCCATCTTTCTCCCACAGAGTGGCTGGTGGGTTCAAACTGCCCAACTTTTGGTTAGCAGCTGAGAGCTTTAACCACTGCACCACCAGAGGTCCTTATCCCTTGTCTACCTACTTACCCGTTACTGTCGAGTCGATTCCAACTCAGAGAGACCCTATAGGACAGAATAGTACTGCCCCACAGGATTTCCAAGGAGTGGCTGATGGATTCAAACTGCTGACCTTTTGGTTAGCAGCTGGACACTTAACCATTGTGCCACCAGGGATCCGTATCCGTTGTATAGACCCCTTAATTTCAATGTGTGCACCCCAGTTTTTGGTATGGTGTCATGGTGTTATATTTGCTCTGTTGTAGGAGATTATGTGGTCATGTCTGTCTACTTTGACCTGAGCAGAAGAATGGGATACTTCACCATCCAGACCTATATCCCCTGCACACTGATTGTCGTCCTATCCTGGGTGTCTTTCTGGATCAATAAGGATGCTGTTCCAGCAAGAACATCTCTAGGTGAGACACACTTCCTCATGTTGTAATGTCCCAAATAAGCACCCAGTACAAGTTATCTTGATTTTCCTTCCCAAGATGATTTCCTTTTAACTTCAGCCTGCAATTTCTTAGAAGTGTCATTAGAAAGTTTTTTGACTTTATTTTGTAAGTTTTCTTATTAAAAAATTTAAATTAATTTCAAAAAACCCTCTATTTTCAACAGATTTTATTTGTTTGTTTTTGTTTTGGGTGGAAAAGTTGGGAAAATGTAGCCTTTACTTCAGGTTTGTTTGTATTTCCATTCTCAGTTCCAGTAGTTGAGAAGTCTGGGCAGTGCTTTGCTGGAGCTGCTCACACCATCTGGTGAAAGCCGATTATGTTTTACCTCTTCCTAATTCCATATTCAGTGATGTCTCATTGGTAGCGTGAAATCAGCCAAGGTAGAGATATTTATACCATGGAAATATGCAAACAGTACAAATCAGGGCTTCCTTCTTTCTTTCTTGATTTTTTTTTAAATAGAGTATTAATTGTTATTTACCATAACACCACTGGGTGTTAGTTAATTTTAACATGCATATTTTTATGTTGATATTTGAAGACATACATACACAGTAAGTAGCCATTGAAAAGATAATTTTGGGGAAAAATTACATTTAAAATTATGAGGATCCCCCCACACACTTTTAAGATTATGTACAGTTTATTCAATCCATCACATATGGTGCTATTTGCCTGGGAGAATAGGTCAGAAGAGACACTGAAACTTGCTCTTGAACATAGAGTAGCTAAAGCAAATGGAAAAAATAATGAAGTAAAAGAGCTGAACAGAAGATTTCAAAGGGCAGCATGAGAAGATAAAATAAATTATTATAATAAAATGTGCAAATACCTGGAGTTAGAAAACCAAAAGGGAAGAACACGTTCAGCATTTCTCAAGCTGAAAGAACTGAAGAAAAAGTTCAAGGCTGGAGTTGAAATATTGAAGAATTCTATGGGCGAAATATTTAATGACTCAGGAAGCATCAAAAGAAGATGGAAGGAGTAGACAGAGTCACTATACCAAAAAGAATTGGTCAATGTTCAGCCATTTCAGGAGGCAGCATTTGATCAAGAACTGATGATACTGAAGGAAGATGTCCAAGCTGCACTGAAGGCATTGGTAAAAACAATGCTCCAGGAATTGACAGAATACCAACTGAAATGTTTCAACACACAGATGCAATGCTGAAAGAGCTCACTCATGTATGCCAAGAGATTTGGAAGACAGTTAACTGGCCAACTGACTGGAAGAAATTCATATCTGTGCTCATTCCAAAGAAAGGTAGTCCAACAGAATGCAGAAATTATTGAACAATATCATTGATATCACATGCAAGTAAAATTTTGCTGAAGATAATTCAAAAATGTTTGCAGCAGTACATCAACAGGGAACTGCCAGCAGAAGATGAGGAACAAAGGATATCATTGCTGATGTTAGATGATCATGGCTGAAAGCAGAGAATACCCGAAAGATGTCTACCTGTGTTTTATCGAGTGTACAAACGTATTCAACTGTGTGGATCATAACTAGTTACATAACATTACGAAGAACAGAAATTTCAGAACACTAAATTGTGTTTATGCTGTACCTGTTCATAGATGAAGAGGTGGTCATTCAAACAGAACAACGGCATACCGTGCAGTTTAAAATCAGGAAAGGTGTGTTCAGGGTTGTGTCCTTTCACCATACTTATTCAATTTGTACGCTCAGCAAATAATTTAAGAAACTGGACTATATGAAGAACATGGCATCAGGACTGGAAGAAGACTTATTAACAGCCTGTGATATGCAGATGACACAGCCTTGCTTGCTGAAAGTGAAGAGGATTTGAAGAACTTACTGATGAAGATCAAAGACTACAGCCTTCAGTATGGATTACACCTTAATATAAAGAAAACAAAAATTCTGACAACTAGACCAATAAGCAACATCATGATAAATGGAGAAAGTATTGAAGTTGTTAAGGATTTCATTTTACTTGGCTCCACAATCAATGCCCATGGAAACAGCAGTCAAGAAATCAAATGACATATTGCGTTGGGCGTATCTGCTGCAAAAGACCTCTTTAATGTGTTAAAAAGCAAAACTGTCACTTTGAGGACTGAGGTGAACCTGACCCATACCGTGGTATTTTCCATTGCCTCGTATGTATTTGAAAGCTGGACAATGAATAAGGAAAATGGAAGATTAACACCTCTGAATTATGGTGTTGGAGAAAAATATTGAATATACTATGGACTGCCAGAAGAACAAACATATACAGATGATGATGAAAATACCCTTTAATCTCTCTAAATCAGTTTCCTTGTATGTAAAACATGTATAATTTCTTATACCCAACTGGTGAGATATTATTAGGGTTAAATAAGATATTACATGCCATTACTGGGGAGGGATTACTTGGGAGGGAAAGAAAAAAAACATCATTTGCATATCTGTCCTCTTCTAAGCCTAATTTAGTTTTCCATCTGTTTTAAAATGAAGTTATTTTGATTTCTCCTGTTATATGCCGTACTCTGTGTTACAAGTCCTGTTCAACAGTTATATCTTGTCTGATGCTGCATGCTAAACCAAAATATGTTGAGACTATTACCTTAGGACTATTTCTTGTCACTGTGAGTAGAATGTACTGCATTGGACGCTTAGCTGTCTCTCGCATCAGAATATAAATGTCTTTTTCATCATCAGTATTAGCATAGTGCCTGGTACATAGCTGGTACCTCAATGATTATTCAATTAATGTATGCTCTTATAAATGGATCAAAGAAATGCATTGATGCATTCCAATTTATACCGCTCAAAAATATTTTAAGGATAAGATTTCATATTAATACATCTTCTTGAACCAAGACTCCTAGTCAAACTCCCTCTATGAGCACTTTGTTAGCTCATTTCAGCCATGCATTTGTTCATTGGCAAAGGACAGTGGTGGGAGAAGGATTCAAGGTGAGTGATTCAAGGACTGAGGGTAAGAGCCCTAAGCAAATAGTAGTTAGCTGATCCTAGATGTTGATCAAGGAGCCCTGGTAGTACAATGCTTAAGTGCTCGGCTGCTAACTGAAAGGCTGGCAGTTAGAAGTCATCACTGGCTCTGTGGAAGAAAAGACCTGCCAAACTGCTCCCAAAAAGATTTCAGCCTAGGAAACCCTATGGGGCAGTTCTACTAGGCAATCTGTCCTATAGGGTTGCTATGAGTCAGAATTGGCTCAATGGCACACAATAAGAATAGTTCTTGACCTGACCTCAGAACCTACTATACAGCCACGGTAGTCAAAACAGCCTGGTACTGGTACAACAACAGATACATTGACCAATGGTACAGAATTGAGAACCCAGATGTAAATTCATCCACCTACGGTCATCTGATCTTCGACAAGTGCCCAAAGTCCATCAAATGGAGAAAAGACAGTCTTTTTAACAAATGGTGCTGGCAAAACTGGATATCCATTTGCAAAAAAATGAAACAGGACCCATACCTCATGCCATATACAAAAACCAATTCAAAATGGATCGAAGACCTAAATATAAAGTCAAAAACTATAAAGTTCATAGAAGAAAAAATAGGACCAA
>NW_004443947.1:19495260-19535809 GCF_000243295.1 Trichechus manatus latirostris | reverse complement strand
CAGAGCTGGAGAAGGATGTAGAACAAAATTCTAACTCACAAAATAAGACCAGATTTACTGGCCTAAAGGAGACTGGAGAAACCCGGAGAGTATGGCTCCCAGACACCCTTTTAGCTCAGTGGTGAAGTCACTTCCGAGGTTCACCGTTCAGCCGGGGAGTGGACAGCCCCATAAAACCAAATGGGACTAATGAAGCATAGCAGTCCAGGGACAAGGGCTAGAAGGCAGAAGGGGACAGGAAAGCTGGTAACAGGGAACCCAAGGTTGAGTAAGGATAGTGTTGATGTGTTGTGAGTTTAACCATTGTCATAGGGCAACCTATGTACTAACTGTTTAATGAGAAACTAGTTTGTTCTGTAAACCTTCATCTAAAGTGAGAATAGCAGCACAATTGTAAGAGCATAGTCGATGTCACTGAACTGTGAGTATAGAAATTTTTGAAATGGTGTATCTTTGGATATGCATACTTTCACCAAAAAAAAAAAAGTCAAGAAGGGAGAGGGTTGGCATGTCGTGGGGTTGTTAAGCAATGTCATAAAACAATATGTGTACTACTGTTTCATGAGAATCTATTTGTTCTGTAAGCCTTCACCTGAAGTCCAATAAAAAAATTTAAAAATAAATAAATAAAAATTTTAAAGAAAAAGAATAGTTCTTGATCATTTACATGTCAGGCAAGTTAAATCTGGTTTTCATGCCGTTTCTACTCAACACAACAATTCCATGAAGCAATCGTGATAAAGATAAAAATTATTATCACAATTTTTAGAGCTAAGGAAGCAGAGGTGTTGCATGGTAAAATGACTTGCGCAAGGTCACACAGCCAGTCTGTTGACTTGGCTAATGGCACATAGATTTGCTTTGGGTATGAGGCCATTTGTGGGGTAAGGTGGGGAGTGGGCCTGAGCCAGTTCCTCTATCTGTGCTGCATCGTTGACTTCTTTATATCAGTTCTTCTCAAACTTAGCTACACATTTAAATCACTACTAAAAAAAAAAAAAACAACTGTTGCCATCGAGTCAGTTCCAACTCGTAACGACCCTATAGGACAGAGATGAACTGCCCCATAGAGCTTCCAAGGCTGTAATCATTATGGAAGCAGACTGCCACATTTTTCTCCCATGGCGCTGCTGGTAAGTTTGAACCATCAACCTTTAGGTTAGCAGCTGAGTGCTTAACCACCGTGCCATCGTAAAAAATACAGATAATTTAGTCCAACCACCAGAGATTCTTAATTTGTCTCAGGCATGGCCTAGGTGTTAGGATTTTTATTTAAATTTCCCAAAGTGATTCCAATGTGCAGTCACGCTGTAGAATATTGCCCTAGATTTTACTGAGCCCCATTACCTTTTTCAATGTTTAGAATCAAGAGTTAAACCTGATGACCTTAAACACCTGCAGTCTTTAAGCTTATAGCCATAGAACACAGTTAGAGACATGTTGTTTGATGAGTGAGATAAATATACTGCATGGCTGGGTGCTCTGGCTGTGTTCTGAGCACAGACCACCAGGACATGGGAAAGAGTATGCTTGTTGCTTATAACACCTGAATGTAGTTTGGTACACAGGTCAGGTAGTAGCTGATGAGGTTCAATCATGGTGTAATGATGATGAATGGAAAGATGAAAATATATATTGGTATTTTTCACCCAAGTAATTTGAGGTGAGTTAACGTCCCTCATGCCAAGATTTGGGAAATTGATGAAAGCAATGGTTATTTTTCATCTACCTCAGGTAAGAGAAGTCTCATTTCTTTGCTTAGCAAAACTGAACTTAAAAACCACATCGGCTGTCTTGTTGCTGGCTGATCAATGAGTTAAAACCACCACTTCTCTTGTCCTTATTGTTGATGTCATAGCAGTTCTCTCTCAGGTCAGAACCTTGAGAATATCTTGAAGCAATTCTTCCACATTCCGCTTTTACATGTTTATGATGAACTTCCATGTAGCTTAAATAACATCTTCGCAGTTTGCTAGATCAATGTTTGACTTACGTGTCAGAATTTGTTTCCCCTAAACTATCACATACTAATTTTTTTAAGTGAACTCATCTCTGGTATATAGTCATATTTTCACGTCTCATAGGCCAAGTGTGGCTTGAGGCCTGAATCTGAAATGAAGTTCAAGGTGCCGATTGAGTGTTTAATTTCTCCGCAAAAATATCAGCTGTAATTAGGTATAACCAAGAACTCCTACACGAATTAATGCATAGACAAGCTAAGAGAAGCATTTTTGTTGGAGAAGCAGACCTTTCTTCTCTGAAATAAGTGATAATAATACTTTGCATTTATTGAGACTTTAACTTTATGCATGTTATTTAATTTAATCTTTGTAAGAGCCCATGAGTTTGTTTGTTTTTCCCTCTCTACTCACCTCCATTTGTGGGTGAAAAACTTAAACCTTCCTAAGGTTCTACCATGACTATATAACTCAGACTCACATCACATCCCTAGTCAGGAGTCTGTAATAACTTCCCACTGCCTAACATTTCATGCTACATTTTTAATGTACCTATTCTTCTTCTTCTTGTTAGCTGCCTTGAAGTAAGCTCCCAACTCCTGTCGACTCCATGCACAACTAAATGAAACAAAACACCACCTGGTCCTGCATCATCCCCATGACTGGTTTGGGATCAGAACATTGTGATCCGTAGGGTTTGCATTGACTGATTTATGGAAGTAGATCTCCAGGCCTTTCTTCCTAGTTCATCTTAGTCTGAAAGTTCTGCTGAATCCTGTTCAGCATCATAGCAACACGTAAGCCTCCACTGACAGATAGTTGGTGACTATGTATGAGGTAAATTGGCTGGGAATCAAACCTGTGTCTATCTTCTGGAAGGTGAGAATTCTACCACTGAACTACCAATGCCCTCATCTATTTTTAGAGAGGAATATAACAATGTGGTTCAAAGCATAACATTTGAAGTCAGACTGCCTAGGTTCATATCACATCTCTACCACTTGCTAATTTACCAAGTTTCTTAATCTTTCTGTGTCCAGTTATCTCACCTGTAAAAAAAGAATAACAATGCTTACCTCACAGGACCATTGAGAGGATAATATATAAAGTGCTTGGCACAAAGCCTGACCAAAGGAAGAAATCAATAAATGTTAGCTACTATTATTTGCATTAAAAAGATCTCCCACCAGTCGTCAATATGCATTCCACTTCTCAAATGTAGGTTGAGGCTTTTTTATGTTTCATATATACACTATTCATTGATTCATTGATTCATTCAACAAACATTTAATGAGTGACAGCAGTTTGCTCAACTGTAGGGATACGCTGGTGAAGACAGATGACTTGTCTGTCCCTCATGGAGTATTGAGACCAGAAAAGGAGATGGATTATTACATACTCTGTATTAAGAGTATAGGAAAAGGCTATAACCTTTATAACTATAGTTCCCACGATGACCTCCCTCTTCCATTTAAGTCTATTCTTTTATTTAAAATTATTTCAACCAACCCTTTTTTTCTTTTTGTGTGGAATTCAGTAACACAAAATGCACTTAAGAAACATGATATTGTTAAGATTAAGTGACCTAAGAGAGCCACATGATCTCTGAAACATAGCTAAACCCCTCAAAAACGACTCTGAGGAATCAAGACTTAAGAGATCCAGAAGAAATATGCATTTTTTTTTAATATTTACATACTATATCAGTTACTCATATCTTCTTCTTATCGTATGCCTTGGAGTTGATTTCAAGTCATAGCAACCCTATACGACTTAGAGAGATCCACAGGTGCTCTGCTTTGTAGCCTCCTTCCCCCATTGTTCCCCAAGTCTCTTGTGCCTGATTCCTATTGTTCTAAGTTTTCCCAGAATCTCCATTTGGGGCAAAGGAAGCTGATAGCTCCCTGGAAGTCTCTTGGTCAGCAGTTATCAGCATTTCACAGTATTAGAGGGTGGAAACTACCCCCCCACCCCCCACATACACATCAGAAATGTAAGTTACTAAACTGGAGATGGTAAGGGCCTGTGGTTTCTGGAGTACAAAATGATGCTTCCAGTCATGATAGGAAATGCCAAATTAGAATCACAGAAGGATAAGAAATGGGTAGGCCTGCTACGATATGGTCTGACAGATGGGAAAATTGAGGCCCAGACTATAAAGATGACTTAAGTCTGTACAGCAGGAGCTAGAACTCATTCTCATACTAAATCTAAGAAACACAGCTTTTACAGAAGGAAAGCTACGGTTCGTTCTCTGGTTGATACATATAGGTTATCTTAGCTTTGTTCCCTGTCATTAAACAATCATTGTGGAGGGCTGGTTTGCTTGACTTCTATTGCACAATGAGTAACATAAGGGTGTTTTTTTGGAATCAGATAGTCAATTTCCGTGCTCAAATCCTTCTGCTGCTTTACTTACTGTTGAATGTGGAGCTGATCATTTAGCCTCATTTTCCTGTCTATGAGATCAAGGTGAAAATACCTGCTGTGGTGATTGAAAGACACAATGCACCTAAAGTGCTTAGCAGGAGCCCTGGTAGTGCAGTGGCTAAGCACTCGGCTGCTAACCGAAAGGCTGGCAGTTGGAAGCCACCAGCCACTGAGCCAGAGAAAGATGTGGCAGTCTGTGTCTGTAAAGATTACAGACCTGGACACCCTATGGGGCAGTTCTACTGTGCCCTGTAGGGTTGCTGTAAATTGGAATCGACTCGACAGCAATGAGTTTGTTTTTTGTTAAAGGGCTTAGTTTTCAGGAAATACTAGTTATTATGTTACTTCTGAGATACTAATTTTCATCCTACAATGGTCTAAAAAATTCATCAGTTAGACCATGTCACCCACACACACACACCTCCTCTGTTTAGCACCTTTGAATGATTTCTCCTTGCACTTTGAAAAGAATACAAACCCTTTTAATGTGCTGCATTATATAATTTCTATTTCACCAACATCACCTCAATCCTCCTGCCCCTCCCCAGATGTCAGGTATTGTAACAATTCACAGAATAAACAGGGGTTCAGGATTCCCTTCCTCAGAATCCTCCTTTCAATTCTTTCCTGTGTTAATAGTAAAACAACTGTTTTCTTCTTATATTTTAAACTTTACCTTAAACATAAACATCCTCAAGGAAGCCTTCCTAGATTCTAGGATTCTCATCATCCCCGCTATTCTCCCTGCCACATACTAACATTTGTAATTATACTTTTTGTATACTTGATTCATAGTGCACCTCTCCCACTAAAATATAAGCTCCTTGAGGGCAGGGACAATGTGCATTTTAGTTACAGTATGTATCCAGTACCTGTCTCCCTGGCTGGTACATAGTAGACAGGAGTGACTGAATTCCACTTATTCCTCCTGTCTTAGTTTTCTAGTGTTACTATAGCAGAAATACCACAAGTAGATGGCTATAATGAACAGAAATTTATTTTCTCCATAGTTTAAGAGGTTAAAAGTCTGAATTCAGAGCAGCAGTTCTAAAATAAAGCTTTCTTTCTCAATTCTAAGTGAATTCTTTTCTTTTTAGCTTTTACTCTTCAGTTCCTTGGCGATCTTCATGTGGTGTGACATCTATCTTCCTCCATCTGTATTGTCTTGCTTGCTTTTGTACCTGATCTGCTCTTGTTGTATTTCAAAAGTGATTAGCTTTAAACACACCCTACAAAGATATGTCCTTATTAACATAACAAATAAAACTCTAATCCAAAATGGGATTACATCCATAGTTACAAGGAGTTAGGATTTATAACACGTATTTTTGGGGGACACAATTCAGTCCATAACACCTCCTTTCCCTGTACCGAAGCTGCTATCAAAAATTGCAAACAGAGCTCCGTTTCAATAGTGACGAGTTGCCTGACTTGCTGATGTACTCACATGCTCTGCTCTATTTCCTTCTGTTTAGGTATCACTACTGTCTTGACAATGACCACCCTCAGCACCATTGCCCGGAAATCGCTCCCCAAGGTCTCCTATGTCACAGCGATGGATCTCTTTGTATCTGTTTGCTTCATCTTTGTCTTCTCTGCTTTGGTGGAGTATGGCACCCTGCATTATTTTGTCAGCAACCGGAAACCAAGCAAGGACAAAGACAAAAAGAAGAAAAACCCTGTATGTAGTATTTCCCTTTGAGGCCACTGATGATCTGATGTAGAAAGAATACCTGGCTTTGTTTGGCTTTGATTTTTGTTAGCCTATCTGTAGGGTAAGCTTCAGCACTTTGGGCATCAAGATAAAAATAGAAAGTGTGAGTTTGGCCATAAGATTCCATTATGGAGAGAACTGATTCTCTAAGGCAGATTCTCCCAATCGATGTGTCCTGTGAGTTATAAAAGTGAAGCAAATGCAATTACCTGCTCTCCCCATTGCATGGGGATTGTAACCACTGCTGGGAAATGCATCCATTTCCTAGATGCTATTAGACTAGGTTTCATTGATTTTCATCTTCCTGGTACCCTTAATATAATGTTTTAAAATTACTGATGTTTTAAATTAAACTTTTCATCCAAGATATTTCAATAGGAAGACAAAGGTTCTTGAACTTTCAAGCATGACCACACTTTTGCAAATAATTTAATGTGTGTGTGTTGTTGTTGTGTGTGTGTATGTGTGTGATTCCACCAAAAGACTTCTATTGATTTCATACTCCAAGTTTATCTGATTTGTTTTTAAGACACATGGCTCGCCTGTTGTTTGGGCAACTTACTTAACCTCCCGGTGCCTTAGTTTTCTCATGTATCAAATGGTTATAAAAATACTTAACTTACGGGACCGCTGTGAGAAATCAATGTGTTAATGGAGGTAAAAAGCATTGTGGAGTACCTGGCACATGAAAGTTCTCACTATTAGTAGCTGATGATGATGGTTGATGTTCATGATTTCTACATTTCTCAGTCTGGATTAATTTCAGTGTCTGCATGATTTGGAAACAGGTAAGATGACTTCAGCTTGCCACCAAACTTTTAACAGAGACTAAATGTATAAAGTAGTTGTCTTTTACTGTCGATGTTGAGAGCACATAGCTACCCATTTATCTATCAGAACAAAATGTCTGGATCACAGGAGCCCCCAGGAAATTTAAGGTTCATTTCCTTCCAAGACGGGGCAAAAGGAATTTCCCTATGCTCTTGGATTGACGGCCTTTCCTGGTCTTCTGCTGTAAGGGCCATGAGAGTGGCTACCTCTCTGAACTGTGGACATTGGGGGCTGAATTACTCCAAGAGAGTCTAGCTGAGTCTAGGTTGCATCTTCAGGAACCCCAGTGAAATTATACAAGTGGCCCTTTTTTTAAAAAAAATGTTATGCTTTGTAACAGGTAAAGAAAGAAGCACCAATCTTAATGATTCATTTTTTTAATGCTTATCTTTTAATTTTTCAAATATTTGTTATGCTTTATGCAGTCCTTCCCTTCCTCGTCTGTTTTGCCTCTCTCTGTCTTTCCATTTTCTCTATTCTTTTCTTTACTTTCCTTGTCATGTTATTTCTTGTTTGTTCCCCTCCTCCTCTTTCGCTTTCACTTTCCTCAGAGAAGATGGTTCTATTCACACTAGGCATTATTCTACCTGCTCACAGGAACAAGGATGTGAGGTGAGGACTAGCTTTCACATCAGCTCTGAAGAATTATTTGGAAAGAGCCCTTTGACTCCCTTCAACAGTTATGTCATTGAAGAGTGAATCTCGTTGTAGAGATAGAAACACTTAGATCCCTTAATCTAGAGACATGGAGATAGCAGAAGACAAAGAGAAGGCAGAGGAGAAGGGGATTAAGGGAACTGAAAAAATAAAATTACCTGGGAATTACATGCATTTCCTTCTTTAATCTAATTAGGTAATTTATCAAAGCAAGCAAGAGCTTAAATTTTGAAAGAGAAGCTAAAATTTAATTTTTCCAGCTAATATGCCCTTTGGCTCATTGTGTCAAAACTTGCCTGTATTAAGGCTTCCTTGATGATAATTTTAGAAAATGCCATCATAGTATTTCTATAAACAGGCACTAATAAGCTTCCTCACGATTGGACAACAGTAGCTTTTACAATCAGGTAATTCTGGACTAATTTTTTGAGGATTTCACTAGAAATCACAAAATTCTATTTTGCAACTTTAGATATATGTTTTATTACAAGCTCAGTACTGTCCTTTTGTGTTTATAATTTCAGTTCATCTCACTATGTTTTCAAAATGTATTTTTAATTTATCTTATTTTGTCTCTCTTTTTTTCTCTCTCTCTTTTATTTCTTCCCTTCTTTTTATTAAAAAAAAAAAAATGCTATTCTCTTTTCTGTCTACAAACCCAAAGCTTCTTCGGATGTTTTCATTCAAGGTATAATGTTTTGGAATGGAAATTCACTGCATGCAACTGCTGACTTTAACTATTAACGCTTACATGGTGTTTTATTTATTTATTTCTTTTTGTGAATAGACATTTAAGCATTGTACTAGAGATAACACATGAAGGATAGAAGTTTTACAGATTTCTATACTTGATTCACCAATACCACACTAATTTACAGATGTTTTGGACTTACATGAATTTCAAACACTATAAGCCCTGTGAGGTGTCATTAGTAAAAAGGTCCTCTTTAAATATCAAAGCCAAGACTGACCTTCTTTTTTCAGATGAAAATAGGACCCAATTTCACTGGCTCTGCCTATATACCTGACCTTTGAAAACTAAAATTTAACTCTGTCAATCCTAACTCAAAATGGGATTGTTTTTTGATAAGTAAATTTAATAATTTCTTGGTATGAACTCTGCTTTTCAATTCTGTAAGAACAATGTTCTCTTTGAAAGGGTTTACATTAAAACACTCATCCTTTCCTTTTAAGGTGATTACTGGGCCTATTGGACAACGACATTTCTATTTTCAGTTGAATTCTGATGACTTTTTCAGAGACACTAGGATTTGTGTTTATATTAACCTAAAACTTACTCACCCAAAGCAACATTAAATAAATCAATTAATTTTATAGCAATTTCATAATTGGTCTGGCGGCAAAGATTAGATTAGCATACATTTAATTGCTACTAGTTTCTTCTCAGATGTTAAAAAGAGATTGACAGCTAGATAGTAGTATATCTTTTATGAATTTTCATTTACATGTAGGTAAACATTGCTGACATTTTGAAACTTCTAGATGGTGAATGTTAGGTAAAATACTATATTCCCTTAAAACATAAATCAGACTGTTGTGGTATAAACTTGGCAATCCTCCAGGTATATATATATATATGTATATATATATATGTAGTTAGTTTTTTCTTTTTTCTTTTTTTTAACATTTTCTATTAACAGTGTATTTGCTCAATGTAATGGAGTTTACCATTTGCGTATAAGAAAGCATGACACGAAAGTTGATTTCTAAATTGACGCATTTTTATTTCTCTGTTCCACTCACATGCAGCACCATTAAATGCCTTCATGTATCTAACTTCACATCTAATAGCTACTAGAATAAAATGCCATGTAGTTGTTTGATTTAAATCTTTAAACCCTGAGTTCTTTTGGTGTTCAATCTTCTTGCTATAGCTATTAGCTTGGTGGTATTATTTTCAGCTGCACTGCTTAAGCTCAAAATTTGAAATTGGCAAATGTGCTCTCTTTCTAAGTTCAATTTCACCATTGTAGATCACAATGTCATAGCAGTTTCCTAAGTATCCATTTTCAGATCCATTATTCACATTGGTGACATTGTGGACAAATATTCTAAGATCTATCAAGTATTACTAACTCTTGTCCCTCCCCTTCCCCACCCTTGTCTCAGGCCCCTACCATTGATATCCGCCCACGATCAGCAACCATTCAAATGAACAATGCCACACATCTTCAAGAGAGAGACGAAGAATATGGGTATGAGTGTCTGGATGGCAAGGACTGTGCCAGTTTTTTCTGCTGTTTTGAAGACTGCCGAACAGGGGCTTGGAGACATGGAAGGATACATATCCGTATTGCCAAAATGGACTCATATGCTCGGATCTTCTTCCCCACTGCCTTCTGCTTGTTCAATCTGGTTTATTGGGTGTCCTACCTTTACCTGTAAAGAGGAGGGGGGGATATTGATATGGTCTTATTCACTGAATCTCATGGAGAGAAGATATTCTAAGTCCACTTAAAATAATCTCCTCTATGGATTATAATGATATGAATTTTGTTTTTTGTCCTAACTGCTAAATTGTGTTAATGTCATATTGTCTGTGCCCAACTCTCCTTTGGTTAATTTACTTTGAACTTTAATGTTCGCTGTGTATGAAACCTGCAAAGCAACCTGAAATTAGAGCAAGAACATTGAAGCCAACAAGATAATATTTAAGTATAGAAATTAAAATAATGAAATCCATGAATATGTACGGTGGTGGTATCCTAACTCAATTCATAATACAATTAAATGAGAAAGGCACAGGAAATGTATCCTATGTTCACGTCAGGTCAAGTTGTGGTAAATTTGATCCCAATAGAATATTTCCTGTATATATGAAGAATCATAACTCCCTTTAAATATAAAAACCTAGACTAGAAATCTATTGTATCTCTATCCCAAGATAGGAGGAAAATTTTCCTCATATCACATGTACAACGATGTAAATATTTCAATAACTTAGAATGCTTCAGGTTTAATGCATGCATCTTTTTAGAGCCAAAATAAATGGACTGAAGTTATCATCATAAAGTATTGTCTTTTATTTTGTGTCTCTGGGCTATAAAAGAATATGAATGTAATTATAAGGGTTTGGATTTGGAATTGGAGGGAGGAATTTTTGCTGCCTTCTCCTTCATGCATGGGGATTCAAATAGCTTATTTTTAAAATTTGTATGACATATTACAATGCTTTAAGTAAAATATAGACTGAATAATTAATATTTGTCACCTCTAAATATGCCCATTTTCATAAATAGAGTATAAAACAATTGTACATGCTTGCCGCTATTTTTTCATCCTTTTATAATGATAGATCATAATAAGACATATTCTCCATATCAAGATATGCTTCTAGTGATGTGAGTGCCTTGTGGACAGAATCCTTGTGATTTTCTCTTTGGGTCCTCAGCACCTTGCATAGTGCCTGGCACACAGTCAGTGTTCAATAAATGTGGTCTAAAGTGAATTCACCTGAAATGCTCTGGTGAATCTCTCTGTTCTGACTTGGAACCAATGATTCATCTCTTCATGTAGGCATTGTCAAGTGATACTTAATCTTGCAGAAATAACCAGAAGGATCCAAAGAACGTTGGCTATTTATGTTCATCATCAAAATTTTATTTTAGGCAAAGTACACACTTCTTTTTAAATAAATCTTTATGTCCTAAGTTCATGTACAAAAATGACTCTATCCCCATCCCCGCTGAGTCAATTCTGACTCATAGTGACCCTATAGGACAGAGTAGAACTGCCCCATAGGGTTTCCAAGGCTGTAAATATTAAAGGAAGCAGATTGGCACATTTTTCTCCTTCAGAGTGGTTGGTTGGTTCAAACTACCAACCTTTCAGTTAGCAGCCAGGCTCTTAACCATTGCACCACCAGGGCTAGAAATGACTCTACTAGGGCATAATTAGAGTTGTGTGTGTATCATTTTCCCAGGGCTGTGGATGAGTCTGTCCTGACTCATCCATAATTCTACTTGTGGACATATGACAGGCATCGGCAAGATTCATACCTGACTGGTGTTCAGAATGTAGTATTTGATAATTTTTGAAGAAAAAAATGTACTGAAGGACTAAATAAAATAATGAAAGAACAAATGAATGACTTTCATGGAGATTTAGCCTATGACTGTGGCCTCATTAGACCACACTGTTATTAAATGAAGTGATTGTCCCAGACTTCAAACATGATCTGTTGAGCCTCATCTTCATGTACTCATCCAGCATCTTTATCTTTAGAAACTGACCTTTGCCAGTTCTTCTTTATGGCCATCATTGCTCTAGGTCAGAACTTAGTCATAGCTAGTATAGATTTTATAATCTGAAAATAATAGAAAAGAAAAAAGTGGTTTTGTTAATACGAAACCATTGAAGTCATCATCAAGTCATCTGGACGAATCTTGAAACACATTTGGCTGCCAATTTTACAAACCCTTAACGTACCAGTGCGCTAGTATATAACCTCAAACACATGTAAGTAGAATGAATTATTTTCTTGTTTTTAATTTTCAAGATATTAAATGTTGACTTTTTGGGTGAGTTGTTGGCAAATTTCAATGGTGAGAAATATGTTACTATTGTCAGTTAAAAATGTGTTCTGTAATAGGGACACTCTAAAAAGCTAGCTTTCCAATGTGTGCATAGTATTGGCAATACAAATATCTAATATATATAATTTAACTCTTAATTATCAGCTTCTCCCTGTGTATGCATTTGAAAATCTTTTCACAAAGGATTTGCCTAACTTGTGGACTTTTACAATAAAAATGCTGCATCCTGCTACATAGTGGTATCTCAGTGATCTGGTTGAACTACTTTGTCTTAAATATTGTGACCTTTTTTTTTTTTGTCTCATTTTCCAACACTGTCTTCTCTTTCAGTGACCCCTATTTATAAGCTGTGTGATTGTGTTTTGCATAGTGACCCTGTTCACCTCAAAGAATTCAGTGATGTGTTTGGGGTGCGGAGTGGAGAAGGAAGGCAGAAATGGCATAAAATCAAGCTGACGCCTCTGGTACCTCAAAATATTAGAAGTGGTTAAGAATATGGATTCTGATGTCAGACGGAGTTGGGATCCTAACTCTACCATTTACCATTTATGTATAGTAACCGTCAACTCATTCAGCTTCTCAAAACCTCCATTTTACAAACTATAGATTAGGTATAATAATGCCTCCCCATATAGTAGCCCATCACTTGTCTGTCCATTTGTTGTACTGTGGTGGCTTGTATCTTGCTATGATGTTGGAAGCTATGCTACAGGTGTTTCAAATACCAGCAGAATCCTCCATGGTATAAGAGTTTCAGTGGAACTTCCAGCTTAAAACTGACTAGGAAGAAAGACCTGGTGACCTACTTTAAAAAATTAACCAATGAAAACCTTATGGATCACAACAGAATGTTTCTGGGTGCTGGAAGATGAGCCCTCTGGGTTGGAAGGCACTCAAAATACACAGTGGCCACAAAGATGGACCACAGCATACCAACAATTGTAAACATGACACAAGACTGGGCAATGTTTTAGTTCTGTTGTACATGAGGTCACCATGATTTGAAGCTGACTCCATGGCAACTAACAACAACAACATGTAGTAGCATACAAGAACTGGAAGATCTCTCCCTCATTTACAGTTCCTCCAGTGTTCTCCTGCCATGCTCCTTCCAAAAAACCCGAACCCTTTGCCATCGAGTCAATTCCAACTCATAGCGACCCTATAGGTCAGAGTAGAACCGTTGCTGAATGCTAGAAGGTAGGTGTTTGTCTGGAGCGCTCAGACTTGCCAATTATCTGGACACTGGTCTTTGAGAAAGAGAAAGTAACTTTACTGCAATGAGCAGAGCAAGGAGGAAGTTCCTTAGATCCTACTCACCAAGCTACAGGGAGGCAGGGCTTACATGTGATTTGGGCAGCAAGATGGCGGCCGCACAGGCATACTAGGGAGAAAAAATTCCAGAAGGCGGCCAGGAAACAGGAGGTGACATAGTTCTTGTCAGACCTCTTGCCTCAGAATAGGGTCTGGGTAATGATTTTCCTTCTGATTCGTTCTACCTGTTGCTGCATCTTCTGTTGAAGTCAATTAGCAGTCACAGCTGGCCCTTCTGCACATGGGGGTGGACAAACTCTAGCTTGGGCTGGTTTAAGGACTAACGGAAATTCACTGGCATTCCTAGGGTCCGGTTACAGAACTGTCCCATAGAGTTTCCAAGGATCAGCTGGTGGATTTGAACTGCTGACCTTTTGATTAGCAGCCTTAGCTCTTAACCATTATGCCATGAGGACTCCATGCTCCTCCCACCCCTATCACCCCTATCAAAATTAGCTTTCCCAAAATAAGCCAGCAGTAGGCATATATACCATAATGTGACTCTACAGAATGATGTTTCATTTATTTATTTGTTGTTGTTTTTGTTTAGAATATACACAGCAGAACATTTGTCAATTAAACAATTTCTACATGTACAGTTCAGTGACATTGATTACATTCTTCAAGCCATGCAATCATTTTCACCCTCCTTTTCTGAATTGTTCCTCTCCATTAGTATAAATTCATTGGCCACTACGTTCCCTATCTAATCTTTCAAGTTACTGTTGTCAATTTGTTCCCATAGAGATCTTAAAAGAGCACAATGCTCAAGGCAGCCATTCTTTACTAGTTAAGCTAACCTACTGTTTGGTTTAAAGAAGACTTTAGAGGGTATTTTTGGTGTAAGTTTTAAAGATTATCTCAAGGCAATACTTTCAAGGGTTCATCCAGCCTCAGTGGCTCCAGAAAGTCTAGATTCCATCAGAATTTTAAATTCTGTTTTGAATTTTCCCGTTTTGATCAGGGTTTTTCTATAGAATCTGTGATCGAAATGTTAAATAATGATAGCTAAGCACTATCCACTTCCTCTGGTCTCATGGAAAGGGAGGCGGTTGTTCATGGAGGCAATTAGCCACATATTCCATTTCTTCCTTCTATTCCTGACTCTCCTTCCTCTGTTATTCCAGGCAAACAGAGACCAACTGTTGTAACTTGGATGGCCACTTGCAAGCTTTTAAGACGCCAGGCACTATACAATGTACTAAGCAGTAGAACAGAATAGCATTAACATTGTAAAACTTCTTTTAAATTATATGTTAAAAATCCATGTCTCAGTCCATAAAACAAAAGGAGACTGAAGGAGCACACCAGCCCAGGGGCAAGGACTAGAAGCCAGGAGGGGACAGGAAAGCTGGTAATCGGGGACCCAAGGTCCAGAAGGGAGAGTGTTGACATGTCGTGGGGTTGTTAACCAATGGCATAAAACAATATATGTACTAACTGTTTAATGAGAATCTACTTTGTTCTGTAAATCTTCATATAAAGTACAAATCATATATATATATATATATATATAAAATTCATGTCCCTTTTTGAAAAAAATTTCACACACTTCATATTTTTTTAAAGCCAAATAACCCTTCTCTGTACCCCTAAAACTTAAAAACACAGGGATTTGATTAAGCTTAAGCCATTCTCCGGAGATAGTGTTCTATTTTCTTGAAGTCCTTTAAGATTCTCAAAAGGATAAAGTAGTACAGTATAATCCATTACAAACACAGCTTCCCTAACTCCCCTCTGCCTGTCATTCTATTGGCCCCTTATAACCCCTGAGTCCAATTTAAACATCTATTTCTCACCTTCCAGGCATGTGAAAATACAGTTCTCCCTTAGGTCTTGTCTGCTGTCTAACTGAAGCCCTTATCTTTCGTTGAGCGTATATTCATTGTATGCCCTTTATCCCTTTTTTACAAAATCTCAATATTATTCTGACTAGTAGCAACAATTTTTGTCTGTGAAGAAGGTCAGATTAAAATAATCAAATGATGCAGTCTTTGGGGACTGTGTCAAAAATTGCTATCTCTATGCTTTGTCACTATGGATTTTCGTCAAATGCATAGGAGAAAGAGAGAATGACCTAGACCAATAACTCTACTATGTTTTCCAGTGTTCAGTGAATTGCTAAAGGTTGCAGAGCCAGTTAATGGCAGATCTGGGAGAGCCATTCAAGCATTGCTCTTTCCACAGTACCTCATAGTGTTCCAAGATTTGGAATTAAAAATCTAGAATACATTGTCTCTGTGGGTGTTTTAGGATTTGCCCAACTTGGGGATGTCTTCTTTCTTTGATCTTGACCTTACTTTGATTGTTTCAAATGCAAAGAGACAGATATTTTAGAATATCAAGCAACACAAATAAGTGAATGGATTTTGCACTTCCTTTACACCTTATCAAATATAATGACCAGTCTATATTCAGGCATTAGGAACACTGCTTTCAGAATTCTGTTTAAATTCAGTCATCTGAAAAACTCTGGACCTGAAGTCGGCCTTTGTATCTCAATGCACACATGACAATAGACACCCAAGGAGTTTCCTATCCTCAGTCTCTGCAGGCTTATTCTTTCCATCTTTTCAGCAAACAGATGGAAATGATATAACTATTATCACTCATTGCAAGGTTAGAAATTATAGATCAATTGCAAAATCCATTTGTAACTTACTTTTGCCATATTTGGGACACTAAAGCTAGGTTTTCCCTAATTATTGTTTGCATAAGACAATAGAAAACTGAGATTCTTGATCCAGATGACCTAAGACTCAAGTTCTGGTCTGTTACACAACTTTTCTCTTTCTGAAATTCCTCATCTGAAATATGAGGATAACAATGGTACATAATTCATAGTTTTATTGTAAAGAGTACAGGTATTATCAAGGTATGATTGGATGTTAGTCATTCCTCAGTATAGACACAGATATAAAGTATCACAAAATGAAGAGCAAAAAGATCACAGTCTATCTTGCTTAAGATGAGTGGTTATCATTGATGAAAACCTTCTTTTTCTCATAAAAAGGAAAAATTGTCACTGTACCATGGTTAGAGATCTCAGGTCATATCTGCAGATTTCCTCAAATACCTCTGTCTTGCTGACTCAATTCTCTCATACATAAGTGAGTGGATTTACCCCTTTATCCTCTGATATGTTTCGTTTCTATCACTGCTTTCCTATTTATTATGGTATGATTTTATTTCTTATAATCTAATATTCAAATTCTACTAAGCTCTGTCAAATCTCTACACAACTATCTTGGCTCATTTGTCCTATTTCCTTCTTTGAGTCTTCTTCAAGAGAGTGCCATGTTCCTTAAGAGCCTTTATCTGCTCAGTCCACTGAACAGTCTCTTATTAAATGTTCTACTGGTCCATGAAGTCTTTCCAGTTTGACTGAAGTACAATAGCTATTTTATCTCTTCCAGTATTTGATGTGATTTTTGAATGGTCTCAGTTTTAATGTTTATCCCAGCTAAGTACTTACATTCATCCAATCCTCTTAGTAAACAAATTTTAAACGAACAATTCTGCAACAAGAATATGATGTAAATAATTCACTATTCATTTGCAACTTAAATCTGGTTATTTATCTTCTGTCTATATCCCTGCTATATAAATTTGTCTCATAGTTTTCTCCGTCACTTTGTATATTTTATGAACCTGAAAATAAGCCCCTCATCATAGGAGTTTTATTAAGCATCTATAAATTGAAGTCAGTATAGTTCTTTTAGTAAACATGTACTGTGGGCCTTACACAGAGTGCTGTGAGTCCAGCAAGAAATCAATTTCAGGGCATTTTCTGCCCTCAAATGCCCATAATATGATAGAAGAGTTAAATAAGAGTACAAATAACTATAATGAAACTGCACACACAGTTATAGTAGAAGAAATCATTATTCTAACTCTGAGTGAAACCAAAAAAAGCTTTCTCTGCAATAAAAAGCATTTCACCAAATGTGATGAAATCCTGGTTCCTGCTTTAAAACTTTGTTTGTTTTTGATTACTAATGAAAAATGTGTAGGAAATTTGAAAACTATAAACAATTACCAAGAAAAAAATTATCCTTAATTAACAGCAAAGTTAACTACTGAAAACACCATTTAGCTTTCTCTCTGTCTTCCCCTCTCTCTCCATATATATTTAAACGCATATATACTTATAAAGGTAGATAAATGATAGATAGATATATGTTTTGTAGCCTAATGTTTATGTAATTATGCATATATGAATGTAGAATAAATATTTTCCAGAATTCTATTATTGTACCGTATGTCTGTACCATAATTTATTTCTCATTATCTGAAAATTTGCATTGTCTCTTATTTTTTGTGTCAATAATGTTACAATGAGTATCTTTGTCAGGCCCTGCTAAAGAATACATCCTAAAAGTGACTTTGCTAAATAAAAAGAAGTATAAGCATTTAACATTTAGAGTCCTGGAAGAAAACACATAGTACACTCGAAGGGACAAATGAAGAGAACTTAATGAAAGGGTTACTTACAAAGTTGTGGGAAGGGGTAGAGCCCACCAACAAAGGATGTTTTAGTACCACAGGTCTAGCAACAGCGGAAAGCTCCTACCACCTGTATTAATTTCCTATTGCTGCTGTTACAAACTAACACAAACTTAGTGGCCTAAAATAACACAAATGCATTATGTTCCAGCTATGGGGATTAGAAATATCACTGACTAAAAAAGATATCAGCAAGGCTGTGCTCCTTCTGGAGGCTCTAGGGGAGAATGTTTTTCTCACCTTTTTGCAGCTTCTAGAGGTCACTGATCTACTGCAGAAGACCTTTTTAAAGTGTTAAAAAGCAAAGCTGTCACTTTTGAGGACTAAGGTCCTCAGGACACAAGCCATAGTATTTTCAGTCACCTCATATGCAAGTGAAAGGTGGACAATGAATAAGGAAGACCAAAGAATTGATGCCTTTGAATTACGGTGTTGGCAAATAATATTGAATATACCATGGACTGCCAAAAGAACGAACAAATCCATCTTGGAAGAAGTACAGCCAGAATGCTCATTAAAAGCGAAGGTGGCGAAACTACGTTTCATATACTTTGGACATATTATCAGGAGAGATCAGCCCCTGCTGAAGGACATCATGTTTGGTAAAGTAGAGGATCAACCAAAAAGAGGAAGACTCTCAATAAGGATTGACACAGTGGCTGCAACAATGGGCTCAAGCATAGCAATGATTGTGAGGATGGTGCAGGACCAGGCAGTATTTCATTCTGTTGCACATACGGTTGTTATGAGTTGGAACAGACTCGATGGCACCTCACAACAACAAGAACAGAGTTCTCTTGTTTTCTTTGGCTTATTCTTTTGTGGTCCTCTTCCATCTTTAAAGCCAGCAATTGTGTCACTGCAACCTTTGTCTCTATTGTCGCATCTTCTTTGGTTTACACCCTCTTGCTTCCTTCTTACAAGGACCCTGTGATTACATTGAACCCACTCCTATAATCAAGCATCCATCTATAGATCCTTAACTCAATCACATCTGCAAAATCCATTTTACCAAGTAATGTACCATATTCAAAGTTTCTGGGTATTAGGTGGGGACATTTTTAGGGAGTCATTATTCCACCTACCACAACACTCTAGTTCTGAAAGTATAAGAGAAAGGAAGAGTTAACAGGACCTTAAAAAAGCTGTAAAAGAGAAGCCATCCAGCAGGAGCTGTGGCCTTAGATAAATAATACAGCTGCTGCCAAAATAGTGGCCAGGCAGGGAGGGAGAGGAGGAATAAGTACTCAGAATTTTCTCTTCTCCAATCTAAAGCACACCATTGATCAAAGCCAAATTGAATCTAGAGGCCAAAGAAATGCAGATAGTTTGGCCAGAGAGGTTGCCCTCATGGGGCACACAACAGGAAGGGGAAGGAGGAGAATGGAAACCGTCCAGCAAACTTCTCATGCAGAAAACCTCTCCAAATATGTGCATATGTGGTGCATGAGAAAGCTTCTTTGTCCACACGCTAGTCATCATAACTTTCTGATGATAATGGTGACGTTTAGTTCTTTTCAGCTGAACTCTTATCCCATGAAGAAAAGTTGTTTTTAAAAAGAACTGCATTGAATACGTAGACTCATATTTTATACTGTGCATTATTTTCAACGTGAATGACTTTCCAAGTGACTTTATAATGGCAAGTAAATGTCTTTATAAAACTATTTTCTAAGAGTTAGTGTGGGTTAATAGACATGCCTCTTTGGTGAACTCCATGGCAAGAGGGCCAAGTCACTCAAGGCTTTGCAGACCAAGGCTGCCTTTAGCTGTAATAACAAAGGGTGGACATTCTGAGCCAAAATTCCTCATCTGCTAAAGCTGAGCTTAAAAAGAGACAGGCTTTTGAGTCACTGGGAGCTCAAGGGTACAATTCTATACTGGGTTCAAAACTAAAAATAGTAAAGCCACAGTCCTATTTCTGTAAACAGAATGCTTATAGGGACAATTAAAATTTAATTAACACAACTTAATCTAAAATGACTACAGCCAAACAAGCTTGGTATTGACACTCAGAACCCAAGGTTCAACAGAGTGCAAAACTATGACTTCCTCATTGCACAGTACCCCGTACTCTTATAAATCACAGAAGAAACTGATTCCTCCTTAGGGCTACGTGAGAATCCTGTTGAATAGAAACTCAAATATCCATTGCTGTCGAGTCAATTCTGACTGATAGCGACCCTACAGGACATAGCAGAACTGACCTCTAGGGTTTCCAAGGCTAAAATCTTTATAGAGGCTGACTGTCACATCTTTCTCCTGAGGAGCTGCTGGTGGGTTTGAACTGCTGACATTTCAGTTAGCAGCCGAGTGCTTCAAACGTTGCACTACCAGGGCTACTCCTTTTGAACAAAAGAGGACAGATGTACTTGGAACTTAAATTTGGTTCCTCTCTTCTACTAAGCTCTACTGACAATGTCTCTCCCTTTTTACTCTTTCAGTCTCTATTTTTTCTTTATTCTCCAAAAAGAATTGATACCATTGTTAAGCAATGAAGATTTGATTCAATTCAATAAGTATTTTGAGTGACTACTATATTACTAGCACTGTGCTATGCATGGAGCCCTGGTGGCACAGTAGTTAAGAGCTCAGCTGCTAACCAGAAAGTAGGCAGTTCAAATCTACTAGCTGCTCCTTGGAAACCCTATGGGGCAGTTCTACTCTGTCACTGAGTCAAAGTCGACTCGAAGATAACGCGTTTTTTTTTGTTGTTGTTGTTGGTTTTTTTGGCGCTATGCATTGCCGATATCATGGTAGCTATTGGTAAACATCCTCTACTTACCATTAACGATAAAATGTAAAAGGAATGTTACATATTTGAAATTCAGTGGGTGGTGGGAATTATTAATGGGGGAAAAAAGATCTGATCACAAAATCCTTACCCGCCCCCAATGCTGTCTGTATGGGGTGGCTGCCTTAGCTGGTATTCTTACATTCATTTTAATATATTTATATCTCAAAAATATAAAATATGCCTAGAAAGTGGTGGACCATGGAATTTCCCTAGGATAATACATATTTTTATGTAAAAAAAAAAACACTAGTATCTAACAAAATATTGAATCAGTTTTTTTAAAAAAAAAGTATTTTCTGTCATGTGTGTGAAATTGCATACTCAGCATGCATTCCTTTTGAACAGATACTGGTTTTCAGGAACAGTGATAGTGATTCAGTTTTTTACCTAGGGATTAAATGATAGAGAATCATAAAGTGTTCTGAAAGATGTTTTCTATTAAATAGTTGACCTTCCCAGTTTTGCACTGGAGAATTAGTAATAGTTATTAAAGTCATACATCCCTATTGCCACCCTGAAAGCTGTGGCTTTCAAACTTGTATGGACTACCCATGTTACGAAATTATTTTACATTACAAACTAATACACAAGCACAGGCACACATGTGTGCATTTACAAAAATATATGCCTGACAGCCTTCCCTACAAAGCTGTAAACTTTTTAAACTTGGAGGCTGTACTTTTCACCTTTGAATCCTTATTGCACCCATAATTGCCACTTGAGAGATGAGAGTTTTCAAACTAAAATCTACAAGATTAATGTCACTAGACTATTATTTATGAATTTTTCATGTAAAATTTTTGAAACAGGAATCAGAATATATATATAACCAAAAACACCAGATCTGTTGCCATTGAGTCAGTTCTGACTCAGTGACCCTGTACAGTTTCCAAGGCTGTAAATCTTTACAGAAACGGACTGCCACATCTTTCTTCCATGGAGGAGGGGCTGGTAGGTTTGAACCTCCAGCCTTTTGGTTAGCAGCTGAGCACTTTAACCACTGCACAGCCAGAGCTCCTCATATATATATATTCATATATATATATATATACACATATACACAAGTAAAATAAAATATATATCTTGTATTATTTATATATACAATTGATTGCTATTATTCATGGCAGTTATGTTTTATAATTACAGGTAGTATCCAACTTACCACATGGTTCAATTCCAACTTCTCTGTTTTAAGTCAGTTACGATGTAAGTCAAATACCTCATTTTTAAAAAATTATATCTATGTCTATATATACATACACACATACATACATATATATGTATACCAAAAAATCAAACCCGTTGCCATTGAGTCAATTCTGACTCATAGCGACCCTGTAGGACAGAGCAGAACTGCCTCATTGGGTTTCCACGGAGCAGCTGGTGGATTCGAACAGCCAGCCTTTTGGTTAGCCGCCGCTCTCTTAACCACTGTGCCACCAGGGCTCCATTATATAATATATGTTATATTATTTATACAGTTGATTGTTATTCATGGTAATTATGTTCTATAATTACTTTGATGGGGTTCTGTTGTGACAACTCTGTTCTAAGTCGATTTTGAAGTAATTTGAATACCTCATTATTATTATTATTTTTAGTTTTCATTATTATTATTTTTTATCATCAATATCTTTATAAATCCAATCTTTATTTGCCTTTGGGGGTTGGAAGTATTACATACAAACTTACGGACATATTTTAATACATACTTAAACAATACACAAATTATAAAAATTTACTCTGACAATGAAGAAGAGTTGTATGACATTGACATTTTGTCAGTTGTGGTAACTACTCCACTTGTGGAAGGTTCTGGTTCATCTGGATTATCCCTGGGAGTGGGGATGGAGTTTCTAGTGAGAAAATTAGTCAGAGCCGTCTGTATAGCCCTTTTATTTTTTTCTTCATATATTTCACAGTAATATCTCACTGCTTCCCTAATCTGCCCATTGACTTTAGCAAAGCCATCAGCAATTGAGTCCATGTTTTCAAACAACCAAAGCCCATGATTTAATTTAGAAAAAAACTTCAGCTAATCCTTTCAGCTAATCCTTGAATAATAAATCATAAAATTAACATCTGTGAGTGAACATCTGAAATGATAACATCAGCAAATTACGAGTTGCAACATTGTGTGTAGTATATATTACTTAGAATAAGATGTACACAAAAAAAGGACAGTCATAAGTGAGGTTCATCGTAACATGAAGAAGTCATAAATTGTACATCAGTGTACCATGAATACTGAATTAGTGAATATTCAACATTGTTCCTAGAGGAAATACAGGGTTAGGTTCCTGGGAACCTCTGGTCACAACATTTTTATCAACCAATCGATACATAACCTTGTTTTATTTGTGTTTCTGTTTAAGGCCATCTTATTTAACAAATATTGTTGATTCATTAACATTGAACTCATGACCATAGAACTATGATTCATACCTGAAAGGAGTTTACATAACACACCTATTTTCTCTGTAAGGTACATCACAGACTTCTTGTGCTTAGGAACACTAGATAGCACTTCAACATTGGCCATTTTAAACACACTGGATAATAGACATGAGCACTTCAATTTGGAGGACATTTTACC
The DNA here is from genome assembly GCF_000243295.1 of Trichechus manatus latirostris. Classification (NCBI taxonomy): domain Eukaryota; kingdom Metazoa; phylum Chordata; class Mammalia; order Sirenia; family Trichechidae; genus Trichechus; species Trichechus manatus. Next base: position 19,512,450 of record NW_004443947.1, on the reverse strand, counting down.
CAGCAAAATCACCAAAAAAAAAAATGCAAACAACATGGCACTGAATGTTGTTGTTGTTAGTTGGCTCCAGTCGATTCAGACACATAGAAACCCCATGTGGGACTAAATAGACTGTCAAGGGGGAAAAAAAACCAAAAACTTGTTTACATTATGAGAACTGAAACAAGAAAACAGAATGTCACCTTGTTCAATCTCAGCTGAAGACACGCACGTTGTAATGTTTTCCCACTCTGAATACGTCCACAGTGGGTATTAATATTTTTGTTGTTGCAAATAAATTTTAGGGAGTGGGTGAATTCAGAAACAAGAAATCTATGAATAATGGGAATTGACTGTGTGTCTGTATGTACATAAATATATATATATATATATATATACACACACATATATATATATATATAGATACGTTGTTGTTGTTAGGTGCCATCTAGTCGGTTCTCACTAACAGAGCCTCTATGTACAACAGAATGAAACACCGCCCACTCCTGTGTCATCCTCACAACCATTGTTGTGCTTGAGCCCATTGTTGCAGCCACTGTGTCAATCCATCTCGTTGAGGGTCTTCCTCTTTTTCACTGATGCTCTACTTTACCAAGCATGATATCCTTCTCCAGGGACTGGTCACTCCTGATAACATGTCCAAAGTATGTGAAACAAAGTCTCACCATCCTTGCTTCTAAGAAGCATTGTAGTTGTACTTCTTTCAAGACAGATTTGTTCTTTCAGTAAAATGAAATCCTTGACAACTTCTATCTTTTCTCCATTTATCATGATGTTTCTTATTGATCCAGTTGTGAGGATTTTTGATTCATGTCCTTAGTGTTGCCCTTATAAAATATCACTGCTGAGTCACCATATTGGATTACTGGGTTCCACTGAATGGAATTCAGTTTATCTCTGTCTCCAGTTGTCTCTTTACTCTCACTAAATATCTCAAGTTTACATTAATGAGAGTATGGATGGTTACTCTAGGACAGTATAGATGAGTGAGTGCTTCCAGTTTTTCATCATTTTGTTGAAACATCTCAGTTAATCTTCCATCAATTCCTGGAGCCTTGTTTTTCACCAATGCCTTCAGTGCAGCTTGGACCTCTTCCTTCAGTACCATCAGTTCCTGATCATATGCTACCTCCTAAAATGGTTGAACATCAATCAATTAGTTTTAGTACAGTGGCTCTGTGTATTCCTTCCATCTTTTTGTGATGCTTCCTGCATCATTCAATATTTTGCCCATAGAATCCTTCAATACTGCAACTTGAGGCTTGAATTTTTTTTCTTCAGTTCTTTCAGCTTCAGAATTTCCAAGCTTGTTCTTTGCTTTTGTTTTCCTAACTCCAGGTGTTTCCACATTTTATTATAACACTTTGCTTTGTCTTCTTGAGCCACCCTTTGAAATCTTCTGTTCAGCTCTTTTACTTCATCATTTCTTCCATTTGCTTTAGCTGCTCTATGTTCACGAGCAAGTTTCAGAGTCTCTTTTGACATCCATTTTGGTCTTTTCCTTCTTTCCTATCTTTTTAATGATCTTTTGTTTTCTTCATGTATGATGTCCTTGATGTTATCCCATAACCTGTCTGGCCTTTGGTCATTAGTGTTCAATGCATCAAATCTGTGCTTTAAATGGTCACTAAATTCTGATGGGATATACTCAAGATCATACTTTGGCTCTCATGGGCTTGTTTTAATTTTTTTCAGCCTCAACTTGAACTTGCATATGAGCAATTGCTGGTCTGTTTTGCAGTCAGCCCCTGGCCTTGTTCTGATTCATGATATTGAGCTTTTCCATCATCTCTTTCCACAGATGTAGTTGATTTGATTCTTGTGTATTCCATCCGGCAGGGTCCACGTATAAAGTCATCATTTATGTTGTTGAAGAAAGGTATTTGTGATGAAAATGTCGTTGGTCTTGAAAAATTCTATCAAGCGATTGCCAACATCATATGTATCCACAAGGCCATATTTTCCAACTACTGATCCTTCTTTTTGTTTTCAACTTTTGCATTCCAATCACCAGTAATTATCAATGCATCTTGATGGCATGTTTGATCAATTTCAGGCTGCAAATGTTGATTAAAATCTTCAATTTCTTCACCTTTGGCTTTAGTAGTTGGTGTGTAAATTTGAATGATATTAACTGGTCTTCCTTGTAAATGTATGGGTGTTATCCTATCACTGACAGCATTGTACTTTAGGATAAATCTTGAAATGTTCTTTTTTGATGATAAATGCAATACCATTCCTCTTCTACTTGTCATTCCCGGCATAATAGACCACATGATTTTCTGATTGAAAATGGTCAATACCAGTCCATTTCAGCTTGCTAATGCCTGGGATATCAATGTTCATGCATTACATTTCATTTTTGATGACTTCCAATTCTCCTAGATTCATTCTTTGTACATTCCACGTTTCTATTACTAATGGATGTTTTCAGCTATTTCTCCTTATTTTGAGTCGTGCCACATCAGCAAATGCAGATCCCGAAAGCTTGACTCTATCCACATCATTAAGATCGACTCTCCTTTGAGGAGGCAGCTCTTCCCTGGTTGTATTTTGAGTGCCTTCCAACTTTAGGTGCTCATCTTCTGGCACTATAGCAGATAAAGTTCTGCTGAGATTCAAAAGGTTTTCACTGGCCAATTTTTTTTTGGAAGTAGATCACCAGGTCCTTCTTCCTAGTCTATTTTAGTCTGGAAACTCAGCTGATACCTGTCCTGCATGGTTGACCCCACTGGCTTTTGAAATACAGGTGACGTAGTTTCCAGCATCACAGCTACACGCAAGCCACCACAGTATGACCACAGATGAGTGGTGGTTTTGCATATATACATTTCCTATAGTTATTTATAGGAAAACCTGGTGGCTTAGTGGTTAAGAGCTATGGCTGATAACCAAAAAGGTCGGCAGTTCAAATCCACCAGGCGCTCCTTGGAAACCCTATGGGGCAGTTCTACTCTGTCCTATGGGCCGCTATGAGTTGGAATCAACTTGATGGCAATGGGTTTTTGGTTTATATATGTATATGTATACATATATATATATATATATATATAACTTATTGATAGTATTTGTAGTTATAAATAAACTTAAAAACCAAACCAAACTCATTGCCTTGGGGTTGATTCTGACTCACAGCGACCCTATAGGACAGAGTAGAACTGCCCCATACGATTTCCAAGGAGTGACTGGTGGATTCAAACTGCCAATCTTCTGGTTAGCATCTGAGCTCTTAACCCCCAGGGCTCCATATACATTTATAAATATGTGTATATATGTATGAAATACACCCTTTGACTAGGAAGCAGTGGGGTATAGTATAAAAATCTCAGTTGAAAATCAAATCAGTTGTATTCTAGCTCTGTCTTTGCTACAAACAGGCATTGTGAGCTCATGGGGGAAAAAAAACAGCAGGCCCAAAGTTTTCTCATGAGGGTCTTGGAGCAGATAAACTTGAAGTTTATGTTCTATATCTTATATTCCATAAGTTATATGCAAAATTTCATATAAGCCCTCCAGGCACTGATACTGCTGAAAAAAATAGATATATTTTCTTGAATATCAGTATATCCATTTTATGTTTATTCAAGTTTATATTAGTTCACTTTACAGAATGAGTTTATAAGCTGGTCACAAGTTTTAACCACAGGTGGACTAAATTATTATTTTTCTAGTTGGAAAATACTCTGAAAGTTTTATGAACAGAATAATCCAAATATTGTAGAAAATGTATTTATATTCATATCTATAACTATTAACCCCCATTAAATGAATAAATCTTTGATGCTATTCAACCTGATGGGATAGGATACTGATAATACTCTGTTTCTTGATTTGGGGGCTAAATATACGGATAGGTTATTTTGTGAAAATTGTTTGAGCTATACACTTAGGATTCATACTATATACATTTGCCAAGGAGGATTGGTGTTGTTGTTATGTGCTGTTGAGTTGATTCCAACTCATAGCAACCTTATAGGAAAGAACAGAACTGCCTTATAGGGTTTCCTAGGCTGTAATCCTTATGGGAGCAGATTGCCAAGTCTTTTCTCTCGCAGAGCAGCTGGTGGGTTCAGTTAGCAGCTGAGAACTTACCCATTGCACCATCAGGACTCCAATTTAGAGAATTTGCTTTTGTAACAGGTGACCTAAAATCACTGTTTTCTCTGTCCATAGCATCAGTACAGTACCTGTGAGCCATCTGTCCGTAACCAGATTCACATGGCTCTCTGGTTGTGCCTAAATCTCTGAAGCTCTGAAGGACAGCTCCCAAGAGCAATAGTCAAGCTTTCTGTCACCTCGTAAGAATCAGCTACAAAGAGTTACTGTGTTCAAAGCAAATCATGGCCTGCAAATTCTCTGGCTGCCTAACCCTGCTTCTCGCAAAATATATTTTGAATATGTCATTTAACACACAATTTAAGTCAGAAAATTATAATGAAAATTTACAACTTGGTAGATAACAAGATATGTAGGTAGGTAGGAGGAGCGCTGGTGGACAGTGGTTACGTGCTCAGCTGCTAGTCAAAAGGTCAGCAGTTCAAATCCACCAGCCTCTCCTCAGGAGAAAGATTTGACAGTCTGCTCCCATAAAGATTACAGCCTTGGAAACCCTATGGGGCAGTTCCACTCTGTCCTATAGCGTCCCTATGAGTCAGAATCGATTGAACGGCAATAGGTTTGGGTTGTTTTTTTTGTTTGTTTGTTTTTAGGTAGGTAGGTAGACAGATAGGTAGACAGATAGACAGACAGATGAAATAAACGCTAACAATAATTATGCTGTTGGGAAAATTGGAGATTATTAAAATGATTTTCTCAAATCCCCCTATGAGTTTTATGGAACCCCTGGTGGTGTAGTGGTTAAGAGCTACAGCTGCTAACCAAAAGGATGGCAGTTTAAATCTATCAGGCGCTACTTGGAAACCCTATGGGACAGTTCTACTCTGCCCTATAGGGTCGCTATGAGTTGGAATTGACTTGACAGCAAAGGCTTTCTTTTTTTTTTTTTTAATGAATTTTATACAATTTTTGATTGTGCCCATGATTTACTTTTATAATCAGAAAACAGTTATGTCATTAATTAGAAAAATGCTATGATAAGGACCTGGATTTTTAAAATACATCATATGAGGCCAGTACAGGGAAGAGGTTTTCTTAAAGAACAAGAAATTCTAACTAAAAATTACCACCCAGTAAACTAGACTGCAGTGCTACATATAATATAAAAAAAAAAAGTTTTTTAAATGTCAAAATGTTCTTAAAAACCTAGAGTTGAGTGTGTTCACTTTCTGCCGTTGTTTAAATGCATTCTCTTTGTCCTTCCTTCAAGCCCTTCCTATTGCAGATGGTATTTCAGGGAGCTATTTGAAGAGGCAACCTCTCCCACACCCACACCTCCACTTTCAGTTCCTTTTCTTTTTGAAAAATGCAGAAAGTGCTCATGGGAAGTTCCAGAATAATAGCTCCAAAGAATGGCGTTCTCTTTACATTTCCATCATTAATGGAGCTCAGGTGGTGATAGTCAATCTATGTTCCACCATCCCACAGTGTGATTTTAAATGTTCCTGAAGTGACAGGGCCTAAAAACTGGGTCAAGGTGGCCCTCCTCCAATTAGTCACAGCCACGGTGCTGTGAGGCTGATGAGAGAACATTGCAACATTCCTCTTCCCTAATGTGGACTGGTTAAGAGTGATTAAATAGTGTGCTTTGCTCTCCACAGTGTCTACAGAGAGATGCTAAGTGACAGCTTTGAAGAGGGCAGAGTGGAAGGTGCATGTTGAAATTATTATTATTTTTATATTATAGAATCTTGCAGTTTACAAGGACCTTGAAGATCATCTACTTCAATCACTTGGGTCCTTATTCAGTTATTAATTCATTCAAACATATTTATTAAACCCTTATTAAGTGCTAGAAATAAAGTTCCATGGTGAGGGTAGAGCAAGGAAAAGTCACAGAAACTGGTGACTTTTTTTTCTTTCTCACTTAATAAAATAAATATATATATATTTTTATATTCTTTTTTTTTTTTCCTTTCTTTTCTCCCTTTGTTCATTCAACCAGTTCCTGTCCCTTCCTACCTTCTCATCTTGCCTCTGAACAGGAGCCACCCATTTGGTCTCATGCATCTGATTGAACTAAGAAGTACTCACCTTACATGTATTATTTTTTTGTTTTATAGTCCTGTCTAATCTTTGTAGGAAGAGTGGGCTTCAGAAATGGATTCAGTTCTGGGTTGTGAAAAAATAAATATTTTTTGAGCACGTATTATTTACCAGACACTGCCAGGCATTACAGTTAGAACATACAAACAAGCCTACAGCAGATGCTGTTGATACCCTGCCCTTATTCATCTCCTGTGCACAACTATCACACCTTCCACTGCCAGCTCTTGCATTTCTTTGCCTCACATCTTTGGAATCACTGGAGTCCATTTTGCTGTCCACACAGCAGGCTAAAATTTCAGGAAATTGATGCACTCCTCCAACAACTGCCCTTGCCGTAGCTTTCTTCAGCCAGTAACTGAAGGGAGAGTTGGTGTTAGGGTCACTAACCACCCTGGTTTGTTTGTGACTGAGAGGTTTCATAGATGTGAGATTTTCAGCACTAAAACCGGAACTTTCAGTGCAACCCGGAGACTGGTCAAACTAGCTGGTATGTGAATATGCTGTGAACTTTTCCTAGTTGCCGTAGAGTTGAATTAAACTCATGCAATCCCATGTGTGTCAGAGTAGAGCTGTCCTCCACAGTGTTTCCAATGGTTGATTTTTTTGGAAGTAGATCACCAAACCTTTCTTCAGAGGTGCCTCTGGGTGGCCTCCAACCTCCAAACTTTCAGTTAGCAATCAAGCACATTAACTACTTGCACCACCCAGGGACTCCAACTCTGAAGCAAGGTGGGTTAACTCTAAGGCACAGATTATACACTGGCTCCCAATATATTAAGACCAATTTACCGCTGTGGTAAATGTGCTTGATGAGGAGATCTTCATTGGCTGTCTTCCCTCAGCTGTATCGCTGCCTTACCTGGCCACCAGTGTTTGCTGGAATCACTTTCAAAATTATTGCACTTGAATCCTTCCCTTGGGGTCTGCTTTTTGGGAAAACTAAACTAAGTAAAGATGCTGACTCTTGCAGGAACATAAAGTATAGTGGCAAAATCAGGCAAGAAAATGGATCATTATGGTGCAATGAGACAAATTCTATGATTAGGATAATGACCATGTGTTCTGGGAGAACCTAGCTGGATTTAAGTGGGTGCAGGAAGACTTACAATAGCATATAACACCTAAGCTGAACCGTGTAGGATGAGGTGGAGGTAGCCCATTGAATAGGGGAAAACCAAAAAAACAGCAACAACAAACCAAAGCCTTTGCCGTCAAGTCAATTCTGACTCATAGTGACCCTATCTATAGTTGTTAAGCAGAGTGAAACCCTTGCTGTTGAGTTGATTCCAACTCATAAAGACCCTTTAAGACAGAATAGAACTGCTCCACAGAGTTTCCAAGGAATGGCTGATGCATTCGAACCGCCGACGTTTTGGTTTGCAGCCGTAGCTCTTAACCACTGCGCTATCAGCAGAGGAAAGGACTCTTTTTAAAATGTTAGAAGTGAGATAGAGTGAAGCCTATTCAGGGAATTACAAATGGGGTCCAATGGTTGGAGCTTAAGATGAATGGAGTAGTTTGGACAGAAGAAGCCACAGATGTAAGCAGATAAAAGGTCATGAATGACCTTGCATGCCCTCGTAATGAGTTTGGACTTTATCCTGAGGGCAGTGGAATGACACTGACAGGGTTTAAGCAAGCAAGGAAGTGGCATAATCAGATTTAACTTCCAAAATTACTCACACGGCATTGTGAAAAATGGATTGGAGGGGCCGTGATCAGCAGCAGGGACACCAGTTAGGAAGCTGTGGCCATGATTCAGGGAGGGTTAACAGTATTGAACAATGGGGATGAAGAGAAATTGTTGTGTTTTTAAAGTATTAAGTAGAAGCTATAGTATTTATGATTTATTGATTATTATTTGTAAACCATATAAAGAGATAAAGTGCAGTCTCTTGCATGTGTAAATTGGTGGAGAATCGGAAAATCATTGAAATAGTAAAGCAAATGGAAGATGTTGGTTTAGGACTTGCTGAGTTTGAGTTTTTGTGAGGAAGCTCCTGTATATTTCTCGTTAGAAACAGTGTCGAAAATGGTTAAGAGTCTGAGATTAGGAATCAAATACATCTAGATTCTAGCTGTATACCTTGAGTAATTTATTAAACATGCCCAAGCCTCAGTTAACTCAGCTTTAAAATGGGGATAGTATTTCAGCCTACCTTATAAGGCTGTTGGGTTTAGCAGAGAGTGATCTATCATTAGCTCTCAATTGTTATAATTCTTATGTTTAATAGATGTATTACCATCAGGTGGTGATATTAAGCACTTAGATATTTAGATTGAGATTTAGACTAGAGATATAGTCTAAATCATTAGAATATAAAACAGTATGTGTAGACCAGGAAGTAGATAAAATCACTGAGGGGAAGTGTTTACAATGAGAAAGAGGATGAACCCATGAGGAAGGGAAAGGAAATTTCAATTAAGGAGACTCAGAAGAACATAGTAAAGAAGGGAGTGTTGTCACAACACCAACATCTTCCACCCCCCCACCAAAAAAATAAAATATCTAGAGTGTACTGAAAGAAGAGGTTGGTGAACAGATCAAATGTTGCATAAAGGTTAACTAAAGTTAGGACTGAGGAGTTTCCATTGAATTAGTAGCAACAAAATCAATGGTGATTTTATCTACAACAATTCCAGCTAAGATGAGGTGCTGAAACCTAATTGTAGTTTTCTGAAGCACAAATGGAATGCAGAAAACTGGAGACAACAACTGTAGACCACTCCTTTAAGGACACTTGGTTGTAAAAGGAAGAAAAGAGATAAGAAAATAACTCCAGAGGGTCTAAGACAGGCAAAGGGAAATTTTTATTTTTAAAAACAGAAGGAATTTTATAGGTTTAAATACCATCAGGAAGAAGTCAATAGAGAAGAAAAGGTTGAAGATTAAAAAAAAAAAAAAATTATATCACCAATGATCCAAGACCGTTATGGAGACTCAGTGCAGTGAGATCCAATATACTAGTTGAGGATGCATACCTCTGATATCATGACTAGAGAAGAAAAAGAAAAACAATGGTTGCAAACATGATGAAGTGTGCAGGTGGTTTGTCAGGAAAACTATAACGTAACTGATGGCCCTAAGGTCTAGACAGGAGAGTGGAGGTGGTAAAACCTGAAGGAAATGGTGATATAAAACACGAGCACACAGAATCAATATAAATTGTATGGATTTCCAGGCACCAACCCAGATCCATACAATCAGAATCTCTGGAGATGAACCCATGACTCTGCATATTTAAAAATTTCCCCAGGTAATTCTTATGAAACTGATCTAGATCCAATTCATGGAGAAGCATTTGGGAAGCACTGACTTGGTTGACATTAAAGAATTGGATTAGAGAAGGAAATGGAATGACAGACCTGGAAACTTAGATGAAAGTGGTATAGATAAAAGCAAGATACAGGTTATTGACATGAAGTGAAGTTCAAAAACCATTAGAATTGAGGTGTTCAAGAGACTCGGAGGCTATGCGGTCAGATAAATGATCCACATAGATGTTGAAGACAGTGAAAATTAATCGACTTGGGGCGAGGAGCAAGGCTGTAAGTCAGGTGTTTAATTTTTCAGTAAATGAGGTGGGGGTCATAGGAAAATCTGTAAATGTCAGTAAAGACTAGAGGTAGATAGTAACAAAACTGAAAGGCATGTTCTCAAATTAATACATTTATTTTATTTTTGAGATCCTGGTGGCGCAGTGGTTAAGGGCTTGGCTTCTGACCAAAAGGTCAGCAGTTCAAGTCCACCAGCTCCTCAGAAACCCTATGGGGCAATTCTACTCTGTCCTATAGTGTCACTACGAGTTGGAATTGGCTCAATGGCAATGAGTTATTTTATTTTTATCTATTTTACAATATTTTATTTTAATTTTCCAAAATAATGTAGTAAATAAGTAATTACCTAGAAATATTTTTCAGAATTAAGGATAATTCTGACCTCACCAAGCAAACTTGGTGGTACAGAAGAATAAACAGAACCAGAGAAACAAAGTGATTTTTCTAAATAACAGTTGTAATTCTTCTGAGTTCTTCTATAGCTCTTTCTCTCTTCTACCACCTCTATATTTTATAGATGAAGAAATGGAGGCCCACAAGTTTAAGTAACAATATTAGTCTTTAGAAACTTATGGTCTAAAAGCACAACTACCAAGTGTTCTTGCCATTATAGCTCACTTATTTATACTTAATTTCAAGAATCTCCTCTGGCTGTATCCAATAGCTTGCACTGTGGTGAAATATGTCAGGGCTAGTTGATGGAAGTTGTGTGAGATTTGTGGCGATGGAATGAAGCAAAGCTAACCAGAATCTAAGGGACAGATACCTTGTCCCATCACTTAATCTGGGCACCTGGGAGAGCCAAGCCCTAGGAAGTTAAATTGTTTCCACCTTTTATTAGTTTCCAAGGGCTGCTGCAGTAAATCACCACAAATTTGTTGGCTTAAAACAGCAGAAATGTATTCTCTCACAGTTCTGGAGGCTAGAAATCTGAAATCAAGATGTCAGCTTCTGGAGACGCTAAGGGAGAATCTTTTCTTGCTTCTTCCAGCTTATCCCTTTCAAGGTACAACTATTTTCTCCTTTAAATTTTTTGTTGATACTATATGCTTTCACTAATGGGAGGCAGGCTGATTCAATGACCAATTCAGAATTTTTGTTATGAGTTATGGATTTTGATACATATTATGAGGTATCACATATGGATCAGTGGACCCTGAAGTTAGTAAATTTTGGCATATGAGTCAAAGCATAAAAAGTGGGTGGTCAGCCATGTATGCCACAGGCTGAGCAGGGAGCCATTAAAACCTGGAAGCAATGAATGAAAAGTAAGAATAGCTTATTCTCGAATAAGTACATTTTCATGAGGATATAGTAACCGGAAAAGAATGTGAGGAAGCTCATCTCACAAAAACAAAGGCAAAACAGTAAAAAGTTTAGAAAATTCACACATCCAGGATGCATCAACTAATATAATGCTCAATCTACACAACAATGGGGCTCCATCTTAGTTTCTTGCGTTTCTGTCATTTCAAAAGGCACCCACCTTGAGGCTAAACCTACTAAAACATGAATATTGCTTTACCAAAGAACTCCAGAGGCATAAAAGTGGATAGTCAATTGTATATACCACAGGCCATGAAAAGCTTATGGTAGCTGCAGGAGTTCCTTGAGTTGTGGCTGCATCACTCCAATTTCTACCTCCATCTTCCTATGGCTTCCTTTTCTCCCATGTGTCTCTCCTCTGTGTGTTTTATAAAGGTGCATGTCATTGCATTTTGAGCCCATCTAGATAATCCAGGATGATCTCATCTTAAAATCCTTAATTACATCTGCAAAAGCCCTTTTTCCAAATACAGTCAAGTTCACAGGTTTCAGAATGTGGATATATCATTTTGGAGGCCACCATTCAACCTGTTACACAACTCATGTTCCAATTCCAGTAAATTAAAATTGATTCCTTGAGCTGTTGTTGGAGAAGAATTCATATATGTGAAAAAATGACCTGAGAGACTGACATTGTATTCTTTAATAGAGGAAGGGACCCAGGAATTTTTTGTGCGATTCTAGTTTGCTTACTAAGTAATTATAACTTAATAACTAAGTATTACTTACTTATTATTACTTCTGTATAGATTTTTTTGATTCATAGACATTTCCTGGGATGAAGCTTTCATTTTTTTTAACTGACATTTTAGGAAATCAGCAAATATACTAACCCAAATAAATATCAAAACTGTTAATATTATTGTCAGTGAACTGTCTTTCACCTGGAAGTCCACAAACAGTGAAGAAAATTATTACAGAGAAATCTCTGTTCCTTGCTCTACAAATAGCTTGGAGATGTCTAAGTTACTCTCAGTCTCCTAAAAGGGTTTACTAGTCAGCTGAGTGTTTATTATGTATATATATGTTCACAAACAAGGAAATTATATACCAAGGATCACTGGTACAGAAGTTAATGGGTACCAGAGAAATTTTATGAATAGATTTCAGAGAGTCTATGAATCCTCTGAACTTATTTCCAATTCTATTTTAAACGCAAGTGAATGAAAGGAGAATCAATCTGCAATGTATATACCGTGAAAGAAATGCTGGGTGGTCACCCTCATCCTATTCCTAGTTTTCCTGTCTACTGACAAATTTCTTTCCAAAGTAACTGCATCACTTTAGACTCTCATTGGAGAAAATATGAGAAAATAGTTTTTCCCAGACTCCTCCTGGTAAATATTAATATTTTAAACATTTTTCCTCATCTGTTGGTTGTGAAATTGTGCCAGTTTGTTTTAAATTGCATTTTCCTCTTTACTCATGCGGTTTAGATTCTTTTCATGTGTTTTAGATCATACCAATTTCTTCTGTGAATTGACTGTCTATATCCTTTGTTCATTTTTCTTCTCTCTCTTTTTGGTCTTATTCACTTGTAGGTGTGTATGTTGTAGTCTGTATATTTATCATCTGTTATAGATGTGTAAGAGAGATATTTTCCTAAACCTTTGATCAAATTGAAATGTGTGAACTAAACCCTTATTTCTAATACATTCATCAGAGTTGAAACTGAAGCTAACAAAGTCTGCTCTTCAGGCTCTTTATCTAAATCAGAAATCATGGGCAGTTATGGAGATATTTTCTCTGTGGAGAAGCCAAGACAAAAGAAATGCATTCCAAGGAAGGGGCTTTGATGCAAATACCTTTGTGACCTGTTTTCAGCCTTATCTGAAGCTCCCAGGCAACCAGAAAGGTTGTATTTTCACAAGCAGGTTTTAAGGAGGGAAGGTCTCTGGCACCAGTAAGACATGGTACTGAACATTTCCAAAAAATGGTTTGCATCAGAGATGACAGCCCAAAGTGTTTTATTTCAAACAAGACACTTTTACGAACTGCTCTAGAAATATGTATATTAAGTACTCTGTGATTATGATTTGTAACCTCTGTGCCCACCTAAGTTTCTATAAGCAGCCCCTGTAACCAATCCTGTAGTCCATTTGTATAATGTACCCAATAGAAATGCTTTCCCCATCTATGACCTTATTTAAAAACTAACCAATCGTGATTTTACTATAACCTCCTGCCTTAGCCCTATATAATCTTTGTTCCAAGACACTTTCACTGAAAATTGCCATGTTTTCACTTATGTGAGCTGGTGATTTCCTTCATCCAGATGAATCTTTATGCTGAATAAATCCTTTGAATTTTAACTTGAAGGCCTGTGTGGTTTTTTGCTATGACAGACGTATTGATGTTATTTCTTCTCTCAAGTCTACCCACTGTCTTTTAAACTTTATGATTTCTATGACATATTAAAAAAAAACAAAACCCATTGCCATCGAGTTGATTCCAACTTACAAAACCCACTCATTGCTGTCAAGTCGATTCCTACTCATAGCAACCCTGTAGGACAGAGTAGTACTAGCCCACAGAGTTTCCAAGGAGCGGCCAGTGGATTCGACCTGCCAACTTTTTGGTTAGCAGCTGAACGCTTAACCACTGTGCCACCAGGTCTCCTGTTTATAACATAGTAGTGTAAATTTACCATGTATAGTAGCATACACTTACTTTACTTTTCCTTAAAAAAGTGTTCCCTACTCAGTGATTATAAAACTATATTTCTATATTTTATTGTAATAGTTTTGTAGTTTTTTTTTAAGTTAAATTAAGTAATCCATTTGGAATGTATTATTATATGATTTAAGTTTGGATGTAATTAAATTTATTACATATGCAGAACTATTAAATCCAACAAAAATTACTCATTATTCAACTATGTCCCTCACTAAAGTGCATGCTACTTCTGTTACGTAACACATATACCTAATTGTATCTTTCCAGAATCTGTTTTCTGATCGATCAATTTATTGGTCTATTACTGCATCATAACATAATGGCCACAAACATTCATGAAGATGCGTGAAGAAATATATGCATTGCTCTATTTTTTGTTAATAATGTAAACTTGGAAATAGCCATTAAGAAAGGATAGAGTATATAAGCATGGTGTGTTTATACAATGAGCTACTATGCATCTGTTAAAGTAATGACGTAGATCTAAGCTCCTGATTTAAGCTCTAACAATCCATAATATATTGTTTAAATGGAAAAAGCAGGTTGTATATACACACACACACACACACATATATAAAGTCTTACATAGAAGCATATATATTATATGCTTAGTGTATATATTATATGTATAGCTCATGGGGTTGCATTTTATATATCTATTTCATATGTAAAAAGGAATACACATATGCATCCATATACAGAGAGATTATATAGTAATAACATATTTTTAAAAATATGGAAGGGTTTACACAAAATTCTTAAGAGCAGTGATTTTAGTACAATATGTCAGGCTGGAGTTTGGGGAAGAAAAAAGGAGGAAGACAGGAGGGAAGAAGGGCAAATGGATAGTTAGAAAGGGAATGGTCACTTTAGTCTTTCTACCTGTATGTGTGGTTTTACTACTGTACAATGAGCATGACTTACATTTTTAATGAGAAAAACAGTAAACATCTATAAAGATGTGCATATATACATAAATAGATCTTTACTGATGTGTGTGTATACATCTGTATCAATGCGTGTGTGTATACACCTTTATCTATGTGTGTGTATATACCTTTCATCAATGTGTGTGTGTGTATTGATTTAGGAAATAACACTGGAGTTATTATTCCATGTCCTTGAGCCTAGAGAATGTGACCCAGTTGGAGCTGGGCTCACAAGGACTCACAAGGACACATCAACTGGGCCCTGAGGTATAAAGACAATAGATAAGATAATCTTAGGGAGTTCCAGCAAAATGGCCCTCTAGGCAGAAGCACCACACTGTCCCTCCACAGCAAAGATCTGAAAAACTAAGCCGAACTGAGAATACAACAATCCTGAAACCCTAAAACATCAAATGAAGAGATAAAGAACTCAGCCAAGCACCAAATGGAGTGAGAAAACTGACAGAGACCAGAGAGTGAGGACAGATTCATGCAGAGGTCCCCTACCAGCTAATGCAGCGCGGATCCACCATCTTGGACTCCTATCGGAGACCAGCAAACGGGTGTACGAGAAAGCAGCCTCACAGAGCGTCCAGCGGGAGACAAAACAACCCGTAATTTGTGGTGTGCACTTTCCCACCCCCCACCCCTCTTCGCCCCGACTCGGCCTCCTCTGCTTCCCGAGGCCACAGTCTTTTTTCTGGGAAGCACTGGCTGCTTGGATTCCACACACCCAAGCGGGTGGCTCTCTGGGTGCCATTTGTTGGCTGCTAGTGTTGCTTTCTTTTCTGCTTCTTTTGATTTCTCACTTGCCTCTCGCCACCTCCCCCTGCTTTCACTCGAGTGCCTGGCTCCGTGTGCCACCTTTACTTCTTCCTGAGGGGCTGCAGAGCACCAGCAATTTGTGATATACACTTTCACACTGTCTACCCTTCTTCACTCACACTCAGCCTACTCTGCTTCCCGTGGACACAGTCTCTTGTCCAGAAACACCAGCCCGCACTAGCTGGCTCTCTGAGTGCCATTTGTTGGCTGCTGGTGTTGCTTTTTTTTCGTTTTTCCTGCTTCTTTTGATTTCTTGCTTGCCTCTTGCCGCTTCCCCCTCCTTTTGTTCGAGTACCTGGCTCCATGCGCCATCTTTGCTTCTTCCTGAGGGGCTGCGGAGCTCTATTTGAGTGTGGAGCTGCTTCCCGTTCTGGGCTACCGCGCTGGTGGGCTTTTCTTCATTTGTTCGTTTTAAATAGTTTGTCTGTTTTCTTTTCCTTTTCTTGAGTTGGGAGCCCTTTCTGGCCAGGTGGAGCTGTGTGACAAGGAACTCCCCTTCGGCTTCCACAGACATGCAGAGGGATCCCTGTGCGCATTTCTTTTTTTATTGTTTTCTTTTTCTGTTTTTTTGGGGGGCCTTTCTTGTTCATTTCTTTTTTTTTTAGTTTGTTTTGTTTTCTTTTCCCTCTTTTTCCCTTTTTGTCTTTCTTCATTGCTCAGTCTCTCGTCTCTCATCTCTCTATATCTTCCTTCTCTTTCTATTCCCTGAATACCAGGCATTGTATACCTCTACGCTTTCTAGCCAGGCTGTACTGCAACACCTGACAGCGACTTCCCCAGACCTCATAGCTGCATCGGTGGGATCCCTGGGAAATTTACAGTTCTTTAAACTTTCTGATTGTTATTTAGTCATTATTTTCTTTTCTTCCTCTTCCCCTTTCTGTTTTTCTCCATTTCACACTCTCTCATCTCTCCATTCCAATGGCAAGCTCCCCTAGCATTCTTTTATGTTTGTTTGTATGTGTTTGGCTCCTGTTCCTCTCTCCTCTCTCACATATCCATCTTAGCTCCACACATAACAATCTCCCCGCTGCATCCTGCCTACCTGCACCGTGAGCTTGACATCACACCACCAAGCAGCACAGGCACGGCCTACTGGAACCAGCCCTGCACTGATTACTGACCCGCCCTGGTGGCTGTAGTAAGTGCCACAAACAACCTGTCACAGTAACTCCTCTTCAGCTAGACCTGCCCTGCTGTACCATATCTGAGTGTCTGACCCTGCCAGTTGGAGAAGGAGGTGAAAAGTATTGAGCGCACAGATGAGCAAACAAAAAAGAACACACAGTCTGCCTACTCAGACATAGTCAAACTTTTTTTTTAAAAAAGGGACGAAACAAACAAATCTACAATCACTAAATGAGAAAAATAACTACTGAATGCCGCAAAGACAGCAGACAATATCAAAACATTTACAAAAACTGGACAGGATGTTTCCAGTAGGCATCGAAAATAAAACACCAGATGACTCTCCAGTGGAAGAAAATGCACTAGAACTACCTGATAGGGAAATCAAATCTCTAATACTCGGAATCCTCCAAGAACTGAGGCAAAAAGCGGACAAACATGAGGAAAAAATAGACAAATTCATGGAAAATACAGACAATAAATTGGAAGAATTCAGGAAGATGGTGCAGGAACAAAATACCAAAATAAATTCACAACTAGAAATTATACAAAAACAACAATTAGAAGTCTAAAAGATAAACAA
>NW_004443947.1:19457965-19489268 GCF_000243295.1 Trichechus manatus latirostris | reverse complement strand
AGAAATTTGTTGGACCAATGAAGACCCTCCTGACTGCCGTTACTGAAACCTGTACCAATGATTGTTAAGAAAGACAATTCAAAATGTATTATCACAGATTCTAGCCAATCTGAAAAGGTTAAGCTTTCAATGCTTTTGCCCATTTGTAATGTTAATATATACTGATGGCTCTGTAAGTGTTCTTTGGACTCAGGCAGACTTGGCTCTGGCAGCATGCTTGTCTGTTTTCCCATTCTTGCCTATTCTGTAATATTCTTTGGACTCGGGCAGACATGGCTGTGGCAGCATGCTTGTCTGTTTTCCCATTCTTGCCTATTCTGTAATATTCTTTGGACTTGGACAGACATGGCTGTGGCTGCATGTTTGTTGGTTTTCCCACTTTTGTCTGTTCTGTGATATTTCCTTGGACTTGGGCAGACATGGCTCTGGCAGCATGGTTGTCTGCTTCCCACCTCTGCCCTTTTGAATATATGCCAAATAAAACTTCCTTTTTCTTTACTAAACTTCATGACGTTTTTTCCCCACAACAGTATACACCTTTAACAATGTGTGTGTGTATACACCTTTATCGATGTGTGTGTATATATATGTGTATATATATATATATATATATATACACACACACACACATCTTTATAGATGTATATATATATAATTTTCCATAATTACTTTCATGGCCGTAACTATGTATTATTTGGGTATTAACAAGCAAAAATAAACAAAAAGAGTTCTTATTCTCTTATAGGTTAGTAGAACACGTACTATTGTTTTGAATATCAATTTTGAGGAATTCTACTGAAGAGTAGGTTGATGTTTGAGTTGATGTGGTCAGAAAGTCCTCCTCGATGAGGTGACATTTGAGCAGGAACCTGAAATGAGTGGGAAAGGGAGTCTTGCCATATGTCCAGGGAGGATTGTTTCAAGTAGAGGGAATGGAAAGAGCAAGGCCCCTGACTGGGGCTACTCCATGAGAGTGTGCTCAGTGGGAGTGAGCCAGGAAGTGAGTCAGAGGGAATGTACTCAGAGAGGCAACCACTGATTAGATGAGGAAGGACTTTGAGGCCATCATAAGGGCCTTGGATGTAAATCTATCACTGAAAGGTTTTAGCAGGTATGATGGGGAAGGCAAGTGATAAACAATAAATAAATGAACAAGGTGATTTTAGAAAGTGATTTCAAAATCACTTCATAAAACCATGTATCTCTAAGAACTATGCCTCAGTTTGGGAAACATAACACTAAGGGTTAAGTCTCCTGAAGACAATTGCATTCATTTCAGCCTAAGTTATACAACACTGGATGATTCAAGTCCTCAAATTATTAGATTAGGTGTAATTCAACCGTGAAGAATAATTTCAGAGAAGCAGAGTTAGGGAAAGCAAAGTATATTTTCAGTGGTCAAATCAGGGTGACTATTACTGGTTTTCTTATTTAACCATATAGCCAATAATTTTATTTTCCTCCATTGCAAATAAATGAAAGTATATTAACTGAATTTAAGAAATAAGTATGTGACTATTGCAATTCTTATAAAATGATTGTTTTCCTGCTTACTTGGCTGTTTTCCTAGCTTTAGAGCTATAAAATATATGACCTGGCATTATAAATTATACAATAACAGGGTGATTCATTGGGTTAAATTTGTATGGACTACTCAATTGTACCTTAAGAAACTACAGTTCACTCTGCCTACTTGTTAAATGAATTGTTGTAAATTTTCTCACTTTCGCAGCTATATCTCTTCTTGCATCATTAGTACATGACTTCCAAAAAGAGGACTGTTAAAATATATTGCATAATTTAGTTGCATATGATAATTTTCCCATGGGTGTTAAGAATGAGATATGAGAATTGAGTTTTTTAGATGTGTGGAATCTAGTTCTATTATTTTTCCTTTGGTTCATTATTATCCTTCTCTTATTAATGAAGTTTCATGGAGAATCCTAAATCAATCAATGGAAAAAAGAAAGTGCATATATAACTTCCATTTAATAAAAGGTACAAATCAACTACTGGAGTTTGAAAATTAGTTGTATATTAACGCCTCACCAGTGATGGATATGCAGACATAATTTGGAAACTTGCCTGTTATTCTCAGAATTACTTTATACTGTGGCATTAAATAGAAAGAATAATATTCCCCAACTGCTGAGCCCTAATAGGGTCGCTATGAGTTGACTGGACAGCAATGGGGTTTATTATGTACTGTTCATTATATGATGCCAGTATTTTTCTAAATATTTGTTTCTCTTTGTTAATTTCTTAGTAATTTGTTTTTATGAGAATGTCACCTGGAAGTCCAGGGTTCTTGAACTTTCGTATGTTCCTTTGTAGTAAGAAAAAAGACATCCACCCAATGCATTACTTTCTTTTGTGTTCCTATTTCTCTTTTTAACAAACTTTTGAAAGATGGGTTATTCTCCTCAATTTGTAGGAAGAAACAGAAGATGTTACCCCCACAGAAATGAGATGGACCTACAAAAAAATCAGTTTGAATTTTGAGATTGATGATCTCACACACACACATACACATACACCCCCACACACCAAGAAAGTATGAGAACTTTGATTACTAACACAGTGAGGCTTTCTGGGGAGAGCAGAGCAGGCTTCCAAGCAAGTCCAAAAATGACTTGCGAGAGCAAGAAAATGCTTAGCTTTTATGGAGGCTAGTTGATGAGGCTGTAGGTGTGCATCCCCGTGCATAGGCCAGAGATTATATGACTTGAGCTTCTCAATGGTAACAAAGGAGGTAGCAACAGGGCTTTCTTACAGCTTTCCCAGATGCTGGGCAGAGAAGAGAGGGGTGTGATGGTTCTTAAGAGCTGTCAGCATTCAAATATGAAAAATGGAGTCAGCCTCTTTATTACACAAGAAATTTCAAATGTTTGGTCAATTGCAACTTAGCTGAGAAATGCCATGATACTCTGCTAATCAAGTGAGTGTTACCCTCAGCTCAAAAGGATTAAAAAAACAAGAAT
Organism: Trichechus manatus latirostris; assembly: GCF_000243295.1. Taxonomy (NCBI): domain Eukaryota; kingdom Metazoa; phylum Chordata; class Mammalia; order Sirenia; family Trichechidae; genus Trichechus; species Trichechus manatus. The sequence goes on along the minus strand of NW_004443947.1, from coordinate 19,486,287 downwards.
AAAAATGCCAGAAAAAAAATGCTCCACATATTTGTTATCTCAGACTATGGATGGTCAGGATCCTTTCCTATCTATTCCTGAACACTTATACCCGGGCCACCAAAATTCAGTCGTCACATAATTAGCTGAAGGTGAGGATTACGCAGTAGGACATAATTCCTAGTCAAGAAAAAATTTTTTAAAATATTATTTTCTTGCGTTCTGATGAAAGTTTACATAGCAAGTTAGGTTCCTGTTTGACATTTTTCACACAAATTGTTCAGTGACATTAGTTACATTTTTCACACTCTGTCAACATTCTCTTTAATTGTGTTCTGGTTGTTTTATTTCCAGTACTCTAGTTTCCTTGCCCCTGTATAGTCTCATTTTTGCTTTAGAGTAAATGTTAACCTTTTGGTCTCATATAAACAGTTTTTTAGTAAAGCAGCATTCTTATAGGTAATATCCTCTACTTTGTGTACCACTCTGCTATTTCACTAAATGGTGATCTCAGGGGATAGTTTCAGTTCAAGGAGTTTAAAGAATGTCTTAGGGTAATAGTCTTAGGGAGTCCTTTGGTCTCAACAGGTTCAGTTAGTCTGGCCTTTTTTTAAGAAGTTGAGTTTTGATCTACATTTTTCACCCATTCTATCTCGGACGCTCCATTGTGACCCCAGTCAGAACGGTCAGTGGTGGTAGGCAAACACCATCTAGTTCTGGTCTCAGGATAGATGAGGTCCTGGATTGTATAGGAAAACAACCTTGGTTTTGGTTACTTTCTTACTCTTTTGTATCTTAGAGGGATGCTTGCAAGTTTATAAGACCTGTCTTAGGCTGGGTTCTCTAGAGAATTCAAACTAGTGAAACATACATACATATAAAGAGAGGGAGAGATTTAAATCAAGGAATGTCTCATGCAGCTGTGGAAGCTGGCAAGTTTCAAAATTCATGGGTCAGGTGTCAGGCTAGAGGCTTCTCCTGACTCATGTGGTTGTAGGAGCTGACAAATCCAAAATTAACAGGTCAGGAGGCAGGCTGCCGGCTTACAACCCAAGAACCAGAAGTCAGATGATGATGAGTCAGATGCAGGATCTAGAGCAAGAGTGAGCCTTGCTGGATCATCCATTTATATACTGGAGGCAAGTCACACCTCCAAGGAAACTCCCTTTTCAACTGATTGGCTGCTCATGGCAGATCTGGTCATGAAAGTGATTACATTATATCTGATGCTATCATGGAGATGATTATACTATGTCAGATCTCATCATGGAGGTGATTATACCATATTTCATTAGGAGGAAGACCCTCAAGGATATGGATTGACACAGTGTCTGCAACAATGGGCTCAAACATAGCAATGATTGTGAAGATGACTCAGGACCGGGCAGTGCTTTTCTCTCTTGTACATAGGTTCATTATGAGTCGGAACCAACTTGATGGCACCTAACAACAACAACAAACATTATGGAAGAGAAATTAATCTAATGTCTGCCAAACTAATGAAAATCATAGCCTAGACAAGTTGACACATAACATTAACCATCAAAAGACCCCAGATGCTATTCACTTCACTAAGATGCAGAACATGAACTTTGTGAATTATATTATGCCAACTGACTGAGCTGCCCCATGAGACATAAGCCTCGAGGTCATAAGCCTTCCAATTTAGAAAACCAATCTCAGAAGGTGTTTGGTTATGTCTGAGGTGTATCTGTAGTTGTGTCTTCAATGAAAGTATGTGCCTGTACACACATATCCGTATTTATATGTACCTATAGATACTATCTGTTCTCACATGTGTATATACCTTTACCTACCCATATACCTATATGACTATACTCATCTGTATGTGATCATACACTCATTTTTTGGTCTTTGTTGGAGTTGTTGCCATCTTATATATGTCAATTTCTTTAGTACAGACATCCTGTTCTCTTGAGTGCTTCCAGCAACATCATTTACTTTGGTTATGCTGTGCTCACTACACCCACATTCAGTGTAACTTTTCCCATCACCAAAAATAACAAGTATCTATGATCTAAACCATGCTTTGCCTGTCCCCCTCCTCTGCCTGGTAACCGCCAATGAACATTGGTGTCTCTCTCTGTATATCTATTCTTGTCTTCTTTTAAAAGAGGCATCATACAATATCTGTTATTATGTGCTTGAAGAAGATAATTTTTAATGATATTATTTCTACTTCATTATGACTCAGAGACTGGAAAAGTCTTAATGAATCTCCAACTTCCATGGGTACATTTTTATGTGACAGAGTAGATGTTGTTATACTAGTATCATTATTGTTGTCATCTGGCATGGGAAACCCTGGAGAAATGTCACTGTCTTAGTTTTTTTACGGTATTCTTACCTAGAAAGGTCTGCAGCTATCAATCTAACTCTCACATATACTCATGCATACCAAGAGAAAAAATAACCATTATTTATGGGTCATTATAATATTAATCTACAGAACTCAGTTCTGAGTGGAACCTTACTCATGTTCTAATCTAACTGCTTCCTTCGACAAATGAGAAAAATGAGGTAGAATCTTACTCAAGCCAGCAAGTTCCAGAGACCAGGAAAGAAGTAGGAATACTGTAATTCCACTACTTATCTGAACTCAGAGATATTAGGGCTACCCAAGTCTGGTGGCCATATGGTGAGTTCTGGCCAATGAATTCAGAGCAGAAGTGACCTGTGTCATTTCCAGACAAAGACAGTTATAGGAAAGGATGTGAGTGAACAAACTGGATGATTTCTAATAAGCAGTTTAGTTAATACTACTGTACCAATATAATATCTTGATCTTGATAATGGTACTGTGTAATATGTAACATTTGGGAAAGCTGAGTAAGGGATGAAAGGGAACCCTCTGTATTATTTTTGCAACTTCTCTGTAAGTATAAACAAAACAAAAATTAGAAGAAAAAAAAAAGCCAGTGTGCCTCCCCCATCCCTCATGTGCTTTATCATTATGTATATGCATTATGTATTAGGCCAAAAATGGAGAAAGTTCACACTGCCTATGTAAGATAGTAGGTGAAGAAGAAATGGCATTTTTATTCTGTTAAGCCACTGAGAATTTGGTATTTGTCTGTGGTGGCAGCTAGTGTTAATTACTCTGACTAATGCATATTATTGGTTCCTTACCCTAGGGCCCTTCATGAAAGTACTGATATTTTGTTCTGGTTTCTATTCCCAACATCAAGGTGGCTGATGGGCACTAACATTTTGTTTCATGTATCTATGATCCAATCCTGGCCCATAAATCATAAGGAATAGACTTGTGTGGAACTTTTGAAAAAAGATAAAGTCACATAAAGAGGTGCTTTGTTATCTTCTTCTACACCAAGGTTTCTCAACTGTGGATCATCTTGTGCCTCCCTTTCCCCAACCAATGTCCCTAGGTGATGCAAACGATTAACCTGCTTAACTGATAGTTGAAAGTTTAGGGGTTCCAGAGGTACCTTGGAAGAAAGACATGGCAATCTACTTCTGAAAAATCAGCCATTGAAAATCCTGTGGAGCACAGCTTTAATCTGACACATATGGGATCACCATGAGTCTGAATCAACTCGATAGCAATTGGTAGTTTAACTGATTTTCCCCAATGAGGGGCCATTTGTCAATGTCTAGAGACATTTCTAGTTGTCAAAACCGAAGGGTAACTAGGGGGAGGGTGCTACTGTCACTTGGTGAGGAGGACTTGGATACATGGTAAGAATAAATTGCCTCTGACACAGCATTTTTTTAGACTGTTATATGACAATGAAATTTACTTCTCCAGAGATTTCAGGGACACACTTAATCAGAGGACCCCAATACCAGCAAAGTAGGTGTTGCCCTCTTTGGGGGGTCACATCAGGATTGGAGGAAGATTCATTAACAACCTTAGTTATGCATATGAGACAACCTCCTTGCCAAAAATAAAATTGATTTGAAGGCCCGACTTACGAAGTTACAAAGATAACAGCCTTCAGTATGGATTTAACCTAAACAAGAAGAAAACAAAAATCTTCAATGGACTGATAAACAACATCATGATAAACAGGAAATTGAAGTTGTCAATGATTTCATTCACCTTAGATCAACAATCAACTTCCAAGGAAGCAGTAGTTGAGAAATCAAACATATTGCATTGAGCAAATCTGTGTGAAAGATCTCTTTAAAGTTTTAAAAGCGAAGATGACATTTTGATGATTAAGGTGTGTCTGACCCAAGCTATGATCTTTTCAACTGCCTCATATATATACATGACTTGGATAACGAAAAAGGAAGACAGAAGGATTGATGTGTTTGAACTGTTTTGTTGGTGTAGAATATTGAATATACTGTTGACTGCCAAAAGAATGAACACGTCAGTCTTAGAAGAAATACAACCAGAATGTTCCTTGGAAGCAAGGATGGCATGACTTGACTCACTTATTTTGGACTTATCATCAGGAAAGATCAATTGCTAGAAAAGGGCATCATGTTTGGTAAATTAGAGGGCCAACGAAAATGAGGAAAACCCTCAACGAGATGGATTGGGACAATAGCCACAACGATAGACTCAAACATACTGATGATGATCATGAAGATGGTGCAAGAGTGGGCAACATTTTGTTCTGTTATACATAAGATCACCATTAGTGGTAGCTGATTCAATGGCAACTAATAACAACATTTATTGATGTGTGTTGCTGATTGATACTTTGTGAAAAGACTGCTAGCCAAAGTCTATTTGTATCATGTCCCCTGATCAGTTCTCTAGCCTATAACAAGGCAATCCAGTTTACCTTCACCCCTCCAAAAGTAGTTACAGAGGTAGATAATTGTCTGCACAGAAAATTCTCAGATGATCATCTCCCTGAGATGAACCTTCTTTACAACGTTAAATGAAATGTTTGACTGCTCTGATGCTAATTCTCCTTCTCTGCAAAATGGAGAAAATAATACCTCGTAGGGTGCTTGTAAAGATTATATGAGATAATGTATATAAAGTAAGTAGAGTGTTTGAGCGGTAACACACATTTAAGAAGTGAGAACTGACAATATTGTTATGATTTTTTTTTTTTTTTGGCACCACAACTGAAGCAGATTGTTCAGTAATGTCCTTTTCTGACCTTGAGTCTTTTTAAGGTCAGTATATTAGAAATGCTTAAAAGATTCAGCAATGTTCCATGCGATTTTCAAATCATTATTGATCTAACATTTAAAATATCATTTTAAGGAGTTTTGATAACTCCAGCAAAACCAAATGGGTGAGTGTAATCTATGCCTTCGAGAAAAATAGGATTCAAAAATAATGCTAAGAAGTTTAGATTCAATTTTCTGTGGGTTTCACATTTTTTTTTTTTTTTTGCTGTTTTTCATTGTTATTTTTCTGTCCTAACAAATAAATTGTGTTTGTTTCTATCATATCACCCTATCCACAGAACTGGAAAACCGTGATGTTTTTAATATATTCTTTTCTGCCACCCAGTAATTGGGCTAAAAGAAGGTGAGAATCTATCAGAGTTGCCAAAAGAGAAATGTTTGGTGATAAATTACCTATCTAAGCACGTCAAATGGACGCGCAAGATATCCTGAAACTGTCAAATTGAATGTGAGCATGATTAGAATAAAGTTGTTCCATGTCAGGGCCTTACTTAAATAAAAGTGACAAGTTCTGACAGAATTTCTGCTGGTGTGGATGAATCACTGAGCAAATAGCATTCAGATGATTTCCAAAATAGCTTTTTGGTCAAGGAAACAGTAAAAAAAAAAAAAAAAAACACACAAAGTTTTTCTCTGCTGCATACAGTCTGCAGACACTTTGAAAATGAAAAACATCATAGTTTTCTAGAAGCCACACTCTTTGCAGACTACTGCTATCTGGTCTCTTTCCCATCACCTTCCACACTGGCTGGCTCTGGATTTTGACCAACTGTGGGTGAAATGACACTGATTTTCAAAACTACATGGGAAAGCTGGTCTCAGACAGCAACTGCAGTCTGGTCCCCAGAGTCTCCAGAGTCATTTTCTTCATCAATATATCCTCTTCTCCCCCCACCACCCCAGAGAGCAGTTTGAGTTCCTAAGGGCAGTCATTTACCTTCTTAGGGAAGGGGAGGTTGTGTGGGATTTACAGTGGTTCTTGATCCTGGAACGACTGAGAACTGGCTGTATGATTTGAATAAGCCTTTTGCCTACTCTTTGTATCCCTTTGACTCCATATCTCAATAATTACTAATTCCAACAAAGATTCATGCTACATGCTAGGCGCTTTGATACACATGAAAGATGCACTCTCTGCCTCTAAGACAGTCTACCTATTTATTGAGCTGCTGGAGATGATTTAAGACAATCTTTCCATTTCAAGAATTTCATCGTTAAGTTGGTTCTGATGTAAGTCAAATACCTCTTTTTTTTTTTTTTAGTTTTCATTATTATTGCCTTTAATTATCAGTATCTTTATAAATATGATCTTTATTTGTCTTTGGGAGTTGGAAACATTACATATAAATTTACAGATACATTTTAATACATACATACAAACATAAAGAATACCCAAATCATAAAAATTTACTCCTGTGATGAAGAGTTGCATGACATTGGCATTTTGCCAGTTGCAGTAATAATTCCACTTGTGGAAGGTTCTGGATCATCTGTATTATCCCTGAGAATGCAGACAGCGTTTCTAGTCAGAAAATTAGTGGAGTTGTCTTTATGGTCCCTTTTCTTTTTATCCCCCCTTCGTGCATTTTGCTATAACATCTCACTCCTTCCTGAATCTGCCTGACATCTTTAGCAAAGCGATCAGCATTTGGGTCCATGTTTTCAAGTGATTGAAACTGCTGATTTAGTTGAGAAAAAAAAAAAACTCCCACTAATCCTTTCACTGCAAAATTATTTGACAACTCTTCTCCTTCTTTTTCTTCATTATCTCTCTCTTCTTCATCATTTCTTTCCTCTTCAAAATCCATTAAATTCTTCTCTGTCTGTTCTTCTTCGTGATCTATGATCTGTTCCACATAGGTGACACCAAGTTCTAAAGTCAGCGTTCTTGCCGTATGGAGGATTTTCCCACAGATCTCTTCTATTATATTTTTCTGATCAAATGGTGAAGCATGTTCACATAACTCAGCAATTTTTTTTCCATATCCCCTGTGTGCATATTCCTGTAACTTCCTCCCAGGAAGATGAAATGTTCCAGATACACTTACAGTCTGAAGTGTGGTTCCTCCTAATTTGAATACATGATGTCTTAGCTATCTAGTGCTGCTATAACAGAAATATCACAAGTGGATGGCTTTAACAAAGAGAAATTTACTTCCTCACAGTAAAGTAGACTAGAAGTCCAAATTCAGGGCATCAGCTCCAGGTGAAGGCTTTCTCTCCCTGTCAGCTCTGGAGGAAGGTCCTTCTCATTAATCTTTCCCTGGACTAGGAGTTTCTCAGAGCAGGAGCTTTGGGTTCAAAAGATGCGTTCTGCTCTTGGCAATGCTTTCTTGGTGGTATGAGGTTCCCATGTCTCTCAGCTTGCTTCTCTCTTTTATATCCCAAAAGAAATTGGCTCAAGACACAATCCAATCTTGCAGATCCAGCGCTGCCTCATTAACATAACTGCTGCCTATCCCCCCTCATTAACATCATAGAGGCAGGATTTACAACACATAGGAAAATCACATCAAATGACAAAATGGTGGATAATCACACAATACTGGGAATCATGGCCTAGCTAAATTGATACAAATATTTTTGAGGGACACAATTCCATCCATGACACATGGTAAATTGGGACTACCAGTATATCAATGGCAAGGATTCACCAGCATATTTCACTAGCAATAGCACTGAATATACACATACAGACATACACATACACCACACAGACACATACATTCAGAGAGGAAGACACAGTGAGACACTGGTAAGGAAAAAAAAACTTATAATTTATTACTATTTTTGATGTGATCATATGTAATATTTGATTTTATCCTTCATGGTGTTTTATAAGATGAAAGTGCATCACTTTTGTAATAATAAAGAAAATAAAGATTATTTCATCGTATTTGGAAAAAAAAGCCATTCTAAAAGGAGAATGAAATTTTGCAATTTCCATCATCTGGCACTCTTATTCCCTTATCACTTATCTCCTCTCTAGTAGACTTCAACATGGGGTTAAAGAAAAGGGGGAGAAATGTGATACAAACTTTATATCAGAATAGCTTTGGAATTTCTAGGAATTCAGTATCAGATTGGAGAAAGTCAGGCAGGTTGGCAACGCAGAATGAAGGAGGAGATTTCTCTTGTTCACAGTCATGTCCTGAGTGCCTGTAAGCACATCCACCATATAATATGTTCTCAGAAAGTCTTCACTGAAGCAATGCAGCTATTAGCTGCCAAGTCTAAGTCCAAGCTGTGATACCTAAGCCACCAATATATCTTTCTTTAAGTCTCAGTTAATAAACAGCTGGTTTGGAAGACTCATATCTTTCAGTAACAATGTTGTTGTTGTTGCTAGGAGACGTCAAGTCAGTTCTGACCCATAATGACCCTATGTACAACAGAATGCAACATTGCCTGGTCCTGCACCGTCTTTACAATCTTTGTTATGCTTCAGCCAATTGTTGCAGCCACTGTGTCAATCAATCTCGTTGAGGGTTTTCCTCTTTTTTGCTGAACCTCTACTTTACCAGGCATGATGTCCTTCTCCAGGTATTGATCCTCCCTGATAACATGTCCAAAATATGTCAGACATAGTCTCACTAACAGATTTGTTTGTTCTTTTGACAGACCATGGTATATTCATTACTCTTCATCAACACCACAATTCAGAGCCATCGATTCTTCTTTAGTCTTCCTTATTCGTCATCCAGCTTTCACATGCTTATGAGGAGATGGCTTGCGTTAGGCGCACCTTAGTCTTCAGGGTGACATCTTTGCTTTTTAACATTTTAAAGAGGTCTTTTGCAGCAGATTTGCCCAATGCAATACTTCACTTGATTTTTTTTTTACTGCTGTTTCCATGGGTGTTGATTGTGAATCCAAAGTAACAATACTTTGTAGAAAGAATTCTTGAAGTTGGTATGAATGAACAAGTCCTGATCTCTATTCTCTTTATGTATGTAACACTTCCCCAGTCATCTGATAATCAGTTGAAAGCGAAAGACCTTCACTTAAATAATGGCAGTTGTAATAAGATATATTGTACTAGCTAGCTCTTGTTGTGTAACAAATTTCCCCACAATTTAGTAGCTTAAAAGAACAAACTTAAAAATCAGTTTCTGAGGTTCAGAGTCCAGAGCAGCTTATCTGTGTGACTCTGACTCAGGGTTGCAGTCAAGCCCAGGTTGGGGCTGCAGTTATCTTGAGGCCTTGGTTCCTATTGGCTATTGGCCAGGGGCTTCAGTTCCTTGTCATGTGGGTCTTTCCACAGGGCTGCTCACAACATGGCAGCTTGCATCCTCCATAGCAAGTGAGAAAAGAGACAGAGCAAGCACAGAAGTTCTGATGCCTATTATTACCTGTCACAGGGCCACACACCATCACTTCTACTTTATCTTACTTCTTAGAAGCAAAACACTAAGTCTAGCCTATTTCAAGGGAGGAGTATCAAAGAATTAACTAGAATATTTTCAAAACCATCACAAATGGGCCCAATTTTGAGGTGGTGGGGAGTCAGGGTCATAGTTGGAGCTCTGGCAGTAACTAACTGTCTCTTACTCCTCTCCTCCCCTCCCTGAGACCAGGATCAGTTAGATTTTCACTCAGTTAATATTCTTGAAATATATGTCCCAACACCCCATGGCTAAGTATGCCCCTGTGAAGGCCCTTATGAATGCAAAGATGGATTTAAGAATTTACGAAGACTGGTTTTCATTTTCTTGAATGGTTTCAGTAACACTTGTGCAATTCCAAGAATATGATGAGATTGGTTTTCAGTCCTTTATTTGTTCATCCTCACCTTTCCCAATTGCTGTTTTTTGAATGCCCCAGAGGAAACTGATGTTGTACCCATGGAAAAAAAAAAACGAGGACCAGAAGACATCTTTCTAGGTTAGATACTTGTTAAAATCTTCAGTTTCTGTTCTTATAGCCAGAGGCGAAACTACATTTATTACATAAGAAAAGAAACGTCAGATTTTGTTATTGTTGTTGAAATATGTTATCATTCTCTCTCTCTGTTTCCTTTAATAAGTGAACACATTCACAGTAGAAACTATTTTTAATTGTAAAAGTATATATAACTCAACATTTTCCCATTCAAAAAATTTTTGTTCTTTTTTTATTTTAATTTTATTGTGCTTTAGGTGAAAGTTTATAGTGCAAATTAGTTTCTCATTCAAAAATTTATACACAAATTGTTTTGTGACATTGGTTGCAAACTCCTCAGTGTGTCAGCACTCTCCCCCTTCCCTTTGCACCCGGGGTTCCTCATGTCCATTACTCTAGTTTTCCTGTCCCTTCCTGCCTTCTTGTCTTTGATTTTGATCAGGTGTTGCCTATTTGGTCTCCTATACTTCACTGAACTAAGAATCAAGTTCCTCATGTGTGATATTGTTTGTTTTATAGGCCTTTCTAATCTTTGGCTGAAAGGTAGACTTTAGGAGTGGCTTCAGTTCTGAGTTAGCAGGGTCCATTAAACATTTTTAAGGTGGAGTAGGGCAGCTTCTTATCCCATGGGGTCTTCCAGGCATATGCTAGGGCTGCAGCATGGCTCATCTTCTCTCTCTGCCAAAAGTTGCTTTCTTCCCTTCCACAAATACTGATCTCAAGAGATGTTGTGCACCCTAATCTCCATCTCAGAGTTGCTTCCTGGGAACCAAGCCATGTCACACATAATAAACAATCAATAAGAATGAATTGCTTTTGTTATTATTTTTATTACTATTACTATGATGACAATGACTATAACTTCTGTTTTCTCTTATCAATATTCCATGTCAGTGGCTTCCTTAGATATTGTTAGATATTATACTATTATTCGATCTTTGACATTACTGAAGTTACTGCAATAATCCTAATCTAACTGACTAATATTCATAGGGTTTTCATAATTACCAAACACTTGGTAAATGGTGGTAAATGCTTATCTGGAAGTGTAATTAAACTCAGTCCTCACTGGAAGGCTGTGTTCATATAATGACAATCGCTGGACTAATCAGGTGAGTAAACAATTGTACAGTTCTCTAAGCTATTTATTTAATACTCACTATAACTCCTAGTTGCTTGCTGAAAGTGAAGAGGTCTTGAAGCACTTACTTATAAAGATCAAAGATCACAGCTTTCAGTATGGCTTGCATCTCAACATTAAAAAAAAAGAAAAAAAAACCAAGCCCACACAACTGGACCAATCAGCAACATCATAATAAATGGAAAAAACATTGACATTGTCAAGGATTTCATTTTACTTGGATCCACCATCAATGCCCATGGAAGCAGCAGTCAAGAAATCAAACAACAGATTGCACTGAGCAAATATAGTGCAAAAGATCTCTTTGAAGTGTTAAAAAGCAAAGGTGTCCCTTTGAGGACTAAGGTGCACCTGATCCAAGCCATGGTATTGGCAATCGTCTCATATGCATATGAAAGCTAGATAATAAATAAGGAAGACCGAAGAAAAATTAATGCCTTTGAATTATGGTGTTAGCGAAGAATATTGAATATAGCATGGACTGCCAGAAGAATGAACAAATCTGTCTGTCTTGGAAGAAGTACTGCCAGAACGCTCCTTAGAAGTAAGGATGGCGAGACTTCATCTCACCTCCTTTGGACATGTTTTCAGGAGGGACCAGTCCCTGTAGATGGACATAACATTTTGTAAAGTAGAGGGCCAGGGAAAGAGAGGAAGACCCTCAACGAGATGGACTGACACAGTGGCTGCAATGATTATGAAGATTGTGCCGGACCAGGCAGTGTTTCATTCTTTTGAACACATGGTTGCTATGAATCGGAACCAAGTCAATGACACCTAGCAACAACAATAACTCCTAGAGCTGAGTATTGTTATTTTCCACACTATGCATCTGGGATTGTTATATATGTTCGGTTTGGATTACAGTGTGTGTGCATGTGCGTGTGTGCATGTGTGTGTGTGTGTGTGTGTGTGTGTGTGAACATGCTTGTCCACACACATAATGATGATGTCAGATCTGAGCAACTCTCAGCAGAATGAGGTCATACACTTCATATTTTTACAGTTTCTGTGTGGGTGGTCTGATTTAGAGATGGGCTGGAAGCAATTCAGGATTCCCTAAAACTGCCAGTGAGGCCATATGGTGCTCTTCCTAAAGAGAAAGGATACTAATTTACTGTTGGTTAACTGGAACTTCATTCTGTGAAGTGGTGTTACTGATTGAATTGTGTCCCTCAAAAAGATATGTTTAAGTCCTAATCCAGCTACCTGTAAACGTGACCTTATTTGGAAATAAGGTTTTGAAAATATTGTCTGTTAACATAAAGTCATACTAGAGTAGGGTGGCTTCTTATCCCGTCTGAGTGGTGTCTTAGAGAAGAGACACAGAGAGACAGAGGGAAGAAACACAGAGATAGAAGACAGGTCCATGTGATGAAGGATTTCTGCTGCACTTGAGAGCCAAGGAATGCCTGGGGCTACCAGAAGCAGAGAGAGACAAGAAAGGATCTTTCTCTAGAGCCTTTGGAGAGAACATGGCCCTTCCACCACCCTGAATTTGGACTACTGGTCTTCAGAACTGAGACAATAAATTTATGTTCTTTTAAGTCACCTAGTTTATGGTAGTTTATTACAGCAGTTCTAGGAAACTACTGCAGGTGGGGACATTTATGTTTCTTTAAAGTATTTAAGATCAAGCTTACAATGGAGCTCTGAATTATTTAATCATTTGCAGAAGCTAAGCTTTCTTTCTTTCAGACAGCAGTTTTCAGGCCTTTTTTTTTAACCTCTTTGACAGTTTCAAATGACTGGGGACTCTAAAGAAAGGTTTGACCTCCTCCTTTTACATTCTTTTGGACAGATTTTTAGAAAAAGCAGTGAACAATTCATTGCTCTCTATCTAGGTTTGAGAAATCCACTTCTCAAATCTAATTCTTCTTTTGCTAATGCTTCTTTATTCTAAGAGATTTAGGTATGGTGTCGACTTTTCAATAACTTAATTAAGACTCATCATCATCTGGGAGTTTACTGGAAGAGCAATGAAGGGAATCAGGATAGAGGACAACAAGAAGAGGCAGAAGAAAAGGAGAGCACATTTATATCAAAGTTTCTCAACCTCAGCGCTATTTATATTTTGGACTAGATAATTATTTACTGTGGGGGCTGTCCTGTGCATTGTAGGATGTTTAGCAGCATCCCTGACCTGTACCCACTAAATGTCAGGAGCACCTCCTCCCCTCAACTTATGACAACTAAAAATGCTCCAGACATTGCTAAAAGTCCTGGGAGAAGAAGAGGGGAGACAGACTTACCCTAAATTGAGAACCACTGATTTAGATGTTAAGGGACAAAGGGACATTATAAAAGACGCAGAGGTCCTGTCAGTAATCCAGATGATCGATCTTCTCTCTATCCCAAGCAGCAAGACAGAGGCCTGAAACCTAGGATTCAGCCTCCTTTTAATCTTTTAACAAATATTCATTGAATACACACTGAATGTGTTTTCTGGTTCTGTGCTAGATGTGTAAAACACGGTTCCTACCTTCAAGGGGCATATAGTAGTCAAGTGGGGAAGATAGACATCGAAGTTGTTGGGGAAATATAATTAAAAACAAAATCTGCTCCAACCTAGAAAACATCTCCACAAATATGGAAGAGTAAGACAAATTCTACTAGTGAATAAGCAGTAGACCAGAATGTGATGCAGCACAGGCAATTGGCTAACAAGATTGAAAAGACAAAGAAATCTTTCCCATTACATAGCTAAATGGATACAACCCATTATGCTTATGCCTTCAAGATAAAATTCCTAATTTTATAGTATCTTTATGGCAGGATACCTGAGGTTATGCTGATCTCTTTCCAGGAAACTGAGAAGTAGGAGAGGATTACCTGAAGTTACATTTTAAAGAGGTTGCTGCTAAATCCTTGAGTTAGCACTTTAGATTTACATACTCTTCAAAGAGACAGGAAAAGATTCTGCAATTAGAAGTCATCTAAAGTGAATTCTGGAATCTTTGGGTAGCACAAACTACTAATGGAAAGGCTGGCATTTCGAACCCTCCCAGAAATGCCTTGGAAGAAAGGCCTGGTGATCGACTTCTGAAAAATCAGCCAGTGAAACCCCAATGGAACACAGTTCTACTCTGATACATATGTGGTTGCCACGAGTCAGGGTTGACTAGATGGGAACTACTACTGGTTAGTTTAGTTCTAAAGAGATATAATGTTGATGGATGGGGTAACAGGTTATATCTGTTAATGTCCATTACGGTGGAAGTTGGCATAAATTAAGTGAACACATTAGGCAGCAACGAACAGGGAGGGCCCTGAGATAATAGGACAGAGGAGAGCTTCACTTCAATGGGAGTAGTAGAAGGGGGGTCTGGGTCAGGGACAGACCCAGGCCACCAGGAAAACTAGGGCCAAGAAGGATACCTCCAAATTCCTCAGCTAGGAGAGATGTAAGAGAGAGTTGTAGAAATGGAGGAATGCACAGAGAATGGGGGAGTGGGGGTTGGATGGAAGGCTCCATCAAGATAAGCCTCACTTAACTCCCAAGCATAAGGAGTCCTGGTGGTACAGTGGTTAAGTGCTCAGCTGCTAAACAAAAGGTTGGTGATTCAAATCCATCAGCCAATCCATGGGAGAAAGCTGTGACAGTCTGCTTCTATAAAGATTTATATCCTCGGAAACACTATGGGGCAGTTCTACTCTGTCCTATAGGCTTGATGAGTCAGAATTGACTGGAGGACAATGGGTTTGGTTTGTTTTTTTTTTAAATCCCAAGCATGCTGTTTTTAGAAAACAAATTGGAAGCAAAATCCAAGCTCTTCTGTCTTTGTCCTTATGCAAATAACAAGCAAAATAGGCCTTAATGGTCAGATATCTCCAAGGTTACAAAACCTCCGAGTTTCTGCTCATCCTAGAGGCTCACCTCTGAAAGGGGTGTGAGTGTGAGTAGCATAATAATGTGACACTCTGTGTTGTTGGTTAAAGAATGCTCTCTTCACAGACAGTCTGAAATATGGCCAGAGGCCTCTTCAAAATTAAAGTTTAAGAGGCCAGGGACTTCCTGAAGCACTTTCCAAACTAAATAAATAAGCAGATGTTCATGTTACCCAGATTTTGCTAAGAATTTGCTAGGTAACTACCAAGCGTGTTCTTTTAAAAATAGTTGTGCCATTTTAGTAAACTTGGAGATTTTCTACAGCTAAAATTCCACCGTAGTGTCATGGAAACATTCCTTAAACAACAGGCCAGGATAACAAGGTAAGCTGCAGAAAACTGAAAGCTGCAAAGCCCCACAGTTCTGAGTAAAGAGGGAGCTTCAAGGTTAAATATATCAGGAGAAGTTGGGAGACCAAATAAAATATAAAATGGACAGGATAAAGGAGAGGACACTCAAACTTTCTATTAGGAAAAATTTTTCTTCTTCAAGAATCAAAATTGGAAAAAAAAGAAAAGAAAAGAACATTAAAAAAAAAAAAGAATCAGAATTGGACAAGAGGATCGGTGTCACTCTGGGGCACCACTTCTGGTTTGAGGTACCTGGAATTCAATTGAGAGGAAATACTAGGAGCTCATGTTCAAGAATTGAAAATACATCACTTGAAAAAGAATAAGTTACTGTGCATTTATGTTTTGGAAGACTCTGAAATAAGCATTTTATATTAACTAACATTGGTCCCCAAAACAAACGTATCTGGTTGTCACCATTATTCATGTTTGTAGATGAGGTAACTGAGGTTCACAGAGTAACACAAGAGCATGTGCATATTTGAATACAGGTTGGTCTAAAAGTGCACTGTAAAGGACTGTGCTCCATAGGAATTTTCCATGGGCTGTGACCTTTCAGGAGCAAATCACCAGGTCTCAAATGCCAACCTTATGGTTAGTAGCTGAGTGCTTAACCTTTTGCATCGCCCAGGAACTCCTTAAAGGATAGATAGCATTTAGGTTAAATAACAAAGGAGCAAAGAGGCCTTCATTCTGCCCATCCTCACAGCCAAGCACCAAGCGTGTGTTGGGAACAGAAACAGGATACTGAAGTGGTTTACAAAGAAGCTCAGAAGAGGAACTTTATATCAAAGGAGATGTGTGGCTGACCCGTTATTTCTGAGTTTTATAACCGAGCTTTTGCTACATTTCTTGTCTTCAAGGCTTTGCGTAGTAGCCCCGTTCAAGCAACTAAGAGGCTGTGTTCTGACTTGTAGAGCCTGCTGATTTCACTGTTTTGTGCTCCAGATCTCCCAGGACTGAAGGCCTGACTTGTCCAATCCCTAATTCCTTTACTAAACCTAGACTGCTGTTTCTAAACAGCAGCCATTAGAAAGGGTCAATACTATCTATTCTCAGGCTTTCTGGTATCTTATTACTTTCTGAGTTGAAATGATCTGATCACCTAATGTTGCATTTAGGAAACTTTGGTGTACAAATAACTGAAAGCCATGACTCAAACTGATTTATCTTACGCAGTTAAGGTAATCCAGGGGTAGATCAGGGCTTTAGCATGGCAGGAAAAAGGGACCTCACCCAAAAGATGGCTCAGGGCACATGTGTTCTCTCTCTTGAACTCACAGCTCTCTGTCCCTGTGCTGACCCTTCATTCTTAAAGAAGGCTTTCCTCTGTGCTCCCATAGGGCAGACAGAAGCAACAGGGGTAACATCTGCCCAGTTCCAGTGCAAACAAATGAGTGTCTTTTCCAGTATTGTTAGCAAAGACCCCAAGAATAAACTCTCCAGGCTTAAACCGTCCCTATTTAAACTATTGTGTTACCATCCTGATTCACATGAACAGAGAGGATGTGTGGGGTGGGGGCAGGAAGGGAGAGGGTGTTCACAAGTAAAAACTGAAGTGCTTTAAAGAAGCAGAATGCTTTCTGTGTAGGCAAACAAAAATAGATACTACCCCAATGAACCTGAGGTTCATCAGCTCTCTAGATGTCCTGAATGTAGTTGTTCCCCTTCCAGACAAGCCAGGACCATCTTCAGAACAGCCTCTAAGACTCAGCAGTGACCCTATCAGGGCAATAGAGAGAGGTGATGTTATGATGAAGTTACCATCACTCTAGGTAAATAAATAGGGTCGCTATGAGTCGGAATTGACTTGATGGCAAAGGTTTTTTTTGTTTGTTTGTTTTCGGAGGACTCCTTCTGGCAGACTGAGCTTTCTCCAGACCCCTGGCCAACTTGAAGGACCAAGAGATTAACCCTCTCTGAGAGCAACCCTCAGTGAGTGATCCCTGTGGTAGGGATTGCTCTGAGACAGATGTGCTCTCTGACTCCCAGCCCCCAGAGAGGACTAAGATCCAGTGAACTGACGTGACAACATGCACTTTTCAGGCAGCCTTCCCTTCTCTGTCTCGCTTGCCTGGTGCTCTCCCCTTCTTTTCTCCTTCTCACTTCCTTACTGCTGCACCAGTGCCTGTTGGGTTCGCCTCATAAATAAACCACTTGCTCTTGAACCCTTGTTTCAGAGTCCACAATTGATCACATAGACCTTGATTACATAGAACACAGGCTTTTAAATATTTTTGCAAAAAATACGTATTTCCTGTTGTCATGTTCTCCCAACCAAAGAATACAAAAAGGGGGAAGGGCTCATAATTTCTTTTCCAGAAAAATAAAAATAATAGACATTTTTATAACAAAAAAATTAAATGAAACAATAGTGAAAAATATAAAAATAGTTTATACCACCTCATTCTTCCCAACAGTTAATTATGGTTGAGTCTTTTATAATTCCTCCCACAGAAAGAAGACTAAAAGGTGAAGGAAAAAGAGAGAAAGAGAGAGAGAGTGAGCAAGAAATAGAGAGAGAATGAATTTTTTGTTGTAGAGCCGGCTACTAAATAAGTCAAAATTTTCTTTAAAGCCTGCTTCAAAAAACAATTTTATTTTTTAATATCTTCTAATAACATAATCTGTAATGTATACCAAAAAACGAAACCTGTTACTGTTGAGTCAATTCCGATTCATAGTGACCCTGTAGGATAGAGTAGATCTGCCCTATAGGGTTTCCAAGGCTGTGATCCACGGACTGCCAGAAGAAAGACCAAGTCTGTCTTGGAAGAAGTACAGCCAGAGTGCTCCTTGAAAGTGAGAATGGCAAGACTTTATATCAAGTACTTTGGACAACTTATCAGGAGGGACCAATTCCTGGAGAAGAATATCATGCTTGATAAGGTAGAGGGTCAGTGAAAAAGAGGAAGACCCTCGATGAAATGGATTGACACAGTGGATACAACAATGGTCTCAAACATAACAATGATTATGAGAATTGCACAGGATCAGGCAGTGTTTTGTTCTGTTGTCCATAGGGTCAGAACTGACTTGACAACACCTAACAACAACAACTATATTTACGGAAGTGGACTCCCACGTCGTTTTATCACAGAGTGGCTGGGGGGTTTGAACCACCAATCTTTAGGTTAGTAGCCAAGTGCTTAACCACCATGCTACCAGGGCTCCTTGTAATGTATACAGGTATGTTTAAATAATATTGTTCTAACCACTGAATATGCAGTGGATTAACTTCATTAACTCACCAGTAAAGACTCATATGAAGTCTTTGCTAATAAAGAAAAATGAACAGTGTTAAAATCATAATCATAACTTTCAGTAAGATATTTTTATATCCAAAGTGATCTAATTTTAATAAGATGAGCCAATTAAAGAGAAAAAAATACAAGAAAAATAGGTAGATGATTTTTGAATATTTCTGATTATTAGGTTGAAATTTGTTCTCTACACATTTTTCTAATATTAATGGTGAAAATTATAGGATATAACCCTCCAATTAATCTTTTGCTCCTTGAATGAAAGCATGATTCACAAAACTAAAAGCAATTGATAAAATCCAAGTGTTTTGCTAATTCCAGTGAAAAGCAGCTTTAAAAAAAAAAAAAAAAACAGCACAACATGTTAAACTAAAAACAATTTTATTTTTTTTGCCTTTGTTATCCTTTAGCATTTATTTGAAACTAAACTTTTGTTCCATTAGATTTTGAAAGTTGATTTGGACTACCTGAAAGTGTCATTTATTAAAATAAATCAATACTTAAGAAAATAGTCCCTGAAAAAAAACTGTTTC
Organism: Trichechus manatus latirostris; assembly: GCF_000243295.1. Taxonomy (NCBI): domain Eukaryota; kingdom Metazoa; phylum Chordata; class Mammalia; order Sirenia; family Trichechidae; genus Trichechus; species Trichechus manatus. The sequence goes on along the minus strand of NW_004443947.1, from coordinate 19,467,112 downwards.
TTTTAAGCAGAGAAATAAATTCACACAAACTCATTGACACACTTGTACATGTGCACACTCACATAGAAGCTCAATAAACAAAGCCTACGACAGGGGACAAACTGGAAAAAATATTTTATATCAACTATTACAGACAAATGCTTATTTTCCTAATATACAAATAGCTCTTCCAGAGCAATAAGAAAAAATATAAAAATGCAGGTAGAAAAAATGAGTTAAAGAAACATAGGAACAGAATTCAAAGAGAAGCAATGTAAGTGATTTTTAAACATTTATAAAACATCCAACCTAATTTATTCATAATATAAAAAATATAAATCAAAACCACAAGTTACCATTTTCAACTGCCTCCCTGGCAAATAAATATAAAAATGTTTAATAAGTCACTACCTTAATCATGATACGGGAAAATCGGCATTCTCACCTTCAACTGGTTTAGCAATAAATAATTTCAATGTCCTTGGTGACAATTTTACAAGAACTTAAAAAAAAATAGAATGTATATAACTTCAGCAAATCATGTTTTTATATTGATACAGAACCTCATATATAGTATTTTTAAAAAACAAGGTGAAGGACAATCCATACAGTATGTTAACATTTCTGTTAAATGTCAATGGCTCCATGTCCCTCTGTCCTCATATATGAATAGATGACATTTTAAGTTGTATTCAAAGATCTTGGAAAGTTGGTGGTTGTTGGGTAGAAGTACAGGGGGCGCAGAAGCCAGGAATGGGAGAAATGGCAAAAATTTTTTTCCACATAGTTTTGAAAATAGCTTTGAGGACATGCTGGGAAATATTTCCATTCTGAGATTATTAATAAAAAAAATCCTCTGGTGTTTTCTGTGGTTTTCTTTATCTGCATTTAAAACTTTGATTTTATGATATTTTCATTGAAAGAATGAGGAAGAGAACTGGTTATCTATACATAGCTTCTGCTATCTGTGGATTGTGAGGATGGCCAGACTTAGGCTCCCTTACTTTGGATACATCATTACCAAAGACCAACCACTAGACAAGGACATCATGTTTGGTAAAGGAGAGGGTCAGCGAACACAAGAGAAACCGTCAATGAAATGAACTGAGACAAGAGCCACAACAGTGGACTCAGACTTACCAGTGGTAATGAAGATGGCATAGATAGGGCAGCTTTTTCGGTCACTGTGAGTTGGAGCCGATTGTATGACAGCTAACAACAATCACAACAGATAGTTTCTGCAGCTTCTTGGTTGGCTGACAAATTAATGGAAAGAAACAGTACATAGACAGAAATGCACAAATAATATTTTCAAGAGGTGCCACCCAGGTCAGGAGCAGATATAGCCCTTCTCACAGATTCCCTTGGTCTCAGAATCTTGAATGATGCTTTATTTCTCACCTCAGCAGGCCCTGCCAGATATGGAAGCTGAATTATTACCATATTACCACCCTTTTATACTTGCTGCTTTTATCATCATTCCAGGAAAATTTATGGAAAAACATAGAAGCACCCAGTTGCCTGTACCAGCTCCTTGTCAGCAGGTCTGTATCATCACATGGGAGATAAAAGCAGGTCAACTCCCAGGTGTTCCTGAACAACATCTCAGCTTCTAGTTTTCCACCATTCTGAAAATCTATTTCTTCTCAGCTACTATTTGTCTCAAACACAAAATTTCCTCAGTTGTTGGAATGGATTTCTGGACTCCGTTATGTGTCGTTATTTTTTTCTTTCTGTCTACTCCTGTGTTGACACTATTCTGCCTTAACTATGGTAGCTTGATAATATGTTTTTCTCTCTAATAGGGCTAGTTTTTCATGCTTATCCTTCTTCTTCAGAAATCTTATCATACACTTATATATGTATTTTATGTATTTTTTACATAAACTGAGTTCATTTATCTCTATATTGTAAATAAAAATATATCAAAGAACTAAAGTGTCCTGCTTTAAGTCACACAGTTGGAAAGGGCCAGAGAAAGGATTTAGACTTAGTTGTATGTTTAAATGGGCATGTTGAGTCTTGGGATCTGAAAACTACATGCTATAATCATGATTTGTTGTATTTTTTTTATGTTGTATTGCATTTTGTGTTTTTTTAATATTTTGAAAAACCTAGTTGAGATGTTAAAACCTCCGTTGTGATAAGTGTATCCCATACCCTACTCCTCTGTCCCCAGAGACACAACCTGATACAACTGATCTAAAGGAATAGCACACTTCTGGGCTTACTGAGGAACCCTGGTGACGCAGTGGTTAAGAGCTCGGCTGCTAACCAAAAGGTCAGCAGTTTGAATCCACCAGGTACTCCTTAGAAAACCCTGTGAGGCAGTTATGCTGTCTCCTATAGGGTTGCTATGAGTCGGAGTCGACTTGACAGCAACGGGTTTGGGTTTTGGTTTGGGCTTATTGAGTGGCAGTGACTTTGTGAGAACGAAAGTCAGAGAGTCTCAAAATGGGCATAAAATCAAAGGAATAGAGTCCATGAGCCACTTCAAAATCTTTTTAATTAGGAGTAGTTTCAAATTTACAGAAAATTGCAAGGATATTAGGAAAACCCCTCTGTCTACCAATGTACAGTTTCATCTAGTTTTAATAATTTGTCCTATTTACTCTCTCTCTATATATATACATACATGTATGTGTATATATACGTGTGTATGTATATATATATATATATATATATTCTGAACATTTGAGAGTAAATCGAATACATTGTGGACTTTTACCCCTAAACATTTCAGAGTATTGTCTAAAAAAAAAAATAATAATAATAATGGCATTATACCCATAATACAATTGTCAAGTTCCTTAAATTGTATATTTATACAGAACTTTTATCTGCCAAATTCATCTTAATTCACCTAGTAATCCTTTATAGCATTTTATTTCTTCCAGTACAGATTATCGTTCATGGTCACGCGGTGTATTTAGTTATTATGTCTCTTTAAAACCCAACACACTGCCATCAAGTCGATTTGGACTCATAGCAACCCCACAGGATTTCCAAGGCTGTAAATCTCTAGTGAGCAGACCTCCACATCTTTCTCCCGTGGAGCTGCTGGTGGTTTTGAACCACCAACCTTTTGGTTAGCAGTCAATTGCTTTAACCACTGGCCACCAGGGCTCTTTTAATTTATGAAAGTTCCCCAGCCTTTGTTTGTTTTTGTGATATTGATATCTGTGAAGAATAAAGTTGACTGGTCATTTTTATAACTTCTCATATCACCTTGTAATGCCCTTCTGAAGCATACCTTTTTCAAACTGGGAATTGTTTTTCCATAAGGGAGTCCTGAGGCCTTTAGAGACAGCCAGGGCCAGAATCAGGACATAAATCATAATGTCAAAAATGCCAGGGTGTTTAGAGGTATTTTCCAAACTGAAAGACCTCCTGCAGTAGACGAGGGGGCAGCTTGAAATCTATTTTGAGGGGAGCTGACTAAGGAGACACTGCAGTTACAGGAGAAATCCAGCAAACAAAGGAGTTGCCAACTCTGATAGCCCCATCATATAGGTAGGTAAGATTTGGTGCCCTGGGCCAAAGCTCATCCAATAGAATGAGGAAATCGAAGTAAATTATGCGGTGCTTGATTTTAGCAGTGTGTTATCTTAATAATGAAGCTTTCAGTAGTACAGCTCTGTTACATACATGGATCAAATGGGAAGAAATACACACTAGCAATCTAGCTAGCTATACAGTGAAACCCGTGAGAGCCAGAACTGGACGAGACTGCCTTGTTTTTCCAGGTCTTGCAAGTTTTCCACCTTTGACAGGGTGCAGCCATACCACTTTTCTATCACTCTTTATTAGTGGAAAATATTTGAGTTTTCTTTCTCTGACAGGTTTCCGCTTTACACAAGTTCTGGCTTTCACAGGTTTTACTGTGTATATGTATAGGCACACATATAAAAACCAAAAACCAAACCCATTGCCATCGAGTCAAGTCCAACTCGTAGTGACCACATATATATATATATATATATACCATTAAATAAATGATCTCATTAATTATTTTTTTTTAAATGTTAGGAGACCAATAGTGCTTTTTTTTTTTTTTTTAAATTTCTTTTTGTTACGTTTTGGCGAAAAGTTAGAGAATAGAAATGAGAACTGAGGAAACCATTCACAGAAGTGACCATATATGCAATTTAACACAAATAAAAAATTCTGCTCTGTATAACTCCAGGTGATCTCATAAGAGATTGGATATTACTAAAGAGAAGGCCTCCCCCATTGTCCAAATCAAGGTGGGTTTAAGTATGCAGTCTTGATCTGAATTGTTCAATATGGATACGAGAGAAGACTTAAAAATGTTAGGGGTGATAGGGACCTGTGAGAGGGAACTGGCAGGGTGGGCACTGCATGGGTAACCAAAAAAACCAACCTGGTTGCCGTCGAATCGATTCTGACTCATAACAACTCTATAGGACAGAGTAGAACTGTCCCCTAGAGTTTCCAAGGAGCACCTGGTGGATTTGAACTGCCCACCTTTTGGTTAGCAGCTGGAGCTCTTATCTACTACACTTCCGGGGCAGAACAGCAGCTCTGTCTGGACAGAGAAGAAGAACAATTACTGAGAGGTGGTTAAATTATTTGCTAGGGGATGTGCTAGCACCTCTCTCCCACTTCATCACCCTTACAGTATCTTTAGTAGAGGCATCATTGCTCACTCATGCCATTTTGTAGAAGTAGATTATTTGGGGTAAAGTGGAAGGGTGGCTGAGTTCTATGCCTGGGTTGATACAAGGTCCAAATCAGATTATGCAGGCATGCTAGAATTGAGGGCAGCGGAGATCCTGAGAGTGGAAAGACCTGGGAATAAGCAAAATTTTAGGGGTAAACTCTAGTCTTTAAAGGCTGTGAAATTGGTACTGTCAAAGCAGAGAATCCAAAGGGGTAAAGCTGGACCCAGCTAATATCTAACAGGCCATAAATAGAAAATTGTAGTAAGTAGCATACGAAATTCTAACATATTAGAGTTCAAAAATAGCAAAGTCCAGAGAAGGATGGAGGTATCTGGTAGTCCAGGATGATTTATGGGATCTTCTGGGTTGAATCGTGGGGGAGAGGCAGGCTCTTACCTTCCCCTTTTTGTCCCCTACCCCAACCCCAAGGCCCTTTGTGACTGTCGCATAGTTCTGTGATGCAAATCTAAATCTCTAGAGAGATTGTCTCAGTGTCCAGTGCTCAGTGCCCTGCAGAAGATGGAGACGGATCTCTACTTCTTGAGAAGCCTCATTGCCCCATGATGAGCGCAAGCTCATCTTCCTAGAACATTTTATCTATTTTTTTTTCTTCCTACGAAGTATGGGATTTCTTCTTTTTTCTGTATTCCCTTCAGATGCATCAATTTGTGAAAAAACAGAAATCAGGTAAGAGAACCCTAAATCCAGGCCCCAATATAAAATATCCCTTTCTCTCTCTCTCTCTCTTTTTTAATGTTCTTTTCCCCATTTTATTAAATCAAGAAACGCACGAGATGTAGTATCTCAAAAAATAATTTCTTGTGAAACAATTTCCTTCTAAGAGAACAGACTGAGCTGGACAGAGACTAAAGTGGGGACTAAGTCTTCTATTCAAAGCTCTTGGACAAAACTGAGTGCAGCAGAAGATTCCAGGTTAAAGTACAAACACTGTGATTCAAGGTCCATGAAGAGAGTGTAGTATACTTGTAGGAAAGTAAAATCACACAATTGCTCAGCATTACACTTTCCACTTCAGGCCATCTCTGGGCCAACCCTCTGTCTTAGGACTGATCTGAGAGCTAACTTAAGCCTCTAAAATTCTCTCATCAGGTGCTAAACACTGAGCTCTGACTTCAGGGAGCAAACCTACCTGATGGAGCACACAGGCACACCTATAGATCCACGATACTGTGCCTGTCTTCATCAGTGTAGTACTATCTGAAATTTCAATAGGAGATCACATACAGAAAGCTCTTCTTTATATGACTTTTTCAAAGAAAGAACAACAGAAAATATTCTACCTTCTCCAAAAGTGAATTAACAGGGAAGGAACACAGAGGCAGATGAAATCAGTATAGAAAGTATTACTATTGATTCACAATGAAGATCTGCAACTTGCCTAGAGAGAGGATGAGAACGGTGTCCCAGCCCCTCATTCTTTTCTTGCTTTTCTGGTTCAGCATAGAAACAAGAAGAGGAAGTCCTCATCTGACCCACGTTCACTCAAGGTATCATTTTTCACCACCCCCTCGAATCCAACGGATTCATTTGCGTGTCATCCTCCACCATGGACCTGCTCTAGTTTATCAACTCTGTATTAGTTTCATATGGTCTCTGAAATAAATTAACACAAACTTAGTGGCTTAAAATAACACACACAGTTCTGTATTTCAGAAGTCTGAAAGGGAACTCATTGGGCTAAAATCTAGGGGTTGGCAGGGTTGCATTCCTCTCTTGAACCTCTGGAGGAAAATTTTTCTTGCCTTTTCAAGTTTCTAGAGGCTACTTAGCTTCTTTAGCTTGAGTCCCTTTGTCATCTTCAAAGCCCTCAGTAGTCACCTGAGTTTCTCACATCACATCACTTTGATACTGACTCTTTGTTGACCTCTTTTTTTCCGCAATATTTTTAGGCATTGGTCATTTACAACTGCCCATTTTAGCTTTCTTCTAGGGACAAACTTCTGCAAAAGGCTTTTTCCTCCAAACATCCTCACATTGTATTCTCCATCAAGACCATCTTTCTCACCATACATCAAGACTTGCTATGGATAATAAAGCTGGAAGCCTCTCTTTGCTTTGGTTTACTGCCCAGGAGCACTTGAAGATTCAAATCATAGAGTGAACTTCCAGGTGTGGTTGGAGAATGAAGAAGCGGGATCATTTCTGTCATGGATTGAATCTTGTCCCCAAAAAATGTCTGTCGGCTTGGCTGGGTCATGATTCCTAGTATTGCATAATCATGTACTATTTTGTAATCTGATGTGATTTCCTTAAGTATTGTAATTCAATCACTATGGAATAATCAGATGGATTAGTGGCAGTTATACTGATAAAGTATGCAAGACTGGATGGTGTCTTGAGCCAGTCTCTTTTGAGATATAAAAGAGAGAAGCGAGCAGAGACACAGGGGAACCTCACACCACCAAGAAAGCAATGCTGGGAGCAAACAGCGTCCTTTGGAACTGAGGTTCCTGCACTAAGATGCTCCCAGACCAAGGGAAGACTGATGCATCACAAGGACCTTCCTCCAGAGCCAACAGAGAGAGAAAGCCTTCACTTGGAGCTGATGCTCTGAATTTGGGCCTTTAGCCTACTGGGCTGTGAAAGAATAAATTTCTCTTTGTTAAAGCCATCCACTTGTGGTATTTCTGTTGTAGCAGCACTAGATGGCTAAGACAATTTCTAAAACAACTGATGCAAGGCTATGAAATGAATGCTCTGAATATTTTAGAGAATTACTTGATGAAGAGCAAGACTACACAGTCCTTCAACTGTTCTGTAGTACTGAAGGGAACCTGGAACATCTTCATAGCCCTCACTATCACCCAAATCCCAAGGCTTTAGTGGAAAATGTGCAACAGAATTTGACCCAGCTCTTTTGTAGTCTCTACACTATACGCAGCCAGTCCCTGGTGGCTCCAGTCCTGGTGTCTTCTGTGTGGAATCTTGGAGGCCATTTCTAGAAATTTTGCCTACCTAAATGGAAATTTGGCTATGTCTAAAAATTTCTACAAGGTGTTGCTATTTCCTCCTATGTGATAATGAACTATTTGTTTAGTTATCTTTAGGAAACTTCTTGATATAAATGACCAAACTCCATTTATCAAACTGATTTATCTAGTGAAGTTTAAATAACACAGGGGTAGATCTGGGCTATAGGCATGCCTGGAAACAGGAACTCTAAAAAATATGACCCCAGGACCAAATTTATCCCTTGTGATTTCAGCTCTCTTTCACTATATTGACCTCATTCACATATAATGTCTCTGTCTATGGTCTAAAATATCAGCCAACTGCTCAGAGGGGAAAAACATTTTTAACTTCCACAATAGGAGAAAGATCTGAATAACTTTCCTGGAATTTTTAGCAAAGGTCCCTGGATTTATATTGCCCTTTGTGAGAAGACTCTAACCTGACTGATAAATTTCCATTGAGCCCTTTACATGGTTTCATTCATAGCAGCTATTCCTCCCTACCCCTTCTTGACAAAATCTAGATTATCCAACCTATGGCTGCTACACTGCAAAAAATAATTCCTTGAATCTGGAAATTCAGTGAATAGCCCATAAAGAATTCACCTTCTCTTCCAAAGTAAGAATGCTCCCCATCCCCTCCTTCTAGCATTTAAAAAAAAAAAAAATTTTATTGTTGTAATTAAATGAAGTTTACATTTCAAGTTAGTCTCCCATACAGAATTTTTTTTTAACACACTTTGTTATGATACCCCAACCAGTCACCCCATTCTACAACAGCACACACCTCCCCTCTGCCCCTGATTGCCCATGAACATTCAACGTGCTCCTAACTCTCTCTGCCTTCCCATCTCACCTCTGGACAGAAGCTGCCCCTTTGGTCTCTTGTATCTGCAGGACTAAGAGGCACATTCTTCACAAGTATCACTTTATGTCCCACAGTGCAGTCCAATCCCTGTCTGAAGAGTTGGCCTCAGAAATTGTTTTAGTTCTGGGGTAATAGAGAGACCAGGGGCCATGCTTTCTGGGGTGCCTCCAGTCTCAGTCAGACCATTAAGGCTGGTCTTCTTACTAGAATTTGAGTTCTGCATCCCATTGTTCTACTGCTCCATCAGGGACCCTGTGTTGTGTTCCCTGTCAGGACGTTCATTGGTGGTAGCCAGGAACCATCTAGTTCTTCTGGTCTCAGGCTGATAAAGTCTCTCATTTATGTGGCCTATTCTGTCTCTTGGGCTAATACTTTCCTTGTGTCTTTGGTGTTCTTCGTTCTCCTTTACTCCAAGTGGTTGGGACCAATTGATACATCTTAGATGGCCGCTTGCAAGCTTTTAAGACCCCAGACGCCACTCACCAAAGTAGGATGCAGACCATTTTCTTAATAAGCTTTGTTATGCCAATTGACATAGATGTCCCCTGAAAGCATGGTCCCCAGACCCCCCACCTCTGCTGCTCTGTCTCTCAAAGTATTTGATTGTATTGAGGAAACTTCTTAGCTTTGGTTTAGTCCAGTT
>NW_004443947.1:19439506-19457865 GCF_000243295.1 Trichechus manatus latirostris | reverse complement strand
TTTCTGGATGTTCTGTCCTTCACTGAAAGTGGCGTGTTGAAGTCTCCTACTACTATTGTGGGGCTGTCTATCTGTCTCTTCAGAGCTGTTAGAGTTGTTTTATGTATTTTGGAGCCCTGTTGTTGGGTGCATAAATATTTATTATAGTTATGTCCTCCTGGTATATTGACCCTTTAATCATTATATATTGCCCTTCCTTATCCTTTGTGGTGGATTTTAGTTTAAAGTCTATTTTGTCAGAGATTAATATTGCCACTTCTGCTCTTTTTTGAGTGTTGTTCGCTTGATGTATTTCTTTCCATCCTTTGAGTTTTAGCCTTTTGTGTCTTTAAGTCTAAGGTGTGTCTCTTGTAGGTAGCATATGGATGGATTATGCGTTTTTATCCAATCTGCCACTCTCCATCTCTTTATTGGTGCATTAAGTCCATTTACATTCACGTAATTATTGACAGGTATGAGTTTAGTGCTGTCATCCTGATATCTCTTTTTGTGTGTTGTTCACAGTTTCTTTGTTCTCCTCAATTTTCTGTGCTGAGTCGTTTTTCTTTATGTATTTTTTTTCCATCTTTTTCTTTGTTGTAGATTTTGTGTTTGCTGGGTCTTTATGTTTTTCTTCTTTTTTATTTTGATTTGTAGGATTGTTAGATTCCTTTGTGGTTTACCTTACTATTTACCACTATTTTTCTAAGTTTATACCAGTCTTTTATTACTTTATATCACCTTAACTTCTCCTCCATATAGAAAATCAATGTCTCCATTTTTTAAGTCCCTCTTTTTTTGTTTTAATATTATCCCCTTTTTTGTTTTTACATATTGATATCTGTTTCCCTATTTTCAATGTTTTAGCTTTGATGTATTTTTGATTGTCATATCTGAGTCAATATCTGTTTGCTCTGTCTTGGGTTCTAGTCTTGCGTTTTTATCCGGTGTTATTGATTATCTAACCGTAGGACTCCCTTTAGTATTTCTTGTAATTTTGGTTTGGATTTTGCAAATTCCCTAAATTTCTGTTTATCTGGAAATGCCCTAATTTCACCATCATATTTGAGAGACAGTTTTGCTGGATATATAATTCTTGGCTGGCAGTTATTTTCCTTCAGGGCTTTATGTATGTTATCCCATTGCCTTCTAGCCTGCATGGTTTCTGCTGAGTAGTCCGAGCTTATTCTAATTGACTCTCCTTTGTAGATGACTTTTCTTTTATCCCTAGCTACTCTTAAAATTCTCTCTTTATCTTTGGTTTTGGTAAGTTAGATTATAATATGTCTTGGTGACTTTCTTTTGGGATCTACCTTATATGGGTTTCGATGAGCATGTTGGATAGATATCTTTTCATCTTTCATAATATCAGGGAAGTATTCTGTCAACAAATCTTCAACAATTCTCTCTGTATTTTCTGTTATCTGCCCCCTGTTCTGGTACTCCAATCACTCGTAGGTTATTTCTATTGTTAGAGTCCCACATGACTCTTAGAGTTTCTTCGTTCTTTTTAATTCTTTTATCTGATTTTTCCTCAAATAAGTTGGCCTCAAGAGCTTTATCTTCAATGTCACTAATTCTAACTTCTACTGCCTCAATTCTGCTCCTACGACTTTCTACTGAGTTGTCTAATTCTGAAATTTTATTGTTAATCTTCTGGATTTCTGATTGCTGTCTCTCTATGGATTCTTGCAGCCTATTAAATTTGGCATTATGTTCTTTAATAACTTTTTTAAGTTCTGCTACTACTGTGTCTGTATGTTCTCTGGATTTTTCTGCATTCTGTCAAATTTCCTTTCTTATTTCTAGAAGAGTTCTGTATATAAATCTTTTGTATTCTGCCTCTGGTAATTCTAAGAGGTTCTCTTCCTCCAGAGAATTTATTGATTCCTTATTTTGGGAGCTTGCTGAAGTCATCATGGACTACCTCTTTATGTGACTTGATATTGACTGTTGTCTCCAAGCCATCAATAAGTTATTATAATTTTATTTTGTATTTTATTACTGAGACCTAGCTTCTTATTTTGTTTTGTTTTGATATGCCCAAATAGGCTGCTCGTGTGCACCTGTTTGATTTTTGACACCTTTGGATCTCTAACGTCCTGTCACCAGGTATTCAGTTCTGTAACTAAGTATGTGCACCCTGGAGTCCGTTAAATTTTCCTATATGGGTTAAGCTCTTGTGTTCAGGCAGTTGGTCACCAAGTGTGTGATGCAGGCCCTCAACCCCAGTCCTAGAGAGGCATGGGTGATTGGTGCAGGCACTAGACAGTGACTGTGGTAGTGGATCATGCACTGAGCCAGGCAGCGGGCTGACAGCTGCCCCTGAGAGTCCGAAAGGAAAGCTTGTCCTTATTCTCTAGGATGAGTAGGTAGGTGAGTTTTCCAGCCAGACTATGAGCACCTCACTCTGTTGGCTGTAAAGACTTGAGGGCACCACTTTTTCTTGGACTTCTGTAGCAGGTGACTAGGCACTTTAGATGCTACCACCAGTCCTCAAGCCCCTGTTGCAGATTGATAAAAGTGCCTACTTAAAGGGCAGGGCTGTTTCAAGTGTTACAAATCTGCCAGTTCACAGCTGACGCAGTTTAAGTTAAACTTCAGATGTTTGCACTGTTGTACTGTGGCAGTGAGGACTAACCTTGTTAAAATGGGTCCCACAGGTCTATACAGTGTTGTAAGGCACTCAGAGTCTGTGGACCCCTGATATCTGTGCCCAGCAAAGGAGCTGTGCAGTCCTTGTGTTCCTGGCCTAGGGTAGCCAGCAGCTTATTTGTTCCCTCTCCAAGGCCAGGAGAATAGGTCAGGGCACCTTTTGCTATCTACTTCCGGCCCAGCAGACTCCCAGTGCAGAGCGCGGAGGGAGGAGGTTAAAGGGGAGAGAGGTTTTTTGCCAAATGAGCCTTTTTTTTTTTAAATCCCCACGAAAGGGTGCACGCGTGTACTTATCTTAGCCTCTTGGGAGCTGCTCTTCACTGGTTCGGAGTGTCCAAGCAGAATCTCTGCTGCCAGGTCTCTCTCTATGTGGAAACTGCTTCCGGAGCATGTGCACCGCACAGCTGTTTGCCTGCTTCACCGGGGACGGCTTGGCTGAGGATCTGCAGTTTCGCCACCGTGGCTCTGGCCTTCTTCAACTCTTCCAAACGGTGTCCCTCTCCCGTATCACTCAGATGGATTTCTTAACTTTGCCTTGTTCAGGGCTTGCAGATATTCAATCAAATCACTTGTTTTTCCAGGTCTTTGTTGTAAGAGGGATACAGGAAGCTTCTAACTACTCTGCCATTTTAACCACTCCCCACATTTTTTTAATAAAAGGTGCTCTGGTTGATTTTAGTCCACAAATGATATAAACTGACAAGTGTCCATCCTAATGCTGTTGGACACTTCTGTCACTCTGTATGTGAAAACCATCTGCTCTGTACCTCTCATCAGTGTAGTTTATCCTACTTCTAGACAATCCCTTTCTGGAAGACCTGATCAGGTTCAGCAAATCCTCTAATACATAGAAGTTGTAGAATCAGGGAAGGAATTGGAGAAGATATTCTTGAAAACCTTCAGACAAGAAGTTATGATGAAGCAGCACATTTCTAAATAAATATTAAGGTCTTTGTAGATGATTTGAAATTTCTCCACCCACATGCTGCCTCAACTGATGTCCATTTTCAATTGAAAGCTACTGGCCTAGATGATTCTAGACCCAATTTAAAGAAGAAAGAATGTAACAAAATAACATTTTAAATAATAATTGAAAATATAACTTATCAAATACACTGTTGTCACCTAAAGTCATAAAGCTAAGCAACAATAAGACTCTAATAAATAGATATATTTCATGGACAGTAAGGACAGTGACAAATCATTAGAAACTTCCCATGAAGTTTCATGAATCAAAAACTTATTAAAATACATATTAATAATATTTTACATTACAAATTTTACTTAGGAAAAGCAGAACACTACCTTTGATTTGAAAATGTATTTCATGAAGTTCATCAATAATAACATATCAAATAATCAATACTAAATATTTCTAATACTTGTCCTTTTAATAAGTGAAAGAACAAATACTTGTAATTTTCAAGGAGCTCTCTGGTAAATGTAAAAGATATTTTTATGTGTAAAATATATACTAAAATTTGTATTTTATTTTTATATTTAGGATATGATGTTGCTAAGGCAAAAATCACTTGTCAGGTGATTTGAACAGTTAAGATAGGATCATAACCATGCTTGCTTGAGAACCAATCTTTGGTTCTCCCATTTAAAATAAAAAATAAAACATTTAAAGATAAGCCTAGAAAGCAATGTGATTATAAAAAAAAAAATCTCTTTTCTAAGTGAGAAATTTTTGTTTTCTTAAATAATCAAGAACATAGTAAAATCAACATAAGGCACAGAAAATTATACTGGTAAGACATAAAATCTTTCCTTATCTCAGAGATTACACAGAAAAAAAGTAAAACCCTGTATATTGTGGGCCAAGGCAATAGACTATAAATCATTGAAAGAAACCCATGGCTCTGACGTGTAGGCATTGCTCACTAAGCCAGAGCTGCATTCTCAGTGCCTAGCTGTCTGAGGAAGCAGTGTGCTTCCAAAGATGGAGAAATTTCGCTATTTCCTAAATAGGCTTAGTGCTTCATGGATGAGCTCAAACTGAACTTCGTGGAGAGTTTTATCTATTTTCTTCTTCTTTATGTAGCTCCATCTTCTGTTTTTATCAATATGAACACAAAATGCAGGCAGAAGTCAGTTAAGAGAAACCTTAGACCCCGTTCCCAGCATGCATCGGCTCTTGTTTTCCCTGTTCCACTTCCCAATTTACTAAATCAATTATGTTTGCACATAGATACCCCTGTGATGGGAACCCACGGGCAAGATAACAGCATCATTTTTGTAGGCAAATAGGTCAGGCAGTTTAGAGTAGGGACCAAGGTTTCTACTCAAAACCATGTAGACGCTCCTGGGTAAAACCTCCAACCCTGATTCAAGTGTCTGTGGAGTGGATTATTAAAAAAAATATGAGATAAGTGCAGGATATAGAGTCACACAATAATTGTTCATCATTCCCCTTCCCATATCAACTGTCTCTGGACCATGCCTCTGCCTTTGGGCTGATTTGGAGATCAAGGCTAAGCCTCTGATCAGATGATAAGTTCTGAGTTCCGTCCTCAAGCAGCAGAATTCCGTATTTTAGAGTACATACACATGCACCTATAGATCATAAATTCTGTACCCTCCTCGGTAAAAGACTACTGACTGGAATATCTACGGACGATTACAAACAGAAAGACTTCTTTATTTGAGTTTTTCAAAGCAGAAACAATGGAAAACATTTTTATTATCCATTTTAAAAATTAAAGAGCACAGAGCTCATTTATTTCTTACCTTTCTGCATCAACAAAGTCATAAGAAGGATGTCTTCACCTGATACCACACTTTGTCAGGATATCAGTTTCTTCCAAACTCGGCCCACCTCAAGGATTCTACTGATCTATTCGTGTGCCATTCTCAACTCTCTCTATGCCAACACTACCAGACTCTGCCGAATTCTAACTCAGTCAGAATTTCTTACTGAAAATATTATCATCCTACTGAACACCATCTTAGAGAGAGCATCTCAGAGAGCCTATGCTGGTTGGCTTCTTTTGTTCCAACATTATCAGGCACTTGTTCCCATGCGCATTTCAGCCTTGTTTTGGTGTTAGGGATTGTCCAAGGACTATTTTCTCCCACATCTTCTCACTCTGATCTCCAGGAAGATCTTCTTTCTCCTTGACCATCAGAGCGCTCTCTCAGAGGATATCATATAAGCAGGAATGTGGAGGTTGGTAGTATCTTATTCTCAGACTCAATGTCCAGAGGCACCAGATGAGTTATAGAATGGAATTACAGATTTGTGAGAGATCACTCCCAAAACAATGGAGGCAGGGCTATGAACTGAATTCAGGAAATACCTTAGAGCTACTTACTGATGAGCAGGATACCGTAGACCTCCAACCCTTCTGCAGCACTGAAGGCAAACCAGAGCAACTGCACAGCATTTACCACCTCTTAAATCCCAAAACTTAGGTGAAAAATGAGCAACAGAAATGGAGCTGGCTCTTTTGCAATTTCTTCTTTATTCATAGGAAGTCCTTGATGGTCACTGTCCTGATCTTTGGTATCTGTTCCCCAGGAGAGTTTCCCATTGTTTTATTCACTGTAATAGCTAATGCCACCAAAGGGCTAATTCAGGCTAAAGAATCCCCAGTGCTTCAGAAGCTACAACCCTAGCTCCACCCCAAGCTCCAGCCCCAGCTCTTAATGCAACCCTCAATTACAGTCCCGATGTCTAGCTCAAAAAGAGTCTAGTGGCACAGAGTTTGAAAGCACTCAGTTGCCTACTGAACGGTCAGTGGTTGGAACCCATCAGCCACTCTGTGGGAGAAAGACATAGCGGTCTGCTTCCATAAAGATTTATAGCTTTGGAAATCCTATGGGGCAGTTCTGCTCTGTCCTACAATGTTGTTATGAGTTGGAATGACTTGACAGCAGTGAGTTTTGGTTTTATGTCTGGCTCAGGTGGTTCAGTGGTAGAATTCTTGCTTTCCACATGGGAGGCCTGGGTTTGATTCTCAGCTAATTCGCTTCACGTGCAGCTACCACCTGTCAGTAAAATTTGTGTGTTGCTATGATGCTGAAGAGTTTTCAGTAGCGTTTCAAGACTAAGATGGACAAGAAGAAAGGCCTGGTAATCTACTTCCAAAAATCAGCCAATGAAAACCATATGGATCACAACAGTCTAATCCGCGACTGATCATGGGAATGGCACAGGAAGAGGCAACATTTCATTCTGTTGTGCATAAAGTTCCCATGAGTTGGGGGACAAACTCAAAGACAACTAACAACAACATGTCTGGCTCATACACAGCCCCAGGTATTTCTTTAATCATCCTTCCGACCTCCTACTACAGTGAAATCTGTGAGAGTTGAAACTGGACAGAATTGCTTGTTTTTCTGGGCCTTGCAAGATTTCTGTTTTTGACAGGTGCAATCTTAACCACTTTTCTATTGCTCTCTATTGTTGTTGTTTTATGCCATCAAGTTAATTTTGACTCATAGCAACCTTATATGACAGAGTTGAACTGCCTCATAGAGTTTCCCAGGCTGTAATCTTTATGGGAGCAGATAGCCAGGTCTTTTCTCCTGTGTAGGCTTTGTTTGGTTCAAACCGTTTACCTTGCAGTTGGCCGCCAAGCACTTAACCACTGCACCACCAGGGCTCCTTGCTCTCTATTAATGGAAAATACTTGAGTTTATCTTCTCCGACAAGTTTCTGCCTTACCCAGGTTCCATATTTCAAGGTGTTACTGTAACTTCTTTTCTAAACCAGATTAGAGTCTATGAAATATTTCTTACTAGAGCCCAAAAAGGCAGAGTCCCTTACCTTGACTGGAAAGTTCATGCCTCAGATGACATTTATGGCAGAAGCAACTAGAAAATCTGTGTCGCTTACTTTTGTGATCTAAAGATTTAATGAAGTTCTTAGTCCTGTAGCTCACGGTATTCTTCAGGATAGCCTGGCCTCCTACACCTATTCTCTAGTCTCCATTCTTCCTAGAGAATTTGATGTTAGCAAGGAGATGTAGAAGCACCTTGAGCCCTATCTTCAACATAGTTTCATTGACCAACAAAGCAGCCTTGCCTGTGTATTTACAGAGACTCTGCACTGATGCATTCTCAGGGAAATTTACCACGGACATCTCAGACAACATCATAATTCAAATGCATCATTTCTTCTTTGGTTTTCCTTTATTCATTGTCCTAATTTCACATGCATATGAGGCAACTGAAAATACCATGGCTCAGGTCAGGCGCACTTTAGTCCTGAAAGTAACATATTTACTTTATAACACTTTAAAGAGGTCTTTTGCAGCAGATTTACCCAATGATATACATCATTTGATCTTTTGACTACTGCTTCCATGGGCATTGATTGTGGATACAAGTGAAATGAAATCCTTGACAACTTCAATCTTTTCTCCATTTATCATGATGTTGCTTATTGGTCCACTTGTGAGGATTTTTGTTTCCTTTATGTTGAGGTGTAATTCATAGTGAAGGCTGTAGTCTTTGATTTTCATCAGTAAGTGGTTCAAGTCCTTTTACTTTCAGCATCTGAATTATGATATTGGCAAAGAATATTGGATATACCATAGACTGCCAGAAGAATGAACAAATCCGTATTGGAAGAAGTACAACCAGAATGCTCCTTAGAAGTGAGGATATTGAGACTTCGTCTTATGTACTTAGACATGTTATCAGGAGGGACCAGTTCCTGGAGAAGGACATTGTTACCTGAATAGGGTCTGTGACCTGGAGCAGTCGAGCCAATAAAACACACTCCAAATCAGAAAGAGTGAGAAAGTTTTAATTTAGGAAGTGTACACCACGGGGCGACCCAGCAGCAACTCAGTCTGCCCTTAGGAAGTCCCAAAACGCATTTTTACATTAGAGCTTATATATGATTTTTACAAAGGTTAGAAGTGTTGCTATTCACTCTAAGATAATTACAAAAGACTATTTATCATACTTAAGAGAAAGGGAACAGGACATTTCCTTATCAGGCTAAAGATATACGTTTCTAACATCTAGGCTCTCATCTTCCTGTGGGGGATCCTCAGTCATAAAACAGTCATTAACAAAGGTATGCCAAAACAAAGCCTTTAAAGAAGGTATGTGAAAAGGGAAAAGGCAAACAAAAAAGAAAAAAAAAAAAACTTACAGTTTCATTATGGCTTTAGTTATGTGAAGCCCCCAGTTGCCCATTCTGAAAAGGAGAAAACACACTGGGGAGTATTAGGGTCACAGACATGATGCTTGGTAAAGTACAGGGTCGGTGAAAAAGAGGAAGAACCTCAACAAGATGGACTGACACAGTGGTTGGAATAATGGGCTCAAGCACAACAATCATAGGGATGGTGCAGGACCTGGCAGTGTTTCATTTTGCTATGAGTCTGAGCCAACTCGTGGGCACCTAACAACAACACAACATCTCACACAAAGAGCACCCTTGGACTTGCATTGTCCTCTATGTTTAAGGGCCAAAGCAGCAAAGATCTTCGAGGGATTGGGTTGAGGTACCCAGCAAGCTTCTCCATGAGGAGCCCTAGGAAGATCAGCTATGGAATAGACTGGGAAGGGTCTGGAACATAGTCTGGGGAGTGGGGTCCCAAAAGATGTTCTATCAATGGGCTTATAAAATTACCCGATGGTGAGTCTTTAGCTGTCTTTGAAAAAGAGGTTAAAGTTATTTAATGAATTACTCAGGAAATAACTTGTCAAGGGGCCAAAGGGAGGACCTAGACCAAGACAGTACTCTGAATATATGTGTGGACAAAAATTGGGGCAGATCAATCAGGGTGGGATCCTGATGGCTCTGCATCTTTTATGACTTTCTGCCAATTTTACTTTGACTCATTCTGAGAAGTCATATACCTGCTTGGAAATCAAAATTTGCCACCTTGACTGGGTCAGAAATATCATCAAACAACTTCTTGTGAGCTTTCTTTCCTTGATCTGGCACTTGACAGCTGCTAGATGTCCATTTTTTATGGTTTCATTTTTGGTAGAATTGTGACCTTCTCCTCAAGGTCACTGAATTCATGAAACTATTTGGGATGTCCAGCATTTACCCCCTAACAAATCTGTCTTTCCGTCTCAAACACTGAAGTTTTAGGGGAAGACTCTCTAAGGTAGGAGAAAGATTGCTCCACTTTCCCTGATTCATTATCCAAGGGCAGCAAGAGGTGTTGGCAATCACACATATTCCAACTTGACTGGCCAGCAGGATGTCCAGGGCAATGGAATTGTCCATCATCACTCGTTTTACAGTTTGTTGTAGTTCCAAAGCAGTGACTGTCATTTGTTTAACTCAGCTGAGATCAAAGGCACTTTTGTGTCCACCTTGGACAAGTTCTAGTTGTATTAGCCCTACTGTGGGACATAAGCTGACAAGGTATACTTGAAAATGGAGTTAGTTATCCTTTCATTGATTTTTTTTTTTTGTTATTATGCTTATCTCATTTTGGAGGCCATAAGGTATGTAACTCAAGGAAACATTCACAGTAGTGGTACCCAAAACCCATTGCCACTGAGTGAATTCCAACTCATAGCAACCCTATAGAACATAGTAGAACTGCCCCTTAGGGTTTCGAAGGAGAAGTTGGCAGATTTGAACCGCTGACTTTTTGGTTAGCAGCCGTAGGTCTTAACCACTGAGCAACTGGTGCTCCCCCAGAGTGGTAAAGATCTTAAATATCTGAAAACCTCTAACAATTTTTCCAATACATTGGATAGATTAGTGTGTGATAGTCAGGTATAAGCTGGAGGCCCAAAGATATAGTATCTTATCAGGCTACAAACTGTATTATAACAGAACTGAGCCAATTTTTTGTCCCATGCAGAGGACGACCCACTTGAGTGGAATTGAATGATTCCTACAAAGAAGGCTGGCATGGTACTGAAGAGAACAATTCAGCTGTCATAGAAATCCTAGCCCCAGTATCATGTCTTTTCCAGATGAGCTAGTTTTTTAAATAGATTTGTGACTGACCTTGAGAGGTCAGGGTCTAACTCTTATAACACTAGAGGTTGGGGTTAACGATGTAAGTGAAGTTTAGGTATCAGGATAGACACATGGAGGGGGGGATCTAACATACCTTCTAAAGTGTTTAAAGCAACAGTTACAAAGTATTTTTTTTTGCTTTATTTTGTTTTGTTTTGTGTTTTTGTTTATTGCAGTGTTGGATGGGGAATGACAATTCAAGAAGTCAGTCAAGGACAGAGTAATTACTAGTAGAGCGTCCACAGGGTATAAACAATAATAAGGTCTCAAGTTAAATGGAATTGTATCAGGATTCAGAAAATTAATCCTATTTTGTTGTCTCAGGTGGAGGCTGGAGTCAACAGCTGCTGAGAGGTTAGTGAGAGTCCTTAGAATAAGATTTTTCAGTTGACCAGTGGTAAATTGAAGGTGGTAGTGGCTGTTTGTAATAAATTAAGCCAGATGCTCTGCAGAAACAAGTCAAGACAGATTAACATTTCCTCCTCCCACCCTTAACTTCCCAGTACCTAAGGTGTTCCCTCCCCACCAGTTATTGTTCTCTTTTTATAGCCATGTGAT
Source organism: Trichechus manatus latirostris (assembly GCF_000243295.1). Classification (NCBI taxonomy): domain Eukaryota; kingdom Metazoa; phylum Chordata; class Mammalia; order Sirenia; family Trichechidae; genus Trichechus; species Trichechus manatus. The sequence goes on along the minus strand of NW_004443947.1, from coordinate 19,446,719 downwards.
TGGTATGACCAGTTCCTGCAACAATCACTTTACCTTTTCCTGATCTTCCCTGTGCCTTAACCACACCATATATCTGGACTCATCCCTAGGTGGCTCAGCAGATTCCTGTTTGTACCATTCTCAAAGGTCTTCTAGCCCCTGATATGTGGGCCTTACCAAGGCTGCCTTGAGCATTGTTGCCTTTAGTCCCTCCAATTAGAACAAGCTTCTTCATGAGGAGCCGTAGGAAGATCAGCTATGGAATAGACTGGGAAGGGTCTGGAACATAGTCTGCGGAGTGGGGTCCCAAAAGATGTTCTTTCAATGGGCTTATAAAATTACACAATGGTGAGTCTTTAGCTATCTTTGATAGTACCATGGCACAACTTGTAGGATCCCAGTTTTATCTAGGTCTCAGTCTAAACACTGGCTAAAAATTTTAGGGAGGGAGGTTAGATAGATTTGAGGTAGCACACAGTAAAATTAAATAGTAACTCAAGCCATGAGAAGACAAACTGGTCCTGAACACCTGAATGTGTTGGAATGCTTAAGAGGATATTAGTGATGTCCATCACCAAGCACCTTCAGTTTGTGCAGTGAACTCATTGGTATATCTGTGTCTTTGCCATCTAGTGCTGCTATAACAGAGATACCACAAATGGATGGTTTTAACAAAGAGAAGTTTATTCTCTCACAGTCCAGTAACCTACAAGTCCAAATTCAGGGTGCCAGATCCAAGTGAACACTTTCTCTGTAGGCTCTGGAGGAAGGTCCGTGTCATCAATCTTTCCTTGGTCTGGGAGTTTCTCTGTGCAGGAACCTCAGGTCCAAAGGACACACTCTGCTCCTGACACTGCTTTCTTGGTGGTATGATGTTCCCATGTGTCTCTGCTCGCTTCTCTCTTTTATATCTCAGAAGAGATTGGATTAAAACACTATCTAATCTCGTAAACCTCATCTATACTGGAGTTCACAACACATAAGGAAATCACATATAACCTCATCATAGTGATAGAGTTTACAACACATAAGGAAATCACATCAAGTATACAAAATGGTACACAATCATACAATACTGGGAATCATGACCCAGCCAAGTTGACAGATATTTTTGGGGGGACATAATTTGATGCATGATGCTCCGCCCTTTGGCTCCCCAAAAAATCACATCCTTGCAACATGCCAAACATAGTCACCCCATCATATCACAGCAAAAGTCTTAAATCAACTCCAAGTCAAAAATCAAAAAAATTCCTCTTCGTCTGTGAAACCTAGAATACAAGTTATCTGCTTCCAAAGGTACAATGGCAGAACAGGCACAAGCTAGACATTTCCATTACAAATGGGAGAAATTGCAGGGAATGAAGGCATAACAGGCACCAAGCAAGTTAGCAGAACACATTACATTAGCCCTCAAGGCTTTGCAAATAATCCTCTGTTCTCTTCGACCATTCACACATTAGCCCTACCCTTCAGACTCTAGGTATTGGCCACAGTCTCCAGATTCTGAGTGGAGGCTCCTTGGCCCTGGGCTTCATCTCCACCTTCCAGGCCCACTGAGACAGCAACTCTGCTCCCCTGGCTTTAGGCGCAACATTCTCCTAGTCCATCGGAGTGACAATGCCACCCTTATAAACACCAGAAGCCATGGCTCCACCCTTTGAAACCCAAGAAGTCCTGGCCATACGTTTTGAGACTGAGGCAGATCGGCTTCTTGTGTTCCTTGTCTCTTTGGTTTCTGCTTCTTGTGGCCTCTCAGCCCTCAGGCCTCACGCCCGCATCTGCCCTACTGGGGCAAGTGTTCCAAAGCTCAGTAGCTCCACTGGTAAGTGCCTGGAGGTACCCCATTCTACCAGTAAACTTCAGCCAGAAGACACTCAGCGCTCTTGCTCTGTGGGTTGGCCAGCCTATCTCCACCGATAAGTGCCTGGAGGCACCCCACTCTGCCAGGAAGCCTCCTGCGCACAGACATTCAGTTCTCTTGCTCCATGGGTAGGCTCCAGCTCAGTCTCATGCTGATCTCCTGGTTCTGCTCTTGCTGGTCCTCTGTTGCTACCACTCCTCTATCCTTTCACGGTTTCAAAACCATTTCCACATTTCAGGTATCTGTTAGAGCAGCACCCCACTCCTGGTACCAAATTCTGTCCTAGTCATCTAGTGCTGCTTTAACAGAAATACCACAAGTGGATGGCTTTAACAAAGAGAAGTTTATTCTCTCACAGTCCAGTAGGCTACAAGTCCAAATTCAGGGTGCCAGATCCAAGTGAACACTTTCTCTGTAGGCTCTGGAGGAAGGTCTGTGTCATCAATCTTTCCTTGGTCTGGGAGTTTCTCTGTGCAGGAACCTCAGGTCCAAAGGACACCCTCTGCTCCTGACACTGTTTTCTTGGTGGTATGAGGTTCCCATGTGTCTCTGCTCGCTTCTCTCTTTTATATCTCAAAAGAGATTGGATTAAGACACTATCTAATCTTGTAAACCTCATCAGTATAACCTCATCATAGTGATGGAGTTTACAACACATAAGGAAATCACATCAGGTATACAAAATGGTACACAGTCATACAATACTGGGAATCATGACCCAGCCAAGTTGACAGATATTTTTGGGGGGACATAATTCGATCCATGACAATCTGGAACTTCAGGGGTGATTGGACTACTGCCACATTGACTTTATAGTCCACAGAGAAGTGCCAAGTAATATTCCTTTTTCACTGGTCACCCAGGGTTTTTATAAGGTGATAATGTTTCTTTAAGAAATTCTGCCTTAACTGGTACTTTCATCAATATAGTGATTTCCTGCTCATTCCACCTCTTCAGTTTCGTATACTGCTTCACAGAAACCACATGACTAGGCTGAGAAATTAAGAAAAGTTTACACAGATTCAACACATCTAGTCTCACATTATGTTCAGCGGTAGCAGTCACTGTTGTTGTATTTGCTCAAAATCAATTCATTGTTCAATCAGAGTTTTTCCAAAGTCAGTCAAAGTATATATATATATATATATATATGTATGTATATATATATATATATATGTATGTATATATATATATATGTATGTATATACACACACACACACATTCACACACATATATCACAGACTTCAGCAAGAAGAGTTGCAATTATTCTGAGTCTCCTCAGCTGCCATGGCCGAGGGGATGGAGTCATCACTCAGATGGACTAGGCAAATGAGGCCACCAAAATCTGAAGGAGCAGAGTTGCCATTCCAGTGGGACTTAAATATAATAATTTTATTTATCAGTTTTTACTTATATATTTTGATTCTAGATGTAAGAAATCCAGAAAACAGGGCAATTTTACTACTGTATCCTACTCTTTCTTTTTGCTGTAGCATATTTAGCTAATTATATAATTTCTACATTGTGTAGTTTAGAACTTTTATACTCTGTTCTCTACAGTAATTCCTCTAGTTCTTTTCAATGTCATCCTTCAGTTAGATGCTCAATACAATCCTTTCTGTGTTTTATTTCTCCATCTCTAAGTTAACTAAAGTTGATAGTCTAGCTAATTCTTCAATAAACACACAGAGACCAAATTCTTTGAATTCATATGTGTTTGAAATGCTTAAGAAAGACTTTGTACTTGAATAATGGTTTTGTTTGGTATAAAATGGGGTAACATTGTTTTACCATGGATGTTAAATAGACAGAAATTCACTGTCTTTAATATTAATTATGCTGTGGGAAAATCCTGTCATGTTTCCCCTTATAGGCAACATGATTTTTTAATATTTTTCCCAAATGTTGAAAATATTAATTTTTAGTAACTGTTATATGATAAATCTTGTTGTTGTGTGTCGTTGAGTCAATTCTGACTCATAATAGAACTTCCTCATAGAGTTTCCTAGGCTTTAATCTTCACAGGAGCAAATTGCCAGGTCTTTTCCCCCATAGATCAGCTGGTGGGTTTGAACACCAACCTTTCAGTTAACAGCCAGCTCTTATGAATCTTAGTGTCACTTAACTTTTATTAATTTTTCCTATGAAAACATATATTTCACTATGTAGACTATAAGATTTCATGCATGTGTATACATATACACATACATATGAATATACACATATATATGTGTATGTGCATGTACGGTGTATAATTTATTTAGTATTGTTTCTCAAAAAGAACTAGAAACATGTTCACTATTATTTATTTCTCATATCTACAGTTTTATCTCATTTATTCAAACTCTTAAATTGTTTTCGCTATCTATTATTAGTGTTTTGTGATTTTCTCCTCAAAAATATTTAATGATTTTATGTTTAAAGTTACCACTTTGGAAGGTTTACAATATGATCTTCATTTATGTTCTGTTTTTATTTTTTTATTCAACTCTTTTAAAGCTTTGGAAATATTTAGAGTTATTAAAGTCATTACTAAAATAATTTAAAGTGTGATTTAATCAACTGAAATTGGTTTGGTAGGTGAGGTGGAGGAAAGAGTAATGAAGTAAGAAAAAGTGGGTGTATGTACACTATGTAATTGCTCATAATAAAGAATCATTTCATATTGTCTCAAAAATAAAAAAAGGATTAAGCTATTTAAAATTTATATTATAAGTAATAAGTAGAATAAAAATAAATTCTAAATCTTCCATATTTTTAAGAAAGAATACACCTACACAAATATAGCTAATGCAAACAAACACAGAGGCCATAGAGCAAAATATCCTCTCCCTCACAAAATACGATATAAAAAAATTATAAAAGAACCTACAAATTGTTGTGATACAAATAAGACAAATAAATCAGTAAACCTAAGTGAACTAAGCTCATATGTCTCATATATTTATTTGTTTTGCCATATGTTCCCTCAGCTCTTGCATCTCTCCTATAAAACCTCATTTTTATTTAAAACAGACAATTTCCCCTTAAATTGTTACAACTTAATGGTACAGATGGCATTTTAACTCAGGTTTCATTAGTTCTAAGAAGAAATACTGTTATTCTGCCATCTTAAAACCACAATTTCCTAATTACATTCTGAAATATATATATATTTGTCTATATCAATAGAGAACAGACTGATACAGAGGAATATATATCTTTTCTCCAGATTTTCAAAATAAAGATTTAAATCACTTGGATAATGCTATGCTAAAGTAGCATTCATATAAACAACACCCTACATTTACCGTATTATAGTATTTTAAAATTTATTCTTAAGAACAGATAAAATGATCCAAGACCTTATGAGACAAGGATCTGGAAAATAAATTGAGTTTAGAATTGAAAGAGCATACAAGTTTAAAATTTATAAAAACATTTTTTTCCCCTTGTAAACCAGTATGAACCAATTGATATAACTCCTAGGAAAGCTAAATGGAAAAGCAGGTTTTTAGTCTAAATTCCCTTTTTCTTCTCAAACCTATAGCTTTCAATACTTCCCCTCAGAGTGGGGAGGGTTAAATGAGTGTCTTTCATATGTTTGTTTATTGTGACAAATATATATGTTAAAAAATTTGACATTTCAACATCTCCACATATACAATTCAATAACAATTGTGTTGATCAAGTTATTCAACCATCACCCTCAGCTGTTCCCAAGTTATACCATCATCTTTAACAGAAGCTCATTGTCTCCTAAGCATTGAGCCCTCCTTTACCCCTCCCTCTTGTCTATTCCTGGAACCACTAATAAATTTTGGTCTCCATATTCTTGCCTACTCTAGACATTTCATATATGTGGTATCATACTGACTTACTTCACTCAGCATAATATTTTCAAGTTTCATCCATTTTAAAAGAGCTAAATAACATAAATTTTGTCAAGGATTTCCAAACTATTTTACTGTCTTCTTAGAAAAAAATTGTAGAATTTTCTTTAAATTAATTTGAACTAAGTGCCTTCAAAGTATATTTGATCAGCTTTATTTTTAAAAGAATATATTGGTTTAAAAAAACACGGCCATAATGTTCCTACTTACTCTCTTGTAATATCTGCTCTGGGTGACTCTGCTTCAGGTTGTCAATATGATATACAGAATTCCCAGGGTGTTGTCTGCTTGTGTGTGTGTGTGTGTGTGTGTGCGTGTGTGTGGGTAACAATCCAAAACTTTAACAATCTAAGTGACAATGAAAAACTGCCAAGATCAAGATGATCTTGGCTAATGTGAACATCGTTATTATTAATATCTTTCCTTATTATGCTTCAGGTACTGTACTAAGAACTTTGCATAAACACTTTTATTTTAATCTTAACAGCAGCCCGTGGGATAGTAATTACTAACTAGATGGGGAAGAGATGAGGAATTCATGGCTTAGAAAATTAAATCAGCGACCAAAGCAAGAGAGCTAATAAGCAGCACAGCCAAGATTCGATTCTAGATCTGACTCCAGAATCCCTGTTTTCTCCACTATCCTTTTTCTACACTGACTGAACAGTTGACTATTAGAAACTTCAATGTTGTCATCTAACGTCATAAAGACCTAGTTGAAAGGTAATTTAAATAAGTTATCTTTTTTAAAATTTTTTTATTCAGTATGTTTGAACACAAGTTATGTGCCAAACACTTTGAGAGTCAGAAAGCAAGTCAGCTATAGCGTTTGTCTTTAAGAAACTGAAAATCAAGGAGGGAGACAAATAAGCATTCAATTCACTGTAGTGCAAGGCAGTATATTGTGGGGTGGAATGCTAAGCATGAAACGTCTCAAACTTCTAATCAGAACAATCATACTCCATGGGATTCTGAGGATTTTCTAATCGAGTAGCATGTTAAATATTAATGTGTTTTATTTAAATATAGGAACACAGGAAAACAACCTGTGGAGGAGGGTACTTTAAAAGTCCTTTGCCATCTCTTCTCATTATTCTTACCAGAGATGAAATATTTTTTAGCTATTTTAATCACAATGTTTTCTCAGGAAGAAAAAGATATGTACTCTAACAATTTGCCATCTGGATAAACTTCCCTACTCCACTGTCACTCAAAAAGATACATTTTTAGGGGAGTTCCAGCAAAATGGTGCTCTAGGCAGAAGCACCACGCCGTCTCTCCACAGCAAAGATCCGAAAAACTAAGCCAACCAGTGAATACAACAATCCTGAAACCCTAAAACATCAAACGAAGAGATAAAGAACTCAGCCGAGCACCAAATGGAGTGAGAAAACTGACAGAGAATGGAGAGCGAGGAGAGATTCATGCAGAGGTCCCCTACCAGCTAACGCAGCACGGATCCACCATCTTGGACTCCTATCGAAGATAGCAAATGGGG
>NW_004443947.1:19396158-19437103 GCF_000243295.1 Trichechus manatus latirostris | reverse complement strand
GTGGGGTTGTTAACCAATGTCATAAAACAACATGTGTACTACTGTTTCATGAGAAACTATTTGTTCTGTAAGCCTTCACCTGAAGTACAATAAAATATTAAAAAAAAAGACACATTTTTAATTAAATTTTCATTATATTCTTCATCTTGTCTTTTCACAAAGAAACTTTGGTGACAAGAATATTTTTCCCTCGGGAAATGCAATTTATTTGAAGAGAAATCTGTACTCCTTGAAGAATTCAATGATTCAATGATATCAAGCATTTGAGACAGCTAATATCTGAGTTAAGTTGGCAGCGGTGGTTCAACAGTAGAATTCTTGCCTTACACGTGGGATACAGGGGTTCAAGTCATGACCAGTACATCTCACGTGCAGCCACCGCCCATCTGTCAGTGGATGCTTGTGTGTTGCTAAGACGCTGAGCAGTTTTCAGCTGAGCATGCAGAGTGAGATGGACTAGGAAGGATGGCCTGGTGATCTACTCCTGAAAAATCAGCCAATGAAAACCCTATGCATCACAACAGTCTGATTCCCAATTAATCATGGGGATGGCGCCAGGGACCAGGCAGTATTTCTTTCCATTGGGTATGGTGTTGGCAGGAGCTGGGGGCCAACACAAACAGCAGCCAAAAACAACAGTATACGAGACACTTTATTAAATGTATTAACTATTTCTTCCTCAAGATATCCTAAGTAGTAGCCAAAAATGATGCTAAATTGTCGTCAATAACTGGTTATGAATAAATCCATCAAGTAGATTCTTAAATGAGAATTGAACACTCTTTTATGATTTTCTGATAGACTTGACATTTCTGAAAATGCAGCCTGTCACTAATGCTGTAAAAAATGACAATAGATGGCATGTTTTTATTTGTTTGTTAGGTACCATCTAGTCAGTCACCACTCATAGCAATCCTATGTACAACAGAACGAAACACACTGCACAGTCCTCCACCCTTCTCACAAACGTTGTTGTTTGAGCCCATTGTTGCAGCCATCTCCCTGAGGGTCTTTCTCTTTTTTCTGACCCTCTACTTTACCAACCATGATGTCCTTCTCCAGGGACTGGCCCCTCTTGATGACGTGTTCAAAGTATATGAGATGAAACCTGGCCTTCCTGCTTCTAAAGAGCATTCCAGCAGTACTTCTTCCGAGACAAATTTGTTCATTCTTCTGGCATTCCATGGTATATTCAATACTTTTCACCAACTCTGTAATTCAAAGATGTCAATTCTTCTTTGGTCTTCCTTATTCATTGACCAGCTTTTGCATGCATATGAGGTAACTGAAAATATCATGGCTTTGGTCAGGCACACCTTAGTCCTCAAAGTGATATTTTTGCTTTTTACTGCTTAAAAGAGGTCTTTTGTGGCAGATTTGCTCAATGCAGTAGTCCTTTGATTTCTTGACTACTGCTTCCATGGGTGTTAATTATGGATCCAAGTAAAATGAAATCCTTGACAACTTCATATTTTCTGCGTTTATCTTGATGTTGCTTATTGGTCCCATTGTGAGTCTTCTGTTTTCTTTATATTAAAGTGTAATCCATACTGGAAGGGTGTGGTCTTTGATCTTCATCAGTAAGTGCTTCAAGTCCTCTTCACTTTCAGCAAGCAAGGTTGTGTCATCTGCGTATTGCAGGTTGTTAATGAGTCTTCTTCCAATCCTGAGGCTGCATTCTTCATATGGTCCAGCTTCTCGGATTATTTGCTTAACATATAGATTGAATAATTATGGTGAAATGATACAACACTGATGCACACATTTCCTGATTTTAACCACATATTATCCCCTTGTTCTGTTTGAATGACTGCTTCTTGGTCTAAGTACAGGTTCCTCATGAGCGCAGTTAAGTGTTCTGGAATTCCCATTCTTCCCAATTTGTTATCCTCCACACAGTAGAATGCCTTTGCATAGTCAATAAAACACAGGTAAACATCTTTCTGGTATTCTCTACTTTCAGCCAAGATCCACCTGACATCAGCAATGATGTCCCTGGTTCCATGTCCTCTTTTGAATCCAGCTTGAATTTCTGGCAGTTCCTTGTTAATGTACTGCTACAGCCACTTTTAAATTATCTTCAGCAAATTTTTACTTGCATGCGATATTAATGATACTGTATGATAATTTCTGCATTCTGTTGGATCACCTTTGGAACGGGTACAAATACAAATCTCTTCCATTCAATTGGCTGGGTAGCTGTCTTCTAAATTTCCTGGCATAGTTTTACCAATAGAAAGAGGAAGTAGTAACAGTGTGCTAGAATTGAGCCTTGGCCTTAAGAGACCTTCCATATTTCTGTTTACTCTTTTGCGTCTTTGCCATCACCATAAGAAGAACATGCATCAGCTAGCCTGATGGTCAAAGGAGAATGAGAGACATACAAAACAGAGACACCCCAGCTGAGCCCAACCTAGATATGCTGACCTCTGGAAATTTGCAGATGCATGAGAAACAATAAGTGTATTTTAAGCCACTGAGTTTTGTGGTGGTTTGTTATACAGCACTAGCAAGACAAATCATCTGATGAAGAATAGACAGTGTTTAGCCGATAGTCATTTGGTAGTAATTCCTAATAATTGCCTGAACAGTTTCACATCTACTTCAATTCATCTTCACAATAATAGTACGAAGGCAGCAAATCCAGGAACACAGAAATTTTAAAGATGAGGAAATTGAAATTGCAAAATTCATTAAATTTCTTTTGATTTCTCTCATAACTAGATTGTAGAAGAGAAAAAAAAAATCCCAAAGTAAACTCCACATTGATTTATTATCACTGGGAATAAATCCTTTGGAAATAAAAGATTTTAATTTGGTGTCTTTTACCTTGAAAATTTTGAATCACTACCAGAAATCCCATTTAAAGAAATGAATCAGTTTTGATATTAAGATTAACAGAAAATATTTAGCCATCCTTCTAGTGATAAGCATTTAGTTTCTTCCCAATTATTTTTTATCCATATAAAAATATACTGTACAGCAGCTGAAAAAGAATCTGTATGAATATAGAATGATTTCAAAGACAGTGTTAAATAATATTAAAACAAAGTACAATATGTATGAATTGATAATACTTATGTGAAAAATACTATATATAGTGTATTTATATATTTTTATACATTAGTATAATTCATGAGTGTAGATGTTAATCAAAAATATCTAGAAGTTTTTCATCAAGCTGACTGAAGAGTAGTTACCACTTCAGCATCAAGACAGGTGCCTAATATTGGGGTTGTGAGGAAAGTAAACTGTAGCTTTAAAAACAAGGTTAAAAATGTTACGAAGAGAATGTATTTATCTAATACATACGCAATGAAGTATCAACATAAAAGGAAGAGATGTTGAGAGGAAAATTTAATTATATGAAATCAAAGGATTAGCTTTGTGTTTGAATCCCAAGTAGCATTATACCGTACTGCAGACTTGGCATGTCAAGATAGTTTGAAAATCATTTGCTTAAACCAGAAAGGTATTAGCGCTTGCTAAGAGACAAGAAGAGTCCTTGGGTGGTGCAAATGGTTAAGCTTTCAGTTGCTAACCAAAAGGTTGGTGGTTTGAGTCCATCCAGAGGTGCCTTAGAAGAAAGGTCTGGCAATCAACTTTAGAAAAATTATACAATGAAAACCCTGTGTGTCACCATTCTGCTGTGACACACATGGGGTCACCATGAGTCAGAATCTACTCAACTACAACTTTTCTTTTAAGAAACAATAATTCTTCATTATACAGACAACATATCCTCTGCTTCCTCAGAGACATAGATAAAAGTTCAAGGATTCACTAGTTGTTCCTTCTTATCTGAATGTTCTCATTCTCTCTTATACTGATTTTAACAGTGGAGGAAACAAGTAAAGTTAATATCAAGTTTAAAAAAAATCTTAGAAATTCTTTATATGTCAGTTAGGCCTAGTGCTTTAAAGAAGGCCTATATATAAAGATCTGTCTTAATTCACAAACATGGGCTTGAATAAATGGATCAGTCCAGCTACATCATTCTCTGTTCTTTGCCATTCACTTTCCAATGATAATTCATGGATGAGAGCAGCAAAGAGAGAATTAGAGGAGATTTCATAAAATGGCTAGATGAATATCTCAAGCAGTTCAGAAATAGCTCTCAGCTGTTACAATTATTTTTCTCCTTCTCTGCACTTGTCTTAGCCCTTCTTTGTGTTCAATCTCTACTTCCACAGTACTTGTCTCCCAACATATTTAATGAACGATGAAGCAAACTGACAGAAGGAAAAGGTCAAAGCCAACCCTGCAGCCAGAATAAAAAATAAATAAAGACAAGTGAAACCAATGAGTTAGGAAGTTGGCTTAGTAGAGAATATTTTCTACTTTGCTCCTCTGTTATTTTGAGTAATTTATCCAGTTATTCTCCACAGTTTTGAGTTCTTGGACAGATTATGTTCTAAGATGTTTTCTAATGGCTTCATTTTTTCATCACATTTTCATCTAAAAATTTCTCATAAAGGATCTTATTTAATCTTCACCATGTGAATCTGTTGTCCCCATTTGACAGCTAAAGAATGCAAGTAGATAAAGGACTTACCCTTGGCTACAGAGTAGGCTTCCACTGTGACACCCCTTAGCATATCCTCCTCTTAGTAGTCAAAATTATTATTATTGTTTAATGTGTCTAATACAGCATTTCCAGATCATATAAGTTTTCCATTTGAAATCTTCCAAAGGCTTCCAACACTCTTGACGTAAAATCCAAACACTTGTCATGCATTTAAGGTTCTATAAACATTTGGTTCTGCTAATTTCTCTAATCTCGTCTCTTACCACTCCTCCATCCTTCACTATACTCCAGCTACTACGTGTTCTTTTCATTGCTAAATAATGCAAATCCCTTCCTGCCTCAGAGCTTTTTCCCTTGATTTTTTTTTTTTTTCTCTTCATGGAATGCTTTGTTCTCAGATCTTCATATAGCTGATTTTTGTCATTATTCAAGTCTGAGACCGACTGTCACCCCTTCTAGGGGTTCTTTTTGGATCACCACATTCAATGTTTCCAGATTCACTAGAATACATGGGCCAATTGTAGGAAACTAACAGCCCAATTCCACACTGAAAAATCAGAATATCAGTTTTCTAAGACAGAGAGGGAATGTTAAGTAAACGTAAACAACAGAAGTCCACTACGAGGTTTAATCAAGACATTCATCTTGATGTATTGATCACCAAATTGTATTCTTTTGTCTTATATGCTTACCTTGTTTTTTTTTTAAATGAAAGAGGAGAAAAAAGCATAAATGAATAAGTATTTTGAACTCACTAAATGTTTCCACCATTTTATGCCCTTTCACCTTTTTAGATAATAAAAATTGTTATTAATATGGCGATTATAGTAAAACCAATCATTTTCTTAATGAGTAATGCTGTTGAGCCTTTCCATATGTTTATTTGACATTTATTCATCTTTCTTTTGAAGTGTACATGTCCTTTGGGTTATTTTAATTGAGTTGTCTTTTTATTATTTATATGTAAAATGTTTTAATATGGTATAAATATGAGTCATGTGCCAGAGACATGTATTACGAATATTTTCCCCATAACGTGACTTGTCATTTCATTTTCTTTCTAGTGTCTTTTGATTCACAAGAGTTTTTTAATTTGGATGAAAATAATTTATCTTTTCTTTTTTTACTTGTATGATTAGTACTGTTCTGTTCTAAGGTATATTTGTTACCCTAAAATTGTGAAGGCATTCTCTCAAATTTTTATTTGAAAAATCTTCTATTACCTTTTCTTTACACTGCCTTTCTTCATAGAATTGATCAATAAAGAGATATAACATTCATTCTGTAGGTATTTTCCAAAGCTGGAACAATTGATTAGTGACTTTATCTCTTGTGATTTTTTTATGCATCTGTGGTAAGAAATTAATTTTAACATAATAACAACATTTATAATTTAGTGAGGGCTTATATTGTGTCAGGCACTATGCTATAGACATTACATTTAAGATCTCATTTAGTTTCATAACAACACTGTAAAGTACTCATTATTGTGACCATTTTATGAGTGAAGACAGTTTAAGTAACTTGCTCAAGGTTTACACAGTTACTAAGCAGCAGAGTCAGGGTACAAATCTACCACCATCTGTCTTAGTCATCTAGTGCTGCTATGACAGAAATACCACAGTGGATGGCTTTAACAAACAGAAATATATTCTCTCACAGTTTAGGAAGCTAGAAGTTCAAATTCAGGGTGCCAGCTCTAGTGGAAGGCTTTCTCTCTCTGTTGGCTCTAGGGGAAGGTCCTTGTCATCAGTCTTCCCTGATCAAGAAGCTTCTCAGCACAAGGATCCCTGGTCCTGACTCTTGTTTCTTGGTAGTATGAAGTTCCCACGTCTCTCTGCTCACTTTTTTCTTTTATATCTCGAAAGAGATTGGCTTAAAACACAATCTAAACTTGTAGATTGAATCCTGCCTCATTAACATAACTGCCACTAATCCCATCTCATTAACATCATAAGAATAGGATTTACAACACATAGAAAAATCACATCAGATGACAAAATGGTGGAAAATCACACAATACTCGGAATCATGGCCTAGCCAGATTGAGGAACATATTTTTTGGGGACACTATTCAATCCTTGACACCATCTGACTTTTTTCCTGCACTGAGGGAGTATAAGTAAAGGCCTAGTCTGTATTACAGACAGAAATGCTGCCTGAACGTATATCCTTACTATGAAAGAAATGTAGCAGTTTCAACCAACAAAACTGATCAATACATTATAATACCAGTTCCTATGAAGTCGACTCCAACTCACGGCAATCGCATGTGTGTGAGTAAACTGTGCTCCATAGGGTTTTCAGTGGCTGATTTTTTGGAAGTAGGTCATCAGGCTTTTTTTTTTACAAGGTACCTCTGGGTGAACTTGAACCTCTAACCTTCAGTTTAATTAAAAGTAATCATTTTTGGTTTGCACTAGAAAGAAAAACTGAATCCTAAATGAGTGTCGTAATTGCTCTTGAAATGATGCTAGTATTAGTCAATGTTGACCAAAATAAACATTAAATATATTAAAATTTATGAATCATAAATGTTATAGAATGTTTCATCAGAAAATACTTAATGGATTAAAAACCATGTGTTATGGATTGAATTGTAGTCCCCCAAAATATGTATTATAAATCCTGGCCCGTGGTAGCTATGAGTTGGAATGGACTAGATGGCAATGGGTTTGCATGTTTTTTTTTTTTTATAATCACATTTGGGAAAGGATTTTCTTTGTTATGTTAATGTGGTTGTATTACTGTAGGGTGTGTTTTAAGCTGTTCACTTTTGAGATATAAAAAGAGCCAATTAGGCTCAGAGAAGAAACAGAGATGGGAAAGATACAAGCCACATAATTGCCAAGGAACCTAGGAATAGAAGTTGAAAAGAAACAAGGACCTTCTCCCAGAGTGGACACAGAGAGAGAGTCTTTCTCTAATGCCAGTGCCCTGAATGCGGATTTCTAGCATCCTAAATTGTGCGAAAATAAATCTGTGTTTTTTATAGCCACCCACTTGTGGTATTTCTGTTATAGCAGCACTAGATAACTAAGACGCCATGAAATTGTAATTATTTCCAGCCTTCAAAGACCCAATTCTCATCAATAGCTTATTTTAATTACAAGACCTCAAACTGCTAGTGCAAGTAAGTATTCCCTTTCCTCTCATTCTACGGATAAGAACAATGCTGCTTAAGGATGCTTTTTTTAATTTACAAAAACTCAGAAGTTAATGATAATGAAATACAGCTGTGAAAATGGTAAATAATCAATAGCCACTGGCTTCCTGGCTTTGAAATTGTACTTTTTTTTTTTTGCCTATGTAAATTATATTTCCAGAAAACATTAGATTTTTTTTCACTTTAATATATTTTCTAGAAACTGAAATTGTTCAGTGTAGTTTTTATCCTCCCAATATGCTGATAAATTATAAACCATGGACTTATCTTTACTAAATCCTGAAAACTATTTCACAGTTCATAGCAAAATCAGAAATGAAAATTTCAAACAGGTTAGTCAATACCCCATTGTCTTAGTTATCTAGTGCTGCTATGACAGAAATACCACAAGTGGATGGCTTTAACAGAGAGAAATTTATTCTCTCACAGCCTAACCTCTTGCCATCAAGTCAATTCCAACTCATAACGACCCTATAGGACAGAGAAGAACTGCCCAATAGAGTTTCCAAGGAGCAGCTGGTGGATTTGAACTGCCAGCCTTTTGGTTAGCAGCTGAGCTCTTAACCACTGTGCCACCAGGGCTCTTTTCACAACTTAGGAGGCTAGAAGTTCAAATTCTGGGCACTAGCTCCAGGGGAAGACTTTCTCTCTCTGTCAGTTCAAGAGGGAAGTCTTTGTCATCAATCTTCCCCAGGTCTAGGAGCTTCTGGCACAGGAACCCTGAGTCTAAAGGACATACTCCACTCCTGGCTCTTCTTTCTTGGTGGTAATGAGGTTCTCCTCTTCTCTGCTGGATTTTCTCTTTTTATATATCAGAAGAGACTGACTCAAATACAACTCAGTCATGTAGGTTGAGTCTTGCCTCATTAACATAACTGCCTTTAATCCTGCCTCATTTACATCATAGAGGTCAGGCATAGCACATAGGATAGTCACATCAGATCAAAAAATGATGGACAACCACACAATACTGGAAATCATGGCCAAGTAAAGTTGATACACATTTTTAGGGCACACACGGTTCAATCCATTAACACCCATCAACCACATTAAGCAGCCATAGATAGCTCATTATGGACCAGTGTTAGATAGAACCATGCACATAGCTCTGTTTTGTTTTGTTTATTTGTTTTTCAATTTAAAGTTTCTAAGCAGGGAAGAAGTCTTAAAAGAAGTACAACCAGAATGCTCCTTAGAAAACAAGGATGGCAAGACTACATCTCCCATACTTTGAACATCTTATCAGGAGGGATCAGTCTCTAGAGAAGGATATCATGCTTGGTAAAGTAGACAGTTAGTGAAAAAGAGGAAGACCATCAATGAGATAGATTGACTTAGAGGCTGTAACAATGGGCTCAAGCATAACAACGATTATGAGGATGGCGTAGGACCTGGCAGTGTTTCATTCTGTTGTAAATAAGGTCACTATGAGTCAAAACTGACCCATAGCACCTAAAAACAACAACAAGCAGGGGAATATGTATCATGGGCTGTCACTGACACATGTCCATAGATATTAGATTGTTTTTCCTCTTGAAAGGGATAGATGGCTCAGCTGAAATCCCAGATAATTTCTATAATATTTACATACATTTGGTAGAGATAAAATAATTCCTCTCTTTATCCTTCAAGACATCTACAAACAGTAATTTTGCTACTTAGAAATCTTTTAAATGAATGCTAGTCCCTAGACTCTTTCCAGGGTGTTGAGAGACGAAGCACCCCCCTATTGGAAATAAACCAAGTGTGATTGTAAAGTCCAAGAAGATTAATAAACCTTAAAACATGTCAGTTCATGTATCATTGTTGAGGGAAAAAGACATTATCCTCCTTGTTTCCTACGTATTCTGGATCAATGATACTCAAAGTGTACTGTGAGGAACAGTGGCATCAGCATCACCTGCTGGGAATTTCTTATAAATGCAAATTAGCGGGCTCCACTTAAGAATTAGTAAATCAGAAACTCTGGAGGTCAATAGGTTTGGATTTTAACAACAACAACAGTAAAATACTACTTAGTCTAGATCCATGCTACTCAAAGTATTGTTTGAGGACCAGCAGCAACAGCATCCCATGGAAGCTCGTTAGAAATACAGAATTTGAGCTCCACCTCAACCCTACTGATTCAGCATCTATGTTTTAACAAAATCCCTAGGTGATCTGCCTGCACATTAAAGTTTAAGAAGAATTCCTCAAAGGAGATTTGGGAAATGCATGGATAAATATTCTTACTCTTTCAGCCTGTGTTACAAGACAATATCATTATTTTATACTGAGGCTAAACCAAAACCAAACCAACTGTCATGGAGTTAATTTATACTCACGACAACTCTATGTTGCCATGACACTGAGGCTATAGGATGGAAAATACTTTCTCAAGGTAATCCTCTGTCAAACACTACTCATTCATTTATTCATTCATTCATTTAACAAACGTTGAGCACATGCCATGTGGTCATAGTAGTAAACATTGATTTTGGGAGCAGTGCACAACAGAAAATGAGCTTACAGTCTCTAAAAATATCAGCACTGAAATGAATTGAAACCTATTTGCTATCCTTGCTATAAATGGTTCTGAGAAAAAAAAAACTGAGGAGTAATAGTAATTCATTCAGATAGTCATTATCGTAGCTATACTGATTAATGTTCATTGATGTATAATATTTGTACTTTCATATACATGGCATAAAATATTCTATCTTGCATGTTATGGATCAGAATCAAATAAAGTTCTAACATCAAATTTTTGCCATGGGTGCTTACATGCTAAATGGAGTAACTGTTGCAAATTTCCAGCAGAGGGAACACCAATAGTTGTTTTGTTGACTAACACCTTACTTAGGAGTGGGGTGTGGGGCAGTTTTATGATTCAGGTTTCCATGGAAAACCTACTTATGAAATTTCAATTTTCAAAGGATTTAAATTAAATGTTACGACATTATGTATGTGCTGTAGTAATAGTCTTCATAATAAAAATTATTCACAGCAAAAACTCTATAAAGGGCTAATTCTTTTGTGTTTATAAATTTTCATGGTCTTCAGCTTCACAAGATTTGTGATGAAAGTTAGGAACAAGTAGAATGTGAAAGGGAAGAGAAACAAAGAGGTAGACTATAAACTTTAGAACCCAAATTGACCACAAACCTACCCAAATATATCATTTTACACCAGTAGAAATGGACACATTTAAGAATTGAAAATCTGTGGTAGAGCTGGGTCTAAAATGTGGAAAGTTTGTGTCTCATCTTTGAGACCAGTTTTTTTCTATAGGTAGTGAATTCCCTGAGTTCTGAATTAAGAAAAGTTGTGCAGTCTCAACTGGTCTCAGTAGAAAAGAGAACTATAATGATTTAGTTGGTGTGTCTACCAAAGGCACTTGCAGTCAGTCCAGTGTAGTTCCCATTGAGTTAATTTTGACTCACGGTGATCTCATGTGCGTCAAAGTAGAACTGTTTTCCATAGTTTTTTAATGGCTGATTTTTTCTGGAAGTAGATTGCCAGACCTTCTCTAGGTGATCTTGAACCACCAACCTTTTTGTTAGCAGCGGACTGCATTAACCATTTGCATCACTCAAAGACTCCAAAAGCATTTTAGTAGTGGGTAATATATGTCCATGTGCTTGTGGAAGGGGTCCAGAATAAGAAGCTTTTATGATTCAGAAGCCAGTGTTTCGTACTAAGCCTGTGACTCTAAAATGTGGTGTAGTTGCATTAGCTCTTTGAAAGCTCGTTACAGGTAGTATGAGATGAAAAAGTTTATGTTTTAATGTTTACTGTAAGAAGTATCAGAGAAAAGCATATCCAGTATTTATATTAATAGTAATAAAGTTCCTTTTAAAGTAAATGGATGCATAGTGAATCTATTTAAGAAAAGTGTTTATTAATTTAATAATATGAAAAAGTAGTATAGCATAATATTTAAGAACTTAAACTCTGGGGTTAGACTCCAGTGCAAATTCTGGCTCTTCCATTTAAACAATTTATGTAACTTCTTTTAGCCTCAGCTCTCTCGTGTAAAATTAGGATGATACTATTTACCTTACGATTGGAGGATTAAATTTGTTAATACAGAGAAATACTTGGAACAGTAACTAATATATTGTTGGCACTGCCTAAGTGTTAGTGTTGACTAGGATCAGTATTTACGATATTTGGATGCAGCAAAAATTATGAGGGTCGTACACAAAAAAAATGAAGTTTGAGAAAAACTGAAGCCAAGCCTATCACTGTGTGCAAGAGAGAGTTACCCAGTTACCCAGAGACCCCAAGAGGGTAGGTAGTATAGCATAGAGAATATAACCGTGGTCTTTGATGGACCTGGTATTCAGTCCAATCTGCCATTTATTAGCTCTGTTACATTTGGTTAGTACTTAATTTTCTCAAACGTAATTTTCTCATTTATACAATGTTTAGACATAATAGACCTGAACTCATGTGGTTGTTGTAAAATAATATGAGTTAATGCAAATAAAGAGATTTATAGAGCCTGCAACATAGTAAGAATAGGAGTTTGTCTTAGTTACCTGGTGCTGCTGTAACAAAAAATACAAGTGGGTAACTTTAAAGAACATAAATTTATTTTCTCACACTTCTGGAGGCTGAAACTGTAAATCAGGATCTTGGCTGTGTAGATTCCTTCTGTGGGCCTCTCTCTTGGTTTCTGGTGTTTATAGGCAATCCTTGGCATTCCCTTACTAGTAGACTGGTCCTCACATGACATCCGTCTTCCTTCTGTGTATGTCCGTGTCTGTGTCTATTCTGCTCTTTATATAAGACATCTCTCAGAAGGGATTAGGTTTAGTGCCTACCCTACTCCAATATGACCTCATTAATATAACAACTACAACAAAAACCTGTGTTTCCAAACAGGGTTGTTTTTACAGTTACAGGGCTTAGGACTTTCACATTTCTTTTTGTGGTATGCAATTCAATATATAACAGAGTTCAATAAATGTTAAAGACAAGGAAGTTAGGGAGAGAAAAGAGGACGAGGAAAAATGTTGACATTTTGCTGAGAACACAACGTAGAACAATTGAACATCTTTCAAGACTTTTATGAGAGCCGAGAAAGAAAAACATGTTCCACTCCACGGTGTTTTCACTTTGCTGATGGATTGGTCCTTAATAACTTTAGCCACTGGGTTAGTTGAAAGTTTTTTTTTTTTTTTTTTTTTTTTTTAAAAAAAAAAAAAAAGAATCTTCCAACCCACCTCTAGTTTTGTGATGTATCAGGATATTTTAATTACAAATTCTATCATTAAATAAGCATTGCCAATACTTGCTATGTGCTCTGAACACTGTGTCAGGCTTTGAGAAGAGACCAATGAGACAAGATTCTTTACCTTGCAAAGCTCATAGTCCGCTGATTTCAAAGAAATTTATTAGATTCATTCACCTGAAGAAATAAGTAGAATGGTACAGATCATTCAAGATTTATATTTTCAGGAAGGAGAAGGGCATTCTCCAAATCCAGTGAGTTAAAGCACTGGATTTTTCAAAAGATAAATTTAATGGTAAAAACTTAAATTATAATAGATGTACACTGACACTCAAACAAGCAATTGCTAATAAAAAAATCAGCATTTATATTCACTATCATCAAGTTTTATAAGTCACACTGTTATCCTAGTTTTCTGTTTAAAATTTCTTTGCCACGTCTCCCACTTACGTCATCCTCCAACGTGTGTCCATTGCAAGAGTAAGCTCTATCCAGAAGGCATGCCTTCCAAATATATTTAACTTATATTGATGGTTCTTATTAGTGTTATTATTATTATGTTTTTTTTTTTTTGCATCAAA
Organism: Trichechus manatus latirostris; assembly: GCF_000243295.1. Lineage (NCBI taxonomy): Eukaryota > Metazoa > Chordata > Mammalia > Sirenia > Trichechidae > Trichechus > Trichechus manatus. Next base: position 19,423,610 of record NW_004443947.1, on the reverse strand, counting down.
AACAAAACACTGTGGAGCTTAGCAATAATTTTGAATTCCTTAACTCCTGCTGCCTGAACAACCAAAGACTTTTAAGTAATTTCTTGACCAGCTCTACCCAAGACTGCCTCAGACATCGTGAATATTTGGGAGGTTTTTGTTTATTTTCTTCAAAGACGATGGCAGTAATCTGTCTTTTAATCTGTTCGCTGACTTTCAGCAAGAAAAAAAAGTTCAACACACCCTCTTCTGCAGATTTTCCAGCTAAATAGTGTCTCTTCAGGCCCTTCAGAGAACATTTCTTATCAGCTGCCACTCATCTCCCACTTTATTACTTACTCTAATTCCACTAGAACATCACCCAACTGGATAGTTTCTTGCATACTTTTTATGGTGGAAGGAAGAAAAGTTTCTTCTGCTCAGGCAAGTGAAAACACATTAAAATTAATGTAAACTTTCTTTTTCCTTTAAACCTCAGTCTCCTATGCTGTAGTCAACTGGAAATGTACAGGTAGCATCGACCATTGCCATTTGTTTTGTTAAACTTCTTTTACCTGTGACCAAGCTAAGTTCTCATCAGGGAACCCAATAGCCTACTGATAGTAAAACAGAGACAAATAGTTATTTTTCGTCATCACTCTTGTGTTTAAACCTCTGAATACCCCAAACCAAAAAACCCATTGCTGTGGAGTCGATTCTCACTCATAGCGACCCTACAGGACAGAGTAGAACTGCCCCATAGGGTTTTCAAGGAGTGACTGGTGGATTCAAATCGCCAACCTTTTGGTTAGCAGCCAAGCTCTTAACCACTGCGACACCAGGGCTCCACAAAATACTGACTTCTTATTCCCTAAAATTCTTATGTAGAAGGAAAACTGTTTTTGGGATAACAGTTATTTGTTTGGTTAGGTATTAGGACCTCTCCAGTTATGTAGGGTACCTTCCTAGCTCTCTAAGGGCAGGGATAATCAGGGAAAGAGCAGAAGCTTTTAACCCAGGGAGACATGGGTTTGAATTCTTACACTATGGCTCATAATGAATAGACTATGCCTTGAGTAGAATTGCCAGCCTCGTTAATTTGCAAATTATCAGTGAAACTGAAATTATGCTTATTTTATAAAGTAAGAATAAAAATGAAACACATATATGTACAATGCTCGGTCTAAGGAGTCCCTGGGTGGTGCAAGTGGTTAAACTCAACTATTAGCCAATAGGTTGGCGGTTCAAACCCACCCAGAGCCGCCACAAAAGAAAGGCCTGGCAATTTGCTTCTAAAAGGTCATGGCCTTGAAAACCCTGTGGAACACAGTTCTATTTTGTACACAAGGGGTCACCATGAGACAGAACATACTCCACAGCAATAGGGTTATTTATTATTTGTTTATTTATTAGGTCTGTAGGTATGATTGAAGGAGCCCTGGTTACACAATTGTTAAGTGCTTTGCTGTGGCACAAAGACCTGGCGATCTGCTCCCATAAAGATTTATAGCCAAGAAAACCCTATGGGGCAGTTCTACTCCATCAAATAGGGTCACTATGTGTCAGCACCCAACAACAACATAGGTGTGGGTGATAAATTATAACTTCGGTGATATTTCTTTGCATTCTTATTCATTCATCCAATGAGTATATATTAAGATGTTGTCATTTATCAGGCATGATTAACCCACCTTAAGGGTTGGACTATGTCTTTTTACCTCTATTACACAGTATCTAGTATAGTGTTTTATCTTTAGTAAATGTTTGTAAATTTGAATGTAGAATCATTATCATATATCTTGTCATAGGAAACACCATAAAATTGCAAGCTTTTTCTAATTTTTTTAAACTGGAAATATTTAGAGGGCAGAGAATCATAATTTATTCTGTAGCAGACTCAAGAGGTGTCTAAATATTATAAAAGACAGCATTTCAATGTCTCACTCCATTACTATATGGCCTACCAAATTACATGATGCCAATTTGCTCTGATTCTGTTTCAAATTTTTTGTCTATAAACTTTATCCATCCATCCATCTATCTATTCATTCATTCATTTCACTTATGTTTATATCTTTTTTTTTCATTGCACTCATATAGTCAAATATCTTGAGTACTGCTTAGATACATAAGAAAGACATCATGAGAAAATATCAACATCCGAATTATAAGCTATTTGTTAAAATGTGTTATCTAAATGCAAAATATTCTTATTCTTAGAACATATGCTCTTTTGCTCTCTTCTCAAGTGAATTAATTAATAGAAAGGGATTTTACAACTGCATGCCAGAATGAACTGTTCAACTATTGAAAAGGAACTCCATTAAGGATTAAATAAATCTTAAAGCATTATCTATATATTTTGAAAATAAAATATGCCTCCAATGACATATTGATGTAGGATAGACCTAGGAGCCCAAATATACTTTCTGAAAAAGTAAAAATTAATTTGTCATCTCATTAAAAATTGTATAATCTTTATACTGCCCTTATTGCTTCAACAACAGCTCAGTGAGCTGTGCTAATGATTTTAGCCTTGAACCCTCCATGCATAAAACATTATTCTAATAGTCCAAGCTGCACTGAAGGTATTGGCGAAAAACAAGGCTCCAGGAATTGATGGAATATCAATTGAAATGTTTCCAAGATAGATGCAACACTGGAAGCTCTCACTTGTCGATGCCAAGAAATTTAGAAGACAGCTACCTGGCCAACCAACTGGAAGAGATCCATATATGTGCCCATTCCAAAGAAAGGAAATCCAACAGAATGCAGATATTATTGAACAATATCATTAATATCACATACAAGTAAAATTATACTGAAGATCCTTCAAAAATGGTTGCAGCAGTACATCAACAGGGAACTGCCAGAAATTCAAGCCAGATTCAAAAGACAACATGGAACTAGGAATATCACTGCTGATGTCAGATGGCTCTTGGCTGAAAGCAGAAAATACCATAAAGAAGTTTACCTGTGTTTTACTGACTATGCAAAGGTATTCTACTGTGTGGATCATAACAAATTACAGATAACGTTGTAAAGAATGAGAATTCCAGAACAATAAATAGTGCTTATGTCTGTACACAGATCAAGAGGCAGTTGTTCGGACAGAACGAGGGGACACTGTGGTTTAAAGTCAACAAATTTGTGTATCAGGGTTGTATCCTTTCACCATACTTATTCAATCTGTATGCTGAGCAAATAAAATGAGAAGCTGCACTATATGAAGAAGAATGTGTTATCAGGATTAGAGGAAGACTCATTAAAAATCTGCGTTAAGCAGATGACACAACCTTGCTTGCTGTAAGTGAAGAAGACTTGAAACACTTACTGATGAAGATCAAAGACTATAGCCTTCAGTATGGATTATACCTTAACATAAATAAAATAAAAATCCTCACAATAGAACCAGTAAGCAACATCATGATAAACAGAGAAAAGATTGAAATTGTCAAGAATTTCATTTTACTTGGATCCACAACCGATGTTCATGGAAACAATAGTCAAGAAATTAAATAACATATTGTATTAGGCAAATCTGCTGCAAAAGACCTGTTAAAAAGCAAAGGTGTCACCTTGGGAACTAAATTGCGCCTAACCCAAGCCAATTGTATGTTCAATTGCCTCATAAGCATGCGAAAGCTGGGCAATGAATAAGGAAGACTGAAGAAGAACCAATACCTTTGAATTATGATGTTGGTAAGGAATGTTGAATATATGATAGACTGCCAGAAGAAGGAACAAATCCGTCTTGGAAGAAGTATACTCAGAATGCTCCTTAGAAGCGAGGACAACCAGACTTCATCTCATGTACTTTCTACATGTTATCAGGAGGAACCAGTCCCTGGAGAAGGCCATCATGCTTGGTTAAGCAGAGAGTCAGTGAAAAAGAGGAAAACTGTCATTGAGATGGATTTACACAATGGCTGCAACAATAGCTCAAATACAGCAATGATTGTGAGGATGGCGTTGGACCAGGCAGAATTCCATTCTGTTGTACATAGGGTAGCTATGGGTTTGGTGTTTTTGGATTTACATATTGTGAAGAATCTAAGAGATTACTTTTTTGAGAGTTGATGTGCCATATAATCACCATTGTGTCTTCTCAAATCTAGGGAAACAGCTTGGAAGGTAGTGTGATACCAGGTCAACCCAATCTAACTTTATTTTTCCACGGCTCTGTTCCACAATATTGAGTGCCTACTATATGCCAAGGAGTTAAACACTGGTCTGCTAACTGAAAGATTGGTGGTTCAAACCCAGCCAGCCATTCCAGGGGATAAACACCTTACAACCTGCTTCCGTAAAGATTATCTCCTAGGAAACCCTATGGGGGCAATTTTACTCTGTCACTTGGTATCTCTATGAGTCAAAATTGCCTTGAGGGCACCTAATAACAACAACAGTATATGCCAAGGACTAGGGTAGATACAATGGATGTAAAAAATGAGCAAGAAAGAGTTGTCCTTAAGGAACTCACATTATATATACATAAACAAGTAAGCAGACAATTTCTGTATTTATTATAAATTCTGTACTAGAATAAACACAGGGTATTAAAGGAATAAGGAGCTCTGGTGGTGCAGTGGTTAAAGAGCTTGGCTGCTAACTAAAAGGTTGGCGGTTTGAACCTACCAGCAGCTCTGCCAGAGAAAGATGTGGCAGTCTGCTTCCGTAGAGATTACAGCCTTGGAAAGCATTTGGTGCAATTCTGCTCTGTCCTCTGTGGTGACTGTGATTCGGAATCAACTTAAAGGCAACTGGTTTGTTTTTTGTCTGTGTTTATTAAAGGAACACAGGAAATTGGCACAGGGTGCAGCATCTTGCTAACCTGGAACAGTTTTCCAAAGGTGGAGACATTGAAACTGAATCCTGAAGGAGGAGGAGAAAGAAGAGCAGTTAAGCTGTGAAGGTTGGTTTTTGGGGCCTATAGATATTATAAATAGACTTGAAGTGGGACTACCTAATTTCATTTCTGAGAAAGGTTATCAGTTGGAAATACAAAAAAAATCCCAATATTTTGAAATTAGATTGGTTGACCAGCTGCTTAGTACTTTGCTATGGACTGAAATAGCCACTGAAACTTTTTCTGTAAATGCCTCAGTTGCCCTATCTCCTCATCTTTGCCTCACAATCTTCTAATTATTGAATACATAAAAGAAGCACAGTTTGTTCTACTTCTGGAATCCAAGAACCATCCCAGTTAGATGGAAGCTGACTAGCTACTTTCAGAAAACTCTGTTAATCCAGAAGAAGTGGGAGATGGTGATAGTATCTAACTTAAAGATCAATTCAGGAAACCTAATAGATCTTGCTGTACTGGCTGTGACTCCTAAAATAGAAGGGACCTCATACAAGTATTTCCTGAATCATTCAAATCAAGCTAATCAATAATCAGAAGCCACTTGATGATATTAATTCTCAGGATCTGGTTATGTGTAAATTAATCAGGGTGCCAGCAACAAACAGATAACACATTCAGATAGCTCCTAAGATAACTTGAGAGTTTAGTAAAGTTATTATTTACAAAGATGTGGCAGAGGGAACTCCAGGACTGTTTATACCCCTGAAGGAGTGAGTAAACAGAGAAACCATGGGAATTCTTAGAGACTCCTATGGAGAGGAGATGTGACCTTTAGTTGTGTGATGCAGCCAGGCTAAGGAGAAACCACAGAGCTGGGAAGACAAAAACCCTGAATATACACCCTCTTTCTCCAGTTTTCAACCCGAAGGAAGAGGGCAATAGATTTATAAAGGTTAGCATCTGGGAGACAAAAAAGCAGAGTGTATAACTGGAAAAGACGATCTGGAGAAAGCAATTCAGTACAGTGTAATTCATGAATCAAAACGGGATCAATTTATATGCATTCACTTAATTATCTCCCAGTTTTTCAAACTGCACTGCCTATGAAATTCTTCACCAAAAAATCTGATGGAAAGAATTGAAACTATTAAGAATTTCTTGTGTATATGTGTTTGTGTTTGTGTGTGTAAGGTGGTGGTGGTGGTGGTGGATTTTCTATTATGCCTTTCTAATTTGCCTGAGTCTATATAGTAGGTATCTTAGCAGACCTATTTGTCATCACAAGATGAGATCATCAGAAGGAACCCTGGTGATGCAACAGTAAGTGTTCGGCTGCTAACTGAAAGGTTGGAAGTTCAAACTCACCCAGCAGCTCTGGGTGAGAAAGACCTGGCAATCCGCTCCACTGTCGATTACAACCTAGAAAACCCTATGCGGGCAGTTTTACTTTTTCACCTGGGGTCACTAGGAGTGAAAATCAACTAGATGGCACCTAACAACAACAGGGATTTCATGCAGTCCCTAGGTTATTACTGGATGAGCTGAGCACATTTTAATCTCTTCTGTGAGTTGTATTAAGTTAGAGCAAAACCACCCTAGACCTCACCAGACAATAAAATTAACCACCAGGAAATGTTTTATAGCTGTATAAAATGAATCTAGCACAGTTACATATTATTGCTAGATATTATATATTCACAATCTATGTTTGAGGACAAAAGTCAGACATTTTAAATGGAGACATTCAATGGTTGAAGAAAAATCGATGCCAACAAAAATACTAGGACTAGGGCCAGGAGTAATTACTTATTGGATGACTCTGAAATTATAAATTTGATCCTCATCCATTGACCCCCAGTCCAATTTCAAGGTATATATCACCAGTTCCACATTAAATGGCCAATAATAGATTTCCATGAACAGCTTAGGTGTTCTTTTAGCTCTAGGAAATACTAACCATATAAATCAACTTTGAAGGGGTGTTCTGGTCATTGTAATAGAAAGTGGTCACCTTTTCCCATTGCCTGCACTCAAGATTTGGTACCTATCCAGATCATAAACTAATTTCAGTGTATTGTTTCTGCCATATAATAAATATAAAATAAACATTATTTATTGTTATTACATAGTAGGGTTTTCATTTGTATTTCTTTATATATGTACTTTTTTTTTTTTTTTTTTTTTGTATTCTTAAATCTTTACCATGTCTTATCTTCCTTTTACCATGATAAAGTAAAGCTTATCCTTGGGCAGAGATGTTCTCTTTATTCTGTTTAGGAGCCTCTACAGCAGTCAGGAGGTTCAAACGGGATCGGGATCGGGATCTATTTGCTTACCACTTCCCCTAGAACACTTCCAATTGTTTTATTTTAAATGGCTTGATTGACAAGTTTTAAAAAAATACCCAATGCATGAATAGTTGAAAACACTTGAAGATAGGAAAATTATGGACAGAATTGTGAATCAGTGAGATGTTTGCTATCATTTGTTTTACATCACTTAACTTTTCAGTTCTTTGTAGGATTATAGTTATATTGTAGCTATAGAAATATAAAACAAAGACTTGAGTTTATAGTTTATTTCCTGTTGTTTAATATTTCCATCTGAAACATAACTTCTATGTTGTGAATTTCTTTGAGGTATTAATGAATATCTACTGTCTTAACAGCCAGATCTGAGTGCTGGATTTGAGGTGACAAATTTCACCTTAGATGTTTTTCTTGAAATCTTTCAGATATTATTCTGGAGTTAATAACTCTACCCTTTGGAAATGTACTTCTGAGTTGTTGTTGTGTATATGTGTGTGTGTGAGTGTGTATATGTTTGTGTTTTACAAATTTCCTGGTGACATAAGGGAGTAGTGGAGAATAGATCTCAGTGTAAGACTAAACCCCAGGTAGATGGCTCAGGATGATATAAATAATAGTAGGGATTAATTATTTGAATACATGGAGAATATTTATAACAGTGCCTAACATAGCATTATAATAATAATTTTCATAATCATCAATAGTATCCTTAGTTGTAATAATCTAAAAGACAAATATATGTACATCTCCCAGGAGGGAAAAGAAGGCCGGAAATTAGGTAATATTACTGGAGGGTACTCTTGAAAATATACTGTATAGAGAGTTTTGTCTGTGTTGTATTTTTTTTCCCTTGGACCTTGGCAAAACATAACTCTCATTGGATGTCCTTCCATTGTCAGCTTCTGCTACTGTGTGCAACGACCTTGAAATAGTGTCATTTTGTCACATCCCTGAAAAACAGAGATATAAAGGATACGATAACAGACATAATTTTCCTATATTTGGAGATATCTTTGAATATAAGCTTAAAATCCCTCAATGGCTGACTGCCTGACAGAAGACAAATAATGGTTTGTTGATATAGGGGTTATTCCAGAAACAAATATGTTATATTTGTGATAAGTCATCAGAAGTTAAAGCAACTCGATTAAAGCATTAGAGGGAAATGATGATTTTATTAAATACTAATGGTGACATGCAGAAGAGAGTTAATATGTAAGATAGAAGAATATTTACTAAACATACAGATCAGCTATGTTTTTCCTTCTGTAATTTTTTCTTTTGTCACCAGCCATGAGAGTCTCATTGTCCTTGCTCTTTTTCCCATATAGCCAATAAACCTCCTTTAGTGCTTCAGGCAAGTCAGCTCTGGCCCTCGATGACACATCCTGTTCAGCAAAGCTAAAGCCCTATAGTTAGCCATTCACTTTCTTGAAAAGGCAGTTTAGTGACTATCCATCCTAACCTGGCCAAGCGCCTTCAGAGTCCTTCACTATAAGCTGTTTAACAAGTGATTTATCCCCTAAAAACAGTTCACATTACATGGGAGACATAAAAAGGAAATTCCAGTGCTAAGAGAAAAAGAGCCTCAGATTTTCTATGATAATTTATTAAAGGGAAAGGTAAAATTTAAAAACTCTAGAGTTACTTTAATTCTTTAAAATTCCAATTGGGTTATTAGCTACATTGATTTTCCTTGAACATAGGTTTGAATTAGGCTGCGGTTGTGCATTTAGTACATGGAGTTAACTTGGCCAAATGGGAAAGGAAATAATAGTTTTCTGGAAAATTCCTTCTTGATATAACAGTGTGATACTACTTCAGGATGAGTGTTCATTTTTCTTTTAATAAAATCTGTTTTGAAAATAGAACAATCACTATTTCCTAATTCCTTTTTTTAGATTTCCTGTTTTACAGAAAATACCATTCTTTCTTCATTCAGCTTTTGTCAGCCAATATATATTGAAGTGTCTGTCAAGAACCCAATACATCTAGCACTTAGATGTATGAATCAGAACTTTCTTTTACTGAGGGCAAAGGAAAGGAAAAGAATCATGGAAAATGAAATGGAAACTAGCACTTTTTGGAGTAGATATTGGTATAAACACATTTAAATATATAAATTTAAATGTGCATAGCATTTCAAAGCAGAATACTGAGGCAAGAAATAATCAAAAAGGAAATAGAGTGTCATTTAGATTAAGTAGTTTTCCTAACTGGAGAGTGGTAAACATTGAGTTCAAATCCAAGGTTCAAGAATTACCCTTGTAACTTAATGGACAGTCAGTTAATTGTTAAATTATGTCATTCTAATAATGCCTGCACTGAAAAGATAAGAGAATTTAAAAGCCAATGTGAAATGGAGAAATAGGTGACAGTTTCATAGAGAGATACTTGATATGAACCTACAAGGATGGATATGATTTGATTCTAGAGAGGGAAGAAAAGATCTACTTCGAAAGAGTCCAATTATGAGCACAATGGTGGACAAACAATGAAGACACTCATCTGATTAAAGTCATTGAGCTCTTCTGCCAGATATCTTGAAGATTGAAGAGTATCAACATCATTTGCCAATGAAGTTTGCATTGCTCAACCTATAATTAAATCTAGCAGATTCTAAAAAAATATTATTGGAAAGTTATAACCTTCTAGTTTGTGACAAAATCTATGAAGAAAATTCTTAGGATCTTTAAAACAAACAAGATTACATAAAATTATTCCTCTTTCAAGGTGTTCTTTTTCTTTTTTCTGTCTTGAAGTTTATCCTGTTCAGTAAATTTTGGCTGTCATAGCGTTAAATAAAATCCAACTTTAAAATATTTCTTTTGGATTTTAGCCAAGCTTAAATTGGTAATAAAGTAATGATATACAACTCCCCTCATTATATTCCCAACATTTCTCTCTCTTCTCTGTTTTTCTCTCACTCCTTCCCTCTACCCAAAAGCAGTCTTCTTTAAGCTAGAAGTTTTGCAGTAATTGCTTTTTCAATATTCTGAAATCAGTGTACCTCTCCTTATTTATTCAGCATTTTGAAAATAACCAGAAAGTTCTTTACGCAACCAAGGGAGAATGACATCTCACACTATAGCCTGGTGTGGTGATGCTATGAATGCAAAACATTTGGAAAACTTGGTTGGGGTATATTTTGTAGCCTGTCAGAAATGTCCTGCTTAAGGAGTATACAGTGCACAAGCTTTTCTCATATAACAATCTTTTACTTCAAATAAATGCTGAAAGCCTTTTTCTGACACAATGTTCATGTCACTAAAACTCTTTTCCAATAGCTTCCAGAGAAGAGCAATTCATGCATTCCCAATGCTTTCTTTCCTTCAAAAGAGTCCTTCTCCCCATAAGACCCCTAGAGTTTCAGGGAGGCTGAGACGGCTGTTTTAAGAATGCATATTTTAAAACTCTATTTTAAAAAATGTAGGCTTTTTATTTTTAACACTGGAAGTGGGAGAGGAGGTGTTTTCACTCTATGAAAATCAAAAGTAAATGCCATTTTACTTCTGATCCCAAGAGTATATTAATTGTTTGTTAGAAGTTTAGGGGACCATTCAGTCCTTTTGGGCTCTAGGATTCTGAGATTAAGGGAGCATATAATCAAGGATGACTGTTCAAATGGAAAATTGAATATCACATTATTAATACGGGATGGTACTCTACAACTCACTAAATTCAGGGTTTCTGATGATGCTAGAGAAGATGGCTTTGACTTGAAGTTGAGATGAAGTTTCTTCATCTATTTCCCTTCTGAATTTAAGACATTTGGCTCCATATCAGATTGAGTTATATAACCATATGTTTTGATTAATTGGCTTCATTGAGTTAATCAATTCTTTTATACTGTCACTGCCCTAACCATTATTTCTTCTTTTATTCATCTTTCAAACAGGTGTTGGTGTATGTGTGTTTGCATCATGAAGGATTTGTAACAGATATAGTTGTAGTTTTTTTTTCTTTTTAAACTTTTAAACCCTGGGATTTCTAAAACTGTATTTCTGGTTTTTGTTTGCTTGCTTGTTTTGCATATAGATAACATTTTAGATCATTATAGACATCCCATACTACACTTTTTTTTCCTCAAAACTCATAGAATTATTGTAGTGTCTTCCGATGCTTCACTTTAAATAAAAAAGTTGAACACAACCTTTTTATGTATTTTTTTTCTCCTTGAATATCTATAGTTCATATTTTCTTTATTCTTAAATTAAAAATAAAATTGCATGTCTAGGTCACAATTTTAACCTTTGTGAGACTTTTTGATCTGCATGCTCAAATCTTCCGTTCAAGAAAATTTTAAGTGTTCCTGTTATTTGTTTGAGTATTCCTTCTCCTCTATGCGTTGTTTTCAGCTACCTCCCCCGACCAGGTAATCTTCATACACAGAAATTAGAACTCATACATATTTTAACGCAGCCCTGGTTACTCTGTCCTATAGGCTCTCTATGAATCAGAATCGACTTGATGGCAACAGGTTTCGTATTTTTCTTTTTAATTTTAATACTTTTTAACTACTAAATCTCTTTTATTCTTGTCTTCTGAGATCTTAGTGAATATCCCAATTTTGTCTTCTACACTTACTTGATTTTCTCCATCTTGATTTTTAAATTAGTAATTGCATTGTTTAGCAAATGTATTTTTTCTAATTTTAAGTTTATTCCCTCTTCACATCTGCTTACTTTAGTTTCCTAGATCAAACATCTTCAAAATTCCCTCTGGTTTTTACACAGAATCTTTTTCAGATACATAATTTTCCTCTGATTCTTTGGAATGTTTGTCTTTTTGTGGTACATAATATATTTTTTTAATGGTTCTCATGATTTTTTCTATACTCTAATTTAACAGGAAGTTCCACTCAATGACATTTTACTTATTATAGACAGTAGCTATTGGAGCTCATCTGGAACAGGATTTCTGCTTCTTGCAGCATCTGCTTAGAGACAAAGCACTGCCATTTTATTCATCCATTCATCATTCATTCATTCAATAAAATTTGCATTTCTACTATGTCTCAGAAGTGGGCAATGGATATAGAATGCAGAACCAAGTAGATTGCTTATTTTGGCTACTTGGCCTTCAAAAGAAAGAAACAGAAAATATTCAAGAAACCAAAGCATTTCAAGAGAATAATAACACTGTTGTTATTAGCACTGAAAGTTATCCACCTGCCAATCTATGTTATTCTATGAAAAGGTAAAGAAGAGGAAACAAGCGGACAGCCATCCTCTCTACCTGTAGAGTAGGGTATAGTTTTGCTTCCTGCCAATATTTTCATTTCTATGGTGGCCTTTTATCATTATTTTCTAAAGCAAGATAATTTCCAGGGACTTCCTGGAAATTAGTGGATATTGAGAGGTTTACATGAGGAAGGGATGAAGGAAAATTCTCTAAGTTACAGACTACAGTGTTGAGTCTTCAAGGGACCAGGTGGAAGAGACAGCTACCATGTCTTTTGAAAACTGCTGAGACAACAAGCTACCCAGTGAACTCATTGTGCTGCTAAGAAGTAACCCTATCATTTACCCAACGAAACGAACAACTAGCGGCAGAAACCTTAGGATCCTAGTAACCTTAGGTAAGGACAGTTAAGGTAATATTGCTTTATGTTGCCTTTAATGAACTGAAAAGAGTCCTGCATCATTAAAGGAATCATAGACTATTGCAGAAAATTTTGTCTATTGCTGCTACAACTTCAGATTCAAGTTTAATAATAATTTTCTGAGTGCTTATTAAAGGTTTGGTTGCCAATTAAAAGGTCAACAGTTCGAATCCACCAGCTGCTCCTTGGAAACCCTGCTGGGCAGTTCTACTGTGTCCTATAGGATCATATGAGTCAGAATCGACTGGACAGCAATGGGTTTGGTTTTTTGTTTGTTTGTTTGTTTTTGGTGCTAAATACTGAGAGAGAATAAGTTTTTCATGTGAAAGTGAGGATCTCCCTATTCAAAAAGGATCCCTGTGGGATGAGATGTTTTCACTGATGATCCAGATAGTTTAATAGACAAATGTCTTCTTCCAGTTTGATTGTAGCCACAAAGAGTGAATCAGGTGAGAGGAATATAATTTGGGACTACATAATTCAGTTGTTTCATGGAATAAGTAAAAGAAACCCTGGATCATAAACATGCCTCGGAGCTCTCTGATGCATGCAGAGCCAGCGTGGAGCTCTGAAAATTTGCCAAGCCATCCTACTAGGTATAGCACAACACTAACAGGGACTAAAGAACTGCAGAACACAGAAACTTGGAGTTGGAAGAAACTTCAAATGTTATCCATTCCAGATCTCTAATATAATTAGGATGTGATGGTCTAGCCTCTACCTGAATCCCTCTGAATAGAAGAAACATATTAAGCCCTAAGTAGGTTTATCACTGTGCTGGATAGTGCTCATTCTTAGAAATTCCTTGCTTATAAATTTTTTTCCTTGGTCCTCAATTAATTCTCAGGAGTCTGAGTGAATAAGCTCAATAATATTTACTCAGTAATAACTTCAGATTTTTAGAGATAGCTACTAATACACCCAGGATCTTATTCAAGAAAAGTATCTGCTATTCTATCAACTTTTTCTCATGATACAAGGTTCTGATTCCACTTTATCTATGTCTTTGGCCTTTTTTTCCCCAATCTTTTAATTTTTTAACACTCTATTTGAAGTACTGCCTGTGTGGTTTGATCAGGACAGGAACAGAAGACTATTACTAGACAAACTCAGTAGAGAGGAGAAGGATTTTCATCTAGTGGTAAACTCTGCCATCGCTAATGAGCAGGACTCATTTACCCAATGAGCTCGTTTTTCAGTCACAAGCATTTCTCCAATTACACTCTGTACTAATTTATTTAGTCATTTTCTGCTTGCTTTAGTATTTCTCACAGAAAGTAGAAATGCTTTGTATTTGATACTCTCCTTTCTCTTTCACCCACTTCTTAGCTAAGTTTATATCTTATCTTTGAAAATACTCCTTCTGACGTATGAAATCAGCCTGAGACAATGACTGGAGAAAAGTAACCTCCATCTTCAATAGGAACCTATTGGTTTGTGTCTCACACTTATTTTTGTCTCATTCTCTCTCTCCCTTCTTCCAATGTCACTCACCATTGTTGCTTAACCTTGCTAAAAAATTTTAGGAATAGGGGACTTCCAGGCAACTTGGCACTATAGACAGAGGGACCATGCTATCCTTCCACAACAAAGATCCAAAAAACTAAGTCAAACAGAGACACATGTCAATCCTGAGACACTAAGCATCAAATGAAGAAATAAAGACCTCAGCCAAGCACCCAATGGAATAAGAAACTGACTGAGAACAGAGAGCGAGGAAAGATACATGCAGAAGTCTCTATCAGCTACTGCAGCATGGATCCGCCATCTTAGGCTCCTATTGGAGATCAGCTAACAGGGGGTATGAGAAAGTAGCTTCACGGAGCTCCCAGCAGGAGACAGAACAACCTGTAAGCAACAATATACGCTTTCCCACCTCCCACCCTTCTTCATCCCCACTCAGCCTCCTCTGCTTCCTGCGGCCACAGTCTCTTGACTGGGGAAACACCTGCTTCACCCTGGTGTTGCTTGGATTCCTCCCACCGGCACTGGCCGGCTCCCTAAGTGCCATTTGTTGGCTGCTGCTGTTGCTTTTTTCCGCTTCTTTGGATTTCTTCCTTACCTCTCACCACCTCCCCCTCCATTCTCTCAGATACCTGGCTCTGTGTGCTATCTTGGCTTCTTCCTAAAAGGCTTCAAAACACTGATCAACTATGAAACTGCTTCTCAGCCCGTGCCAAGATGCTGGTGGACCCCTGGGGCTTTTTTTCTTTGTTTGTTCTGATTTTTTCTGTTTTGAGTTGTTTGTTTGTTTTATTTTTCTTTTCTTGGCTTGGGAGCCCTTCGAGTGGTGCAATAGTGTGCATCTTGGGAGCTACACCCTTATTCTGTGCAGATGCACAGTGACATCCCTGGGGACATTTCTTTCTTCTTGTTTTTTTTTTTTTTGTAGTTTTATTTTCTTCTCTCTCTTTTTCCCTTTTTGTATTTCTTCATTTCCAGTTTCTTGTCTCTCTGTACTTACCTTCCCTTCCTGTCTTTTGAATACATGACACTGTGTGACACCTCTACCCCTTCTAGACAGGCTGTACTTCATGGCCTGGGAGAAACTTCCCAGGTTCTGACAGCTGCACCAGTGGATCCCTGGGGGCTTTTCTTTTTCTTTTTCTCTTGTAATTTTTATTTATTCTTTTTTTCTTTTACCCTTTTTCTTTTTCTTTTTCTCCATTTCTCAGTCTCTCATCTCTCCACTCCAACAGCAAGCTACCTTAGCACACTTTTTTGTTTATTTGTGTGTATGGTTTTGGCTCCTGTTCCCCTCTCCTCTCTCTCCTCTTTCCCATATGCATCTTAGCTCCACAGGTCACAATCTTCCCCCTCCATCCTGCCTACCTACACCATGTGCTAAACATCACACTTGCAAGCAGCACAGGCATGGCCTACTGGAATGTGCCTTGCACTGAATCCTGGCCTGTCCTGTTGGCCCTAGTATGTGCCACAAGCAACCCATCCCAGCAACTCTCCTTCATCTGGACCTGACCTGCTGTACCATATGTGAATGACTGACCCTGACCATTGGAGAAGGAGGTGAAAAGTATCGTGCCCACAGATGAACAAACAACAAAGAACACACAGTCCGTCTGCTCTGACATAACTAAATAAAACAAAAATCAGGATGAAAAAAATCTACAATCAATAAATGAGGACAATAACTACGGAATGCCCTAGAGACAGCAGATAATATCAAAAGATATAAAAAAACAGGACAGGATATTTCCAGTAGGCATCCAAAATAAAACACCAGATAAATTTCCAGTAGAAGAAAAGACACTAGAACTACCTGATAGGAAATTCAAATCTCTAATATTCAAAATTATCCAAGATTTGAAGCAAAAAGCAGACAAAAATGAAGAAAAAAGAGACAAATTCATGGAAAAGGCAGACAAAAAAAAAAAATGAAAAATACAGACAAAAAATGGAAGAATTCAAGAAAATAATACAGGAACAAAATGCTAAAATAAATTCACAACTAGAAATCATACAAAAACAACAATTCAAAATCCAGAAGATAAACAACAAGATTTCAGAAATGCAGAGTGTCATAGAAGGTCTAAGCAGCAGGTGTGAAATGATGGAAGACAGGATCAGCAAAATTGAAGACAAACACTTGGTTACAACACTGTTTGAGGAAAAATCAGAAAAAAGACTCAAGAAAAATGAAGAAACCCTGAGAATTATGTGGGATACAATCAAAAGCAAAAATCTAAGAGTGATCAGAGTTCCAGAACAGGGGGAGAAAACCGAAAACGCAGAGAGGATCATTGAAGAATTGCTGACAGAAAACTTCACCAATGTCATGAAAGATGAAAAACTGACTATCCAAGAACCTCAATGAACCCCATATAAGATAGACCCCAAAAGAAAATCACCAAGGCATGTCATAATCACACTCGCTAAAACCAAAGACAAAGAATCCTGAGAGCAGCTTGAGAAAAACAAAAAGTCACATACAGAAGAGAAACAATAAGACTAAGCTCCAGTTATTCAGCAGAAACCATGAATGCAAGGAGGCAATGGGATGACATATATAAAACCTTGAAAGAATAAAGCTTCCAGCCAAGAATAACATATCATGCAAAACTCTCATTCAAATATGATGGTGAAATTAGGTCATTTCCAGGTAAACAGAAATTAAGGGACTATGTAAAAACCAAACCAAACTTACAAAACTTATAAAAGAGAGTCCTTCGATCTGAGAACAAACCACATCAGACCACAGGCTGAATATAGGACACAGGATTATACTAGCCAGATACCAACCTGGGAAATGACCTCTTAAGGATTATGCAAAACCAAAAGAATTACAACAGGGAACTAGAGAGGTTAATCTGTAAATGACGACAGCATCAGAACAGTAAGAGAGGGAATAAACAGTGTAGGTATAGAACCTTCTAATGGAGAGGAAGGCAAGGTGATACCAAGTAGTAATAGACTGGTTCAAACCCAGGAAGATAAGGGTAAATTTCAAGATAACCACAAAGAAAGTTAACAAACCCACTCATCAAAAAAACAGAGTAAACTCCAGTGGTCTCACCCCTTCAGGAACAAGGGAGAATGAAGAGAACATGATACAAGGAAAATATTAGTCCAAAGACCTAATGGACCACAGCTACCACAACCTCCACCAGACTGAGTCCAGGACAGGTAGATGGTGCCCAGCTACCACCACTGACTGCTCTAACTGGGATCACAGTAGAGGGTCCTGGACAGAGCTAGAAAAGGATGTAGAACAAAATTCTAACTCACAAAAAAAGGTCCAGATTTACTGGCCTGACAGACTGGAGAAACTCAGAGAGTGTGGCCCTAGGACGCCCTTTTAGCTCAGTGGTGAAGTCACTCCCGAAGTTCATGGTTCAGCCAGGGATTGGACAGCCTCATAAAACAAAATGGGACTAATGAGGCACAGAAGTCCAGGGGCAAGGACTAGAAGGCAGTAGGGGACAGGAAAGCTGGGATAGGGAACCCAAGGTTGAGAAGGGACAGTGTTGACATGTCATGGGGTTGTTAACCATTGTCATAGGGCAATATGTGTACTAACTGTTTAATGAGAAACTATTCTGCAAACCTTCATCTCGGGTACAAAAAAAAAGAATTATCTATGTGAGATCAAATTGACAACAGCAACTCAAAAGGTTTGATGGGAAGCCTAAGGGGCAGTGAGTTGAAGATAATGGTGATGGAATAATTTGGAAAAGGATAGTGAGAATAGCAGCACAACTGGAAGAATGTAATTGATGTCACTAAATTGTACATGTGGAAATTTTTGAAATGGTGTACCTTTGGCTATGTATATTTTCACAAAAAAACAAAGGTCCTCCAAGATCAAGAAGGGGGAGTGTTGACATGTCATGGGGTTGTTAACCAATGTCATAAAAAATATGTGTATGTCTTTTTAATGAGAAACTATTTGTTTTGTAAACCTTATCTAAAGTACAATAAAAAAAAATTCAGGAATAGACTAAATCATTCTCTCAGTCAAGAAATACTATTGGTTTGTCTACTATGTACAAAACATTGAACCAAGCATTGGGAATCAATGGGATAAAGGAGACGTAATCAGAGACTCCTATTTTGGCTCTGCATTTTCAATTATTACGTCAAATGAAAATAGTATTTATTTTACATAGTATATGTCAACACCATGTTGAGCCTTTTCATACCTGATATAAATTAATCCTCATAAAACCCTGTAAGTTTATTATTGTTATCCTAATTTTTCATTTTGTGAAACTGATGTTTAGAGTAGTTTTGAAACTTGCCTAAATCTCACAGCTAGTAAATGGATAGTCTTTTTGTTACTTACTTATTAGTAAGTTTACAATCCAAATCTCAGATTATCCAACAGCAAAGTTCACTATCTCCAGAAGAGAGTCTAATAAATTTGTGGCATTATTTGGAGTATCTTTTCAGCAATCATCATTACATCTTCCTCTTACCCTGTCAGTTTTAAATGTTATTCAATTATCTGGGTTTACTTAAGGCAAAAGCACATCTTATTTTCGGGAAAGGTAGTTTATTCTACCCAGAGATGGCTGTCTAGTTCATTGCTCATTTAACTAGCCAGAGGAGTCGGGAGCCTCTGATTTGTTTACAACAGATTTAGAATTTCATTGAACAAATAAAGCCGCACTTCATAAAGACTTAATGATTGTCAGAGGCACTTACGAACGTAACCAGGTGGAATACAAAAGCAGTTTAAAGACTGCATAAAATGCAGAAAAAAAAGCTACTACGTTTCATCTCCAAAGCCAATATGCTAGAGGAATTGATTCGGTAATTGTTGCCTTACCTGCTGAAGTGTAAGGGCATTTTACCCAAAACAGTGTGATGCCATGTATTATTTTTTTAGATCAGATCCTCTTGATGCAAGGTGATTGTAGCAATTGTCCAAATGGTTAGAATAGAGTCATTCAATGGGCACCAAAGAAACTGCTATTGCCTGAGAAGGATGCTGTGTAGGCTCAGATCCAGGGAGTCATTTAGAAATAAACTACTGAGGAAACAACTTCTCTTCAAAGAATTAAAAAAAAAAAAAAAAAAAAAAACAACTTTATAGTCAAGTTTGTGTCACCCAAGCCTTCTATCAAATTAGCCGTTTAGATAGGCATGAGTACTGTAAGATTTGACTTTTGCAGTGGTTAAGAGCTTGGCTGCTAACAAATAGGTTGGCAGTTCAAATCCACCAGTGGCTCCTTGGAAACCCTGTGGGGCAGCTGGAATCAACACAACAGCAATGAATTTGCTTTTGGTTTAAGTCCTTCCCTAGGAATTTTTATCTGATTGTTTGTAATTTTTACAAGGCTCTTGAAGTGAGCCTTAGGAGAATCTATGCCTCTATCATATTAACTAACTATTAACCAATCACCATGGAGTCGATTCCCACTCATGGCAAGCCCATGTATGCAGAGTAGAAACATGCCCCATAAGGTTATCATGGCTGTGACCTTTCAGAAGCAGATGATCAGGCCTTTCTTCCAAGGTGTTTCTGGGTGGGTTTGAAACACCAACCTTTTGGTTAGTAGCTGAACCCTTAACAGTTTGTACCTCCCAAGACTCACGGTATCAAATTAGCCGTTTAGATAAGCACAGTACTATAGAATTTAACTTTTTTATTTAGTTAAGTCCTTCTCTAGGAATTTTTGTTTGTTTTTAATTTTACAATGCCAGCATTAAATAATGCATTTTTAAAAGAGGATGTAACCATATAGATATAAAATGAACACATGTCAAAGATTTTATCTAACTCATTAATTAAGGAGAGACCCAGTAAGATTCTACTTTAAATTATCAAAGGAGAATATAAAGGGAAAATGACTATATGGACCCTTCAGAAATGCTAAAATAAATTTGCTAGATAGATGCAAAACTTGTAAAACTTGTTATTACCTACAGGGCAATGGTCAACTGAAATCTCTACTGGCTAGAATTTTTAATGTTATGAACCAGAATGTTTGCATAATTCATCAGTTTTCTGCAAGTTACAGAGTTGTAAAATAGCTCAAAAACAATGAAAAGCAGAGGTAATCTGGAGAGAAGTCTTAGAACACTCCATAATCTTTTGGTCCATGTCAAAGTGTTAGTCAATTTTTCTGTACTAGAATCTTACTTTAAGTGAACATGAGAAAAGTTTGACTTCTTCAGAAATATTTCAAATTCTTAACAAGAAAAGGTTAATGGAGCAAGCATTTTCTATGTATTTTACCAGAAGAAATTAATTCAAACATAGATTCATTGTAATAAACAGCTATTGAGTACTGATTAAAAATAAAGCACTTCAAAACAGAAATGTAATTAGCCTTGGCAAAATAAGTTCATCTGATGTTATCTCTCAGCTTCTTAGAGCAGACATTAGATAAATCAGAAAAAAAATTGGATTTAGTCTATAAAATATCAAAGAGTCTCCTGTTTCAGGAATTTCACAAAACTAATTTGAAATGGCTTTACTTATACTCCAAAAAGGCAACTTGATCCTCCAAAAAGGCAACATCCACCCACTCTCTAGCCCAGGTACTCCTTGAGCCAAGGACACTTTTGAAATACTTACCTCTTGCCAAAGATGCTTCCTAATAGCATGCAAATTATTGGAGCCAAAAAAAATCACACCTCGATAAGAAAAATGACTTGGGACGCTTGCCAGCAGCATTTTGTGACTGATAGAATATGATATATTGCTGACTTTCATCAAAAAGTTAAGAACATCTAACCTTGGGCCCTTTCTTCAACCTACATCGACATCTTTCAGGAGTCCCCGTACTGTCCCTTTACTCAAGAAAATGTCTTCTCCTTGGTATGTCCAGTTGTTGTTGCTGTTGTTAGTTGCCATCAAGTCAATTCTAACTCATGGTGACGCTGTGTGTACAGAGTAGAACTTCTCCATAATGTTTTCAAGGGTGTGACCTTTCAGAAGCAAATTGCCAGGCCTCACTTTCAAGACACCTCTGCTTGGGTTCAAAACACCAACATTTTCTGTAGTAGTCAAACACACAACTGTTCTCTCCACACAGAGACTCCTACATCCAATTAAGATTTTTATATGCATTTAAACAATCAAGTAAATTCCTGTTAGGGAACAATTGGGAGATGAATATATGTGTAAGAGAACATATCTCTTCACCTAAAAAAACATACAAAATTCTCTAAAATAAAGGATTCTAAAGCATTTAATATTGAAGTTATCAAAGATTTAATTTGATTTGGATCCATAATCAAAGCCACGAAAGCAGCAGTCAAGAAATCTAATGACATATTGCATTGGGCAAATCTGCTACAAATAGCCTCTTTAAAGTGTTTAAAAGCTCAGGAGAGTACACAAATAACCCAAATAAGAAATGAAATGGGGGACATTACAAAAGATCCAACTGAAATAAAAAGGATCATAGCAAAGTATTATGAAAAACTATACTCCAACAAATCTGAAAACCTAGAGGAAATGGATAAATTTCTAGAAACACACTACCTGCCTAAATTAACATAAAATGATATTGAAAATATGAACAGACCCATAACAAGAGAAGAGGTTGAAAAGGTAATTTTAAAAACTCCCAACAAATAAAATCCCTGGCCCAGATGGCTTCACTGGGGAATTCTACAAAACATTCTGTAAAGAGCTTACTCCAGTACTACTCAAACTATTTCAGAACATAGAAAAAGAAGTGATACTTCTGAATTCATTCTATGAAGCCACCATAACCCTGATACCAAATCTAGGCAAAGACACCACAAAAAAAGAAAATTACAGACCAAAATCTCTCATGAATATAGATGCAAAAATTCTCAACAATATTCTAGCCAATAGAATTCAGCATTGTATCAAAAAAATAATAAGCCATGACCAAGTAGGATTCATACCAGGTATGTAAGGATGGTTCAACATTAGAAAATCAATCAAGATAATCCACCACATTAAAAAAAAGGAAAGAAAAGAGAAACACGATCAGCTCAATTGACATAGAACAGGCATTTGACAAAGTCCAACACCCATTCCTGATAAAAACTCTCAATAAAATAGGTATGGAAGGAAAATTTCTCAACATAATAAAGGGCACCTATGCAAAACCAACAGCCAAAATCACTCTTAATGGAGACAGGCTGAAAACATTCCCCTTGAGAACAAGAACAGAGACAAGGATGGACTTTATCACCACTCCTATTTAACCTTGTGCTGGAAGTCCTAGCAATAAGGCAAGAAAAATAAATAAAGGGCATACAAATTGGTAATGAAGAACTTAAACAGTCCCTATTTGTGGATGATATGATACTATACATAGAAAAACCAAAAGACTCCACAAGAAAACTACTAGAACTAATAGAAAGATTCAGCAGAGTAGCAGGATATAAGATAAACATAAAAAATCAGTTAGATTCCTATATACCAATAAAGATAACTATAAAAAGGAAATCAGGAAAACAATACCATTTATAATAGCCCCTAAAAAAAAAAATACTTAGAAATAAATCTAACCAGTGATGTAAAAGACCTATACAAAGAAAACTACAAAACACTACTGCAAGAAGCCAAAAGAGATCTACATAAATAGAAAAACATACCATGCTCATGGATAGGTAGACTCAACATTAAGAAAATGACAAGTCTACCCAAAGTAATTTACAAATACAAGGCAATTCTGATCCAAATACCAGTGACATTCTTTAAAGAGATGGAAAAACTAATAATTAACTTTATATGGGAAGGGAAGAGGCCCCAGATAAGTAAAGCACTGTTGAAAAAAAATAATAAAGTAGGAGGCCTCACACTACTTGACCTCAGAACCTACTATACAGCTATGGTAGTCAAAACATCCTGGTACTGGTACAACGACAGATATATTGACCAATGGAACAGATTTGTGAACCCAGATGTAAATCCATCCACCTATGGTCAACTGATCTTCAGCAAGAGTCCATCACATGGGGAAAAGACAGCCTTTTTAAAAAATGATGCTGGCAAACTGGATGTCCATCTACAAAAAAATGAAACAGGACCCATACCTCACACCATACACAAAACCAATTCAAAATGGATCAAAGACTTAAATATAAAGCCAAAAACTATAAAGTTCATAGAAGAAAAAATAGGATCAATGCTAGAGGTCCTCATACATGGCATTAACAGAATACAAACCATAACTAAAAAACACATAAACTCCAGAAGATAAGCTAGATAACTATGATCTTCTAAACATTAAACACTTATGCTCCTCAAAGGACTTCACCCAAAGAGTAAAAAGAGAACCTACAGACTGGGAAAAAAAAAATTGGCTATTACAAATCAGAGAAAGGTCTAATCTCTAAAATCTACAGGAAAAGCCAACACCTGTACAACAAAAAGACAAATAATCCAATTAAAAAATGGGCAAAGAAATGAACAGACCCTTCACCAAAGAAGACATTCAAGCAGCTGACAGACACATGAGGAAACGCTCATGATCACTAGCCATTCGAGAAATGCAACTCAAAACCACAATGAGATACCATCTCACTCCAGCATTACTGGCAAGAATCAAAAAAACAGGAAATAACAAATGTTGGAGAGGCTGCGGGGAGATCAGAACTCTTATGCACTGCTGATGGGAATGTAAAATGATACAATCATTTTGGAAAATGATATGAGGCTTCCTTAGAAAACTAGAAATAGAAGTACCATATGATCCAGCAATCCCACTTCTAAAAATATATCCTAGAGAAATAAGAGTCCTCACATGAACAGACGTATGCACATCCATGTTCATTGCAGCATTGTTCACAATAGCAGAAAGATAGAAACAACCTAGAAGTCCATCAGCAGAGGAATGGATAAACAAACTATGGTACATAAGCACAATGGAGCACCGCTCAACAATAAAGAATAATGATGAATTT
Source organism: Trichechus manatus latirostris (assembly GCF_000243295.1). Lineage (NCBI taxonomy): Eukaryota > Metazoa > Chordata > Mammalia > Sirenia > Trichechidae > Trichechus > Trichechus manatus. The sequence continues at coordinate 19,399,573 of NW_004443947.1, read as the reverse complement.
GCAAAGTATCTCAAAACGTGGCTGAATCTGGAGGGCTTTATGCTGAGTGAAATAAGTCAATCACAAAAAGACAAATATTGTATGAAATCACTACCGTAAAAACTCATGAAAAGGTTTACACACAAAAAGAAACAATCTTTGATGGGTATGAGGGAGGGGAGGGGTTGGGATGGAAAAACACTGAATAGACAATAGATAAGTGGTAACTTTGGTGAAGGGTAAGATAGTACACAATACTGGGGAAGCCAGCACAACTTGTCCAAGGCAAGGTCATGGAAGCTCCATAGACACATCCAAACTCCCTGAGGGATCAAAATTGCTGGACTGAGGGCTGTGGGGACCATGATCTCGGGCAACATCTAGATCAACTGGCATAACAGTTTATAAAGAAAATGTTCTACATTCTACTTTGGTGAGTAGCGTCTGGGGCCTTAAAAGCCTGTTAGTGGCCATCTTAGATACTCCACTGGTCTCACCCCTTCGGAAGCAAGGGAAAATGAAGAAAACTAAAGCTATAAGGGAAAGATTAGTCCACAGGACTAATGGACCACAACTACCATGGCCTCCACTAGGTTGAGCCCAGTACAACTAGATGCCTGGCTACCACCACTGACTGCTCTGACAGGGATCACAATAGAGGGTCCCAGACAGAGCTGGTTAAAAATGTAGAATAAAATTCTAACTCACAAAAAAAGATCAGACTTACTGGCCTGACAGAGACTGGTTAAATCCCGAGAGTATGGCCTCCAGACACCCTTTTAGCTGAGTAATGAAGTCACTCCTGAGGTTCATGCTTCAGCCAAAGATTAGACAGGCCCATAAAATAAAATGAGACTAAAGGGGCACACCAGCCCGGGGGCAAGGACTAGAATGCAGGAGAGGACAGGAAAGCTGGTAGTAGGGAACCCAAAGTTGAGAAGGGACAGTGTTGACATGTCTTGAGGTTGTTAACCAATGTCATAAATCAACATGTGTACTGTTTAATGAGAAGCTAGTTTGTTCTGTAAACCTTCATCTAAAGCACAATTTTCAAAAAGGAAAAAAATCAAAGTGTTTAGAAGCTAAGATGTCACTTTGAGGACTAAGGTGTGTCTGACCGAAGCCATGGTATTTTCAGTGGGCTCATATACATTTGAAAGCTGGACAATGAAGAAAGAAGACAGATGAAAAATTGAAGCATTTGAATGATGGTGTTGGTGAAAAATATTAAATGTAATATGAATGGCCAGAAGAATGAACAAGTCTGTCTTGGAAGAAGTACAGCCAGAACGCTCCTTAGAGGTGAGGATGGCAAGACTTGGTCTCGCTTACTTTGGACATGTTATCAGGAGGGACCAGTCTCTGGAGAAGGACATTACGCTTGGTAAGGTAGAGGATCAGTGAAAAAGAGGAAAACCTTCAATGAGATGGATGGACACAGTGGCTGCAACAATGGGCTCAAGCGTAGCAACAATTGTTAGGGTGGCACAGGACTGGGCATTATTTCATTCTGACGTACATAGTTCACTGTGAGTCCGAACTGACTTGAAGGCAACTCACAATAACAACAAGTCTATATCAACATAACTATTTTAGTTAAGGAAAGAGGAAGGACTTATAAACACATTACTCATTCAAATTATATAGTATATGACATTAATTTTCTGGAATGATTTAGAAATGGAGTGTAGGGATTGGTTTATATGGGTATTGAGGAGATAACTATAAATGCCTTTCAATAATTATAAATGATTATCTTCACAAACTATATATTATTGTTGTTACGTGTCCTTGAGTCAGTTTTATATAAAAGAATGAAACTTTGCCTGGTTCTGTGCCATGCTCACGATAGTGGGTATGTTTGAGCCCATTTTTGCAGCCACCATGTCAATCCATCTTATTGAGGGTCTTCTTCTTTTTTGCTGACCCTCTACTTTACCAAGCATGATGTTCTTTTCCAGGGACTGGTCCCTCCTAATAACATGTGCAAAGTACATAAGGCCAACTCTTGCCATCCTCACCTCAAAGGAGTATTCTGGTTGTACTCCCAACAAGACAAATTTGTTCTTTCTTCTCGAAGTTCATGTTATATTCAATATTCTTTGCCAATGTCATAATCCAAATGTGTCAATTTTCCTTTTTTATCATCCAGGTTTCACATGCATATCTGGCAATTTAAAATATCATGGCTTGGGTCAGGTGCACCTTAGTCCTCAAAGTGGCCTCTTTGGTGTATAACACTTTAAAGAGGTCTTTTGCAGCAGATTTTCCAATGCAATACATCATGTGAGTTCTTGACTGCTACTTCCATGGACAGTCATTGTTGATCCAAGAGGAATGAAATCCTTGACAACTTCAATTTCTTCACCATTTATCATGATGTTGCTTATTTGTCCAATTGTGAGGATTTTTGCTTCTTTTATGTTAAGGTATAATCCATACTGAAAGCTGTAGTCTTTGATCTTCATCAGTGAGTGCTTCAGGTCCTCTTCATTTTCAGCACGCAAGGTTCTATCATCTGCATATCATAAGTTATCAACGAGTCTTCCTCCAATCCTGATTTTGTGTTCTGCTTAATATTGTCCAGCTTCTCAGATTACTTGCTCAGCACACAGATTGAATAAGTATGGTGAATGGATGCAACCCTGATCCACAGCTTTTCTGACTTTAAGCCACATGGTATCCCCTTGTTATGTTCGAACGACTGACTCTTGGTCTATGTACGCCTTCCACATTAGCACAATTAAGTGTTCTGGAACCCCATTCTTCACAATGTTATCCATAATTGGTTATGATCCACAGAGTTGAATGCCCATGAGTATTCAATAAAGCACAGGTATACCTTTCTGGTATTTTCTACTTTCAGTCAAAATTCATCTGACATCAGCAATAATATCTCTCATTACACATCCTCCTCTGAACCCGGCTTGAATTTCTGGCAGTTCCCTGTCAATGTATGAAAACAAAAAACAAATCTCCAGGAATTGATGAAATACCAATTGAGATGCTTCAACAAGCAGATGCTACACTGAAAGAGCTCACTTGTCAATGCCATGAAATTTAAAAGACAGCTACCTGGGCAACTGACTAGAGGAGATCCACAATCGTTGACTATCCCAAAGAAAAGTGATCCAAACAAATGTGGAAATTATTGAACAATATCATTAGTATCACATGCAAGTAAAATTTTGCTGAAGATTTTGCTGAAGATAAACTATATAGCCTTATCATAATAAATTTTGTCTAAGCAATCTAATATCATTTTTGATGATTAAATATCTGGAAAGGTCTTAGTATCATTATTATGAATATGGGTTGGAACTGGATCATTCTGAAGAAATAATGGGTGTCAGTTGAACTGATTTTCCCTGATAGTAGTGGAAATTTTGTTAATTGTTATGACTGTGGTGTTCCTACTTTTTGTTTTTAAACATGC
>NW_004443947.1:19367597-19395750 GCF_000243295.1 Trichechus manatus latirostris | reverse complement strand
TGCTTCTTGGAAACCTTATGAGGCAGTTTTACTCTGTCCTATAGGGTTGCTGTGAGTCTCAATGGACTCAACAGCAAGAGGTTATACATCATTTATTTCTCATAAGCTAGACACTGAAAGTAGTCCTTGGGCAGTGCAAATGAGTCACCTGCTTGGCTACTAACTGAAAGGTTGGTGGTTCGAGTCCAACCAGAGATTCCTCAGAAAAACGACCTGGTGATCTACTTCTGAAAAATCAGCTCTTCATACTCCTATGGAGCACAGTTCTACTCTGACACACAGGGGGTTGCCATGAGTGGGAATGGACTTCATGACTGGAAAGAGACTGAAATGGAGAAAGAGCATCATTGCCTCTGAGATTAAGGAAAAGTGAGAGAAAGGGATTTTAGTGTATAATTATTCCAAGACCATATACTGTAATAGAGATAGCACTGACTCTGGGCTCAGTCTGATTTGGGTTCACAGGCTACAACATCTAGCTTTGTGAATTTGTTCCTACTCAGTTAAACAGATTCCTATTCTATTTATGGATCTCTCTATCTCACGAGGTGGTTGTGATGATTAAATAAGATTACAAATGTAAAACTCCTGAAACAATGTTTAATCCATATTAACTCAGCATTCAATAAAATTTAGTTATTATTGCATCAGAGGAGGATATGATCTCCTGAAACTACACATCAGTTTGCTATTAAACAGTCTTTACTGTCCAATCCTCAGTTGCAGTGCTGCCTCCCTGATGGAACCATCACCCTTAGGAAGGAATTCCTCACACACAAGTTCCTAGCACTATTATAACCTGTCTCACTCATTTAATTTCAAAAGTGAAAGAGACTCCTGACTGAAGAGAAGCAGAGTTTAAAGCAGAAGCTGAGCCTCAAGCCTCAGGCTCAACAGGCACCACAGTGCTGAGACAGAAGTGTGCTGAGGCAGAATGCAGCAAACTATGGCTTAATTAGGTCTGGTAAAAAATTAGATGCTAATTGGTCTGCTCCTGCAACCCAAGGGACTTGCATTCTCCACTTCTTATCGGGTGGTCCGTTAGCTGTAATTTCTTTGGAGGAAGAATCTTGCTGCTGATAACTTTCTCACACCAACAGGAAGGTTACTGCTCAGAATAGCAGGGTTTGGTGCAGAGTTGGCCCAGTTCCCAATTGTGAAGTAAGCAATGTCCTTTAGCTGTCTGAATGTCAGCTGTTCTCCTTCTGCACCTTCTCATGGATATGCTAACTTCTAATACATTCTCCTCCCTCTACAGTGAACCCACCCTGGAAGCCCCTTAATAAATTGCCAATTCACAATTAGAGGTTGCTTTATATTAATAAACCTAGAGTTAAGCACAGATTTCTCATAGTCTACAAATATTTCTGATGAGAATTCAGATTATGACAGCAAAATTCTAGCACAAGATGTGATGTCTTCTGGGATCATGGATTTTCTAATCTCTTGGCTATGTTGTTGTTTTTGCTGTTGTTAGTTGCTATCAAGTCAGTTCCGACTCAAGGCAACCTCATGTACAACATCAAAACATTGCTTTCTTCATGATCATTGGTATTTGGGAGTCCATTGTTGTGGCCATTATGTATTTTGAATCTGTTCCAACCTAGAAGGCTCATCTTCTAGCACTGTATCAGACAATATTCTGCTGTAATCCATAGGGTTATCATTGGCTAATTTTCAGAAGTAGATCACCAGACCTTTAGTCTGGTTATGTTAGGCCATTTAAAAAAAAAAAAAAAAGTTGCATCGAGTCGATTCTGACTCATAGTGACAATATAGGACAGAGTAGGACTGCCCCATAGGGTTTCCAAGGAGTAGCTGGTAGATTTGAACTGCCGACTTTTTGGTTAGCAGCCAAGCTCTTAACCACTGTGCCACCAGGGTCTCTGTTAGGTCATATTAAAAAGAAGAAAAGAAACAAATTACACAGTGAACTTGACATGTCCATCATGCTCTCCCCACCAGTATCCCCTTTTTAAAGGCCTGCCTGTGCACTGCCTGGAAAGAGTAACCTTAAATAATGAGTCTCCCTCTCTCAGGGCATTTCTGATGGAAACAGGAAGATTCTTCTGTGTAAGGTGGGTGATATTTTGAAATACACTATCATGCATTTCTCTTTCATATTTCCATGCACATGACATCCTCCCTAGTCAGTCCAAGGCATCCAGCTACCTCAAAGTGGGGTGGAGCTGAGGATGGGGAATTAGAAATGTTATAGCAATAATCACAATAATCAAAGGAGAAATTATTAGTATTTTGCTAAAAGAGGATTTTGCAGCAAAATACTAAGTGTAAATGAAAAGCATTGTGTAAGGAGGAAATTTTCTCATTTATTTGAGCATATTAATCACTGTGTAGAACTCCAATCAGAGTTCATTTCTCAGTATAATGAAGACATCCTTTTGCTGTCTGATGGTAGGAGGAGAATATGATGAAGACCAAGAAAATTCTGATGTCCATTCCCTCTAGGAAGGAGGATACGAGGTGGAGGACAGGGATCAAGGCAAGAGTAAAAGGAAACAGTCACATGGTTATGGGTTCTAATCTCCAGTCTCTAGGTTGTGGTTTGGAGAAAACAATGTGTAGGAGTCTGGGAAGCTTTTCTTTGTTTCCAGTTTGGGAGTCTGTGTAGAGCACTGAAAGAATTTGACAGCCCAGGCAACTCTCATTTCCCATGCAGCATGAATAGAACCAGACAAATTAAACCCAACAGAGGCTGCGAGAGTGCTGAAACATGTAGGTTTTTTTGTTTGTTTGTCTGTTTTTCTTTCTGAGTATATTGCTGCTTTGCTCCAAGTTGGGTTCTTTTGGTAAGAGAAAGGAGGGGATAAGATATTAGGTATGAGTACAATCATGGCTGCCACGTATGGGAAGCCCAAGAAGCCTCAACTTGGTGGATGAGCTCTTAGTATCATAGGATTCCTTGTACTATACTAGATCAGGGTTTCTCAACCTTGTCACTCTGACATTTTGGGCTGGGTAATTCTCTGTTTTGGGGATGTCCTGTGCATTGTAAGATGTTAGCAGCATCCCTGTCTTTACCTACTAAATGCCTCTAGCACTCCCCCTCCCTTCCTCCCAGTTGTGGCAAACAAAAATGTCTTCAGACATTGCCAAATGTCCTTGAGTGGGCAAAACTGAACCTGTTTGAGAACCACTGTACTAGACCAAGACAATAATTAGTCAGGAAGAGATAGATAATTGCAAGGAACACAGGAGAAAAAAATTAGGTGGTAAAAGTTGGGGCTGAGTGGAGGACAAGCAGTCTGAGTTTACTTCACATGAAAACTTTCTGGAAGAAGAGTATACTGCTTGGACATTCTAACAAGACATCACCCTGGAAGACCAAATGTTTCTGGAATGAAAAGGAAAGATGGAGTCTTAAACCTGCTGTTTCGTGGGGACAGTGTTTCTGATCACATACCATAGTCATCCTGAAAAACAAAATGACTTTCACAAGCAACTGAAGAGCATTGGTGGTGAGCCCCAGAATGTTACTCATTTGAGTAACTCATGAAAGGTCTCTTGAAACTGCGGGTCAAGTCAAATAACTGCAAATTCATAACTAGAGAAGACACATTTCAACATTCTCAAGAGCAGAAAAACCACTCAAGTTTTTATCGTATTTGTTCCTATTGATATAACTTGTTATTTTAATGATTCCAGGTGGTAGAGAAGGAAAAAAAACTTAGAAATTTTTTTTTTGTTGTATGTGCTGGATAGTTATTCTGGCCAGTGTTTAAACATGAATCGTACCTAGTTGCAATACTGATTCTTGTCTAGTTTAAAATAGTGTTTATAAATCAGTGTACTAGATAGAATATTCTGGTTGTACTAACATAGTTGTCTCTTAGTTTGTTTCCAGCCTCTCACTCACTAGGGAAGTGGGCACTTGAGATGATGTGTAGATGAGTTACTGATAAACAGCAAGAACCTTCATGTTCTTTCCCCTTTTGTGTTGAAACGAGAAGAACTTGCTATACTTGATCCAGTCTAGACTAATCAGACTTTTTATTTTTTTCCTTTGTTTTTAAGTTTAGAAAGTAAACATAAATCAAATGAACCTGGTGCCCTGAGAGAGAAACTAAGAGCCATGCAGGGAAGAATGACTTTTCAAAGGAGAAACCCTATTGTCATTTCAAGGATTTTATTTCCAATTAACTTCCGTTTCTCCTGCATTTTCAACTTCTCCATTTTCATACTTAGCTCTCACCTTAAATGTTAGGTCCTCAAAGAGATTGTCCTTGACTCTTGAATACAAAAAGTAAAAAATGATCTTGTAACTCATTATAACATAATTCTGTTTTAATTGCTTGACACTCCTTTTATCTAATATTTTTTGTATACTTATTTTTTACTGTGTATCTTCTCCTATTTCCTAGAATAGTAGATCCATGAAGACAGGAACCTTACTGATCATGTTCATCTCTGGATCTCAAGTAGCCAGTACTATGCCTGGCACATAATGTTGTCGTTGTTATTTGCCATAGAGTAACCTCCAACTCATGGCGACCTTATGTATAACAAAATGAAAGGTTGCCCAGTCCTGAACCATCTCTATGATCTTTGATATGTTTGAGCCCTTTGTTGAGGCTATTGTGTCAATCTATCTTATTTAGGGTTTCCTTGTTTTCACTGATCCTCCACCTTGCCAAACATGATGTCCTTCTCTAGCAGTTGGTCTTTCCTGATGATGTGATCAAAGTAAGCAAGACAAAGTCACTTTGGTTGCATGGCACCTAGTAGGCACTCAATAAGTATTTGATGTATGAGTATTTAAAAAAAAAAAAAAAAAAAAAATATGGGCCAAGAGATTATACATCCAAGAAAGAAAGGCATAAGGAAGAGCAATCTGTCAATACAATTCTCTGAGGCTAATTTTGTAATTTGTTTCTTTAAGATTTTCCAGTGTCCTCGTGGTGCAGTGGTTAAGAACTACAGCTGCTAACAAAAAAGTCAGCACTTGAAATCAACCAGTCGTTCCGTGGAAACCCTATGGGGCAGTTCTACTCTGTCCTATGGGGTCACTTTGGGTCAGAATCGACTTGATGGCACTGGGTTTTGGTTAGTTCTACTTTTCCCCTTCTTCCCCCTAATCAAATCATCCCTGAGCAAGCACTTGCCTTTCCTAAGCCTCAATTTCTTCATTTTTAGAAATAGGGATGACAAACTATGCCCTATCACCAGCAGAAGCTATTTACCAAAAAAAAAAAACACACTGCCTTTGAGGAGATTCATACTCATAGCGACCCTATAAGACACAGTAGAACTTCCCCATAGCATTTCCAAGGGTGTAAATCTTTGCAGAAGCAGACTGCCTTATCTTTCTCCCATGGAGCTGGTGATGAGTTTGAACTGAGACCTTTAGTTTAGCAGCCCAGCACTTAACCACTGTACCACCAGGGTTCCTAGATGACATTTAACCAAAAAAAAAAAAAAAACAAAGCCATTGCCACCGAGTCGATTCCAACTCATAGCAACCCTATAGGACAGAGTAGAACTGTCTCACAGAGTTTCCAAGGAGCACTTGGTGGATTCAAACTGCTGACCTTTTGGTTACCAGCCATAGCACTTAACCAGTATGCCACCAGATGTTATTTAGGAGGATTAAAATTAAAATGGGTAATATACATGAAAGAGCATTTTAAACTGTAATGCACTGCACACTTTCCAGTCTTTCATTTTGCAAATGTGGTCAGATCAATCCAAAGAGTTTAAATCACTTAGTCAATGTTACAATATTTAAGTAGGTCTCAGGTTTTCTGACTCCAGTTTCTGTGCTTGGTTCACCGCTCCATTGCCTCCTCCAAGTTTTTCCAAGGATTTTAACCTTGGAGTAGTGAAGGGACTTGCCCAAAGCCACACACGCAGCATGCTGCAAAGTCTCTTGACTTCTTGTTTAACATGTTTTTATATTACGTCTCAATTGCTTCCATTATTATTGAAGTGTAATGAGCTCTATTCTGTTTTAATGAGTATGTTAATGTGTTGGTGTTGGTCTCAGCCCTGACCTTGTATATATTTGTCTTTGCTTCTCTGTTTCTATTTAAACTGAAAGCTCTTGGGAGGAGGAAAAGATACCAATTTAACCACTCCACTGCCTCGTACTACTGAAGGCTTAACAAACACTATTTGTTGACAATAATGGTGATAGACTGGGCATAATAACATTTCTCTTTCTCTGTAAGAGACTGGGTGGTCATATTATTTTGCATGTGGAGTTCATTTATCGCTGCTCAAGAGACAGGTACTTCAGGATTCTTCTAAAGGCTAGAAAATGGAAGCAATATTTTCCATCACCAACTTTTCTCAGCAGAATTCTGAATTTTCCCCAGATTTGGAAAGGGAAACAGAAGTGTGAAGGCCAGAGATAGAGTGTGGAGTAGAGCTATCATTATCTCTTTGTTTTCCAGGACACTGCTGAGCATAGCAAATATAAATGGCAACTGCCACATTTCATTTTCAGGAGAGCAGGTGGCCTTGAGGCAGGGGGAATTGAAAGGGTTTAGCATATACAGGAAATAAACAAACACGAAGGAAGCCGAGGAAAGCACACATGGTATGTATTCACTACAATAATACAGAATGTCTCTAATTTTAAAATAAGAGGTGTGAAGTTCTCATAGGCCACTTAATGGAATTAAAAGTAGTATAGGATTGTTAAGGCAAACAATAACAACAAATAGCATAGTGGTGAAGTACTTGAGCCTAACTACATTGATTGGTATTCCAGCTCTAACAATTCTTAACTGTGTAATTTTATACAAGTTACATGACCTGAGTCTCTATTCTCTCATTTCTAAAATGGATGTTGTGAGGATTGAAGAAATTAATGCATGTAAAACTCTTCAGACAGTGCCTTCCCATGATAAAAAAAGAAAAAACCTGTTGCCGTCGAGTCGATTCCGACTCATAGCAACCCTATACACACTTAAAAAGTATTAGTTATTACTGACCATTTTACATTTTAGGCTTCATTCTATGAATAGAGTAAAGGGGTTGCCCCTAGCTTGAAGACAGAGTGACTAAAAAATTTGAGAGGTGAAAATACTTAACTTGGGATTGTCATTGAATGAGGTAGGAAAACTAGATGCAGAGGCCTCCAAAGTCCTCCTTGCAGGTAACTATAACTCTAAAACTGTTCACTTTAACAGGTTGAGGAATTATGATATTACAAACATAGAATTTTACCACTTGTCTGACATTTTGTTGTATTGTAGTGGCTTGCATATTGCTGTGATGCCGGAAGCTATGCTACTGGTATATTAAACGCCAGTGTGGTCATTCAAGGACTGCTGGTGGCGCAGTAGTTAAGAGCTACAACTGCTAACCAAAAGGTTGGCAGTTCAAATCCACCAGCCGCTCCTTGGAAACCCTATGGGGCAGTTCTACTCTGCCCTGTAGAGTCATTATGAGTCCAATTTGATTCGATGGCAATGGGTTTTATGAACAGAGTCATCCATGGTAGACTGGTTTCAGTGGCACTTCCAGATTAAGACAGACTGTGAAGAAGGACCTGATGATTTACTTCTAAAACAAAACTGGCCAGTGAAAACCTTATAAGTAGCAGTGGAACATTGTCTGATATACTGATGGAACATGAGCCCCTCCAGTTGGAAGGCACTCAAAATATAACCGGAGAAGAGCTGCCTCCTAAAATTAGAGTTGACCTTAATGATGTGGATGCAGACCTTCATTTACTAACGCAGCAGGGCTCAAAATGAGAAGAAACAGCTGCAAACATCCATTAATACTAGTATAAGAAGTATGAATTTAGGAAAAACCAAAGTTGTCAAAAATTAAATGGAACATATGAAGATTGATATCCCAGGCATTAGTGAGCTGAAGTGGACTGCTATTGGCCATTTTAAAGAAGACAATCATATGTTCTACCATGCCAGGAATGACAAATTAAAGAGGAACGGCATCACATTCATTGTCAAAAAGAACATTTCAAGATCTATCCTGAAGTCAATGCTGTCAGTGGTAGAATAATATCCATATGCCTGAAAGGAAACCTGGTTATTATGACTACTATTCCAATTTACACACCAACCACTAATTCCAAAGATAAGGAAATTAAAGATTTTCACCAACTTCTGCAGCCTGAAATTGATCAAATATTGAATCAATATACATTGATAATTACTGGCGATTGGAATCAGAAAGATGGAAACAATGAAGAGGGATCAGTAGTTTGAAAATGTGACATTGGTTCTAGAAATGACCCAAGAGATCGCATGATGAACTTTTACAAGACCAACAACCTATTCACTGGAAATACCTTTTTTTAACAACATAAACACCAGTTATACACGTGGACCTCACCAAATGGAATACACAAGAATAAAGTTGACTACATCTGAGAAAAGAGACAACGGAGAAGCTCATTATCATCAGTCAGAACAAGACTAGGGGCTGACTACGGAGCAGACCATCAGTTGCACATACGCAAGTTTAAATTGAAGCTGAAGAAAATTAAAACAAGTCCACAAGAGCCAAAGAACAAGTTTGAATATATCCCACCTGAATTTGAGACCATCTCAAGAATAGATTTAATCTAATAATGGCCGAAGGCCAGACCAGATGTGGGATGACATCAAGGACATCATACATGAAGAAAGCACAAGGCCATTAAAAAAACAGGAAAGAAAGAAAAGACCAGGATGGATGTCAGAAGAGAATCTAAAACTTGCTCTTGAAGGTAGAGTAGCTAAAGCAAAAGGAAGAAATGATGAAATAAAAAAGCTGAACAGAAGATTTCAAAGGAGGCTCAAGAAGACATGGTAAAGTATTATAATGATATGTGCAAAGAACTGGAGTTAGAAAACCAAAAGGGAAGAACATGCTCAGCATTTCTCAAGGTGAAAGAACTGAAGAAAAAATTCAGTCCTTGAGTTGCAATAGTGAAGGATTCTATGGGCAAAATACTGAAAGATGCAGGACGCATCAAAAGTAGATGGAAGGAATACACACAGAAACTGTACCAAGAATAATTTATTGGCATTCAACAATTTCAGAAAATAGTACATGATCAAGAGCCAATGGCACTGAAAGAAGTCCAAGCTGCATTGAAGGCATTGGTGAAAAATAAGTCTCCAGGAATGGACTGAATAGCAACGAGATGTTTCTACAAATGGATGCAATGCTGCAAGCACCTTCTCTTTTATTAAATGAAATTTGGAAGACAGCTGTCTGGCCAACCAACTGGAAGAGATCCATATACAACATGTCCATTCAACGAAAGTTTATCCAGTGGAAGGCAGAAATTATCAAACAATATCATTAATATCACATGCAAATAAAAATTATGCAGAAGATAATTAAAAAATACTTGCAGCAGTACATCCACAGGGAACTGCTAGAAATTCAGGCCTGATTCAGAAGAGGACATGGAACAAGTGATATCATTGCTGATATCAGATGGATCTTGGCTGAAAGCAAAGAATACCAGAAAGATATTTACCTGTGTTTTATTCACTATACAAGGCATTGGACTGTGTGGCTCATAACAAATTATGGATAACATTGCAAAGAATGGGAATTCTAAAATACTTAATTGTGCTCATGCAGAACATGTACACAGACCAAAAGGCAGTCTTTCAAACAGAATGAGAGGATATTGCTTGGTTTAAAATCAGAAAAGGTGTGTGTCAGGGTTGTATCTTTTCATCAAACTTATTCAATCTGTATGCTGAACAAAATAAACCGAGAAATAGGACTACGTGAAGAAGAACACAGCATCAGGAAGGAAGACTCATCAACAATCTGTGTTATGCAGATGACACAACATTGCTTGCTGAAAGTGAAGAGGAATTGAAGCATTTACTGATGAAGATCAAAGACTACAGCTTTCATTATGGATTACACCTGAACATAAAGAAAACAAAAATCCTCACAACTGGATCAATAAGCAACATCATGATAAATGGAGAAAAGATTGAAGTTGTCAAGGATTTCATTTTACTTGGATCCACAATCAATGCCCATGGAAGCAGCAGTCAAGAAATCAAACAACATATTGCATTGGGCAAATCTGCTACAAAGAACTTTTTAAAGTGTTAAGAAGTAAACATGTCCCTTTGAGGACTAAGATGCATATGACCCAAGCCATGATATTTTGAATTGCCTCAAGTATATGCGAGAGCTGGACAATAAATAAGGAAGACCAAAGAAGAAGCGATGTCTTTGAATTATGGAGTTGGCAAAAAATATTGAATATACTATGGACTGCCAGAAGAACAAACATCTGTCTTGAAAGAAGTAAAGCCAGAATGCTCCTTACAAGGGAGGAGATATATATGTGTGTATACGTATATACATGTATTTATACATATACAAGGGAATTCTGCATGGTTTAAAATCAGGAAAGGTGTGCATCAGGGTTGTATCCTTTTACTCCTTCACCATACTTATTCAATTTATATGGTGATCAAATAATCTGAGAAGCTAGACTATATGAAAAAGAACACAGCATTGGGATTGGAGGGAGAATAATTAACAACCTGTGATATGGAGATGATACAACTTTGCTTGCTGAAAGTGAAGAGGACTTGAAGCACTTACTGAGGAAGATCAAAGACTACAGCCTTCAGTATGGATTACACCTGAATATAAAGAAAACAAAAATCCTCACAACTGGACCAATAAGAGACATCATAATGAAAGAAGAAAAGATTGAAATTATCAAGGATTTCATTTTTACTTGGATCCACAATCAACACTCTGGGAAGTAGTGATCAAGAAATCAAACCATGTATTGCATTAAGCAAATCTGCTGCAAAAGACCTCTTTAAAGTGTTAAAAAGCAAAGATGTCACTTTGAGGACTAAGGTGTGCCTGACCCAAGCCATAGTATTTTCAATCCACTCATATATACACTAAAGCTGGACAATAAATAAGGAAGACCGAGGAAGAATTGGTGCGTTTGAATTATGGCATTGGTGAAGACTATTGAATATACCATGGACTGCCAGAAGAACAAACAAATCTGTCTTGAAAGAAGTACAGCCAGAATGATCTAAGCAAGCATAGTGAGGTTTTGTCTCCTGTACTTTGGACATGTTATCAGGAGAGACCATTCCCTGGAGAAGGATATCATTCTTGGTAAAGTAGTAGGTCAGAGAAAAAGTGGAAGACCCTCAATGAGATTGACTGACAAAGTGGCTGCAACAATGGGCTCAAGCATAACAATTGTGAGGATGGTGCAGGACCTGGCAGTGTTTCATTCTGTACATAGGTTCCCTATGAGTTGGAACTGACTCCATGGCACCTAACAATAACAATGACATACATTTACACAAATGTATATATGCCTATGTATGTGTATATGTATGTGTGGGGGTGGGTGGGGGTGTATTTCTTTTGAGCTAAGAAACGCTGCCTCTTACAAAATGCCTTCAAATCTCCTTAGCCAGAATTAATGTTATTTCTTCTCAAATTTAAATTGTTTTGAAATCTCCTTGATAGCATCTACCAGAGTCTACAAGGATTATTTTCTATCTGTGCTATTTAGGTTTTTTATTCTCCTAGGTATGTTTTGGGAAAGGTCTAAATAATTTCAGCTCTCTGGCTACAAATATATCTTCTAGGATGGTCACATGTCTCACACTAGATCTAATCTTTTGCCACAGCTGTCAGGAAAGACGTTCTCTTTTCTAGATCAAGTGCTGTGAGGACCATGGAGGTCTGTAGCTATCTGCAGCCACGTTGATGACTCATGGAAAGAGTGTGCCTGAGAAAAAGACAAACAGAAGAAGCAAAGCTAAGAGACGAAGACACAGAATTCCGTAAATGCTGTGTAAACTTGGAAATCTAGCTGTTTTTGATAAAATTTTCCTTTGGACACCTGTTAAATGGGCACACAAATTTTATTTTTGGTTTAAGATGTTTTGAGGTAGATTTATATAATTTGAAATTGAAAGACTCCAGATTAATATAGCAAAAAACAAACAAAAAATCATTTAAAATGCAGAAAAGCACAGGGCTAGAAGTTAAAGCTGTCAACTAGAATAGCTATAGAACTGATCAGAGGTCAGCAGCAATATTCCTGTTTCAAATGCCCACTTGACTTCACAATTTTCCTGTCCTTGACTATGTTACCACAGCTTGATTGTGTTTCTTTAGTTGATTCCCCTGATCCTTGAATACAGTAGCTGCAATCTGGGACTATGTGTTCTTAACAATGATTGAGTTAGCTTAGGAATGAATGTGCCTTATCAACAGATGCCCTCCACAGAAGGCGTAATAATGATTAATGAGCTCACTTCTCTCATAATTCAAAAGTGACTTAATAGTGTGACCCATATAGTTATAGGGGAACAAACACTCAGGTGATTCATGTGTGTCTAACACCTTCCCCTCAGCCAGTTCCTTAGGGCTGGGACTTACATGCCCTTCAAATTAGGGCAGCCCTAAGTAATTAACAATGCATGGCAGATTTTAACTGGGGAGGAAACTACTCCCTCATCAATTTAAGTTTCTTTTTGAGAAACAGTGAAATAAGAATGCTCTAGCTACTTTGGAGCCCCAGTGGCACAGTGGTTAAGAGCTTAGCTGCTTAACCAAAAGGTCAGCAGTTTGAATCCATCAGCAGCTCCTTGGAAATCCTATGGGGCAGTTCTACTCTGTCCTATAGGGTCGCTATGAGTCAGAATTGACTCGACAGCAACAGATTTTGTTGTTTTTGTTGTTGTTGTATATCTACTTTTACCACTATCTCATATTTTCTTTTTGTAAGCTAATACTTGTAAAACATCTACTATGCATCCATCAGGTGCCAGGAAGTGGTAGGTGTCTATGTGTGTATGGGTGTGTGTGTATATGTGTACGTGCATGGGTAAAATACTGGTATCTAGCCTTAACTAATCTAGAAGCAGGAGAAGTTCAGTCTAAATTACCTAAGATAAAAATCTGAATAAATAGGCCTCTAATATACTAAATTAATACATAAAAATACTCATTTTTTTTTCTGTCATAGCTTAACTTCTCTTCTCCAAGTTTATGGGGAATTATAAAACTGCAGATATTTGTCTTTTCTATGAACTAGTTATTTTTTTGAACGCTCAAAGAGACCATCCAAAGATGTAAGATAGGAAAGCACAAGTTTCAATCTATTAAACACATAACTCTCATACAAAGAGACACTGAACATTTGCCAACAATTTTATTTAAGTCATTAATGAGAGAAAAAGCACTATGAAAGAGATGGTATGAAAAGGATTTGAGAAAATAGGATATATATTTCGTGGGAAACAGAGTGCTCAAATGAATGTTATTTAATATAATTGAGAGATCTCATTGATTTCTTACTATCCTATGCTAATAAAAATTTAAAATATAATTTTAGTAATTCTTAGAAAAAATGAATCTCAGATATTTACAGATTTGTCATTGGATACCAACCACATAGATTTGAAGCTCAGACATACATTTAAAGAAAAACAAGCTTCAGTTAAATTGCCTATAATACAAAAGTAGAAGAAGGGAAAAGTTTAGTTCAGAAAATTAAACAAATGATCATTATATTTAGAGTTTCTAAAAGGACACATCACCAGCAGATTCATCAACAATAATAAGAAATTGCACATAGTAATTTTACCATAAAAGACTTTCAAGATATTCAGGGTTGTTTTCCCCATGAATGGAGAAATTTCTTTAATATTCCATTTTTCCCTCATCACCTTTACTTTTGTTCTGTTTTGTTTTTTCTTTGAAATGTTGCACATATATCCAAAGCTTAAAAAAAAAAAAACAACAACAAACAAAAGCAAAACTAAAACAACTTGAACCAAATCATCAGTCTTAGTATTTGATTTTAACAATAATTATAAAAATGAAAATAATCATAATAGTAATATGACTGGGAGGGGGAAGTTATACTCCAAATATGAAAGAACCATGGCTAAAAGAGCCTGGGCGTGGCTTGTAATGCAGTGAATTATTTAATATGGCCCTTTTAACCATGCATGGTCTTATAACTCGCACACAATGATTGGGTGGGACTATGAAAATAAGGTGCCTTGTGGTCCACCAAGGGGATTGGATAGCTTCCTGCTAACACAAACAGGGTGCAGGGAATCCTGTGGGGGTAGGACCATGCAAATAAAGTGTATGGAACCCTAACAAGAGGATTGGTTAGTTTTGCCATCCTGCTAGGCTTCAAATGAACCATTCCAGAGGTGAAAAGAGAGGACCCCACTACCATTAAGAAGAGCCGGGAGCTGAGCATGTCCTTTGGACCCAGGGTCCCTGCACTGAGGACCTTCTAGACCCAGGGACAAAGAGAGCTGTGATACCAGAGATGACATGGGATGGTAAGAAGCAGTGGCAGAGAAATGGCAGCAGAAGAACCAGGAGACAGTCATGAGACTGCCCAGTGTGCTTCCCAGCTCATGGAGTGAGGTGGCTACAATCAACATGCTGACCCTCAGGGCAAGACAGCTGAACATCTCTGGGCAGGAGGTTTGCTGGCCAAGTGGTCTTTCACTGGGCATTTGTTGACGGAGCTAGGCTCACTGACCCACAGAGCTAGAGAGCTGAGCATCTTCAGGCAGGAGGCTTCATGATGTAGTGGGTACATTTGGGCACTTATCGGCAGAGCTAAAAGAGTTTTGTAACACTTGCCTGAGCAGGACAGAGGCCAAGCCAAGGGCTGAGGGCTGAGGGCTGAGTACTGTTCTGGGGTGCCAAAAGAAGACTATCCTGAGGGGGCCAAGAGGAGCCTGTCCTAAGGTGGCTGAGAGGAGCCTTGCACGGTTGAGAGGAGCTGAGAGAGCTATCTGCACTGAAGAAGGGAGACTTGGCATATATGCTTCCTGATTCTGATCACGAGTTGTAGCCTGTTGACTTTGATCCTTAGTTGTAACCTGTTACTTTCCTAATAAACCTCTTAATCGTGAGCATTGTCTGTGAGTTCTGTGTGGCCACTCTAACAAATTATTGAACCGAGTGGAGAAGTAAAGAGTGCCATGGGAGGGATAGCTGGTGTCGGAATAGGTAAAAAGGTTTGAGGGTGGCGGTATGTCTGACTTCTACCTCATAAGAATCAGCCTTGGGCTAATGTTGATGATGATTCTCTCCCCTGGTGAAGTTAGAGGACCTCTGATGTCCTGTACCATTTTTACAGGCTACCACCCATGGCAACCCACGAATAACAGAACAAAACATTGCCTAGTCCTGTGCAATGGACTGGCATGTTTGAGTCCATCATTAAGGCCATTGTGTCAATCCATCTCATTGAGGGTTTCCCTTGCCTTCACTGGCCCTCCACTCTACCAAGCACAATGTCCTTTCCTAAAGATCAGCCTCCCTCCCCTATACTAACCCCAAGACACGTCCAAAGTAAGCAAGTTGAAATCATGGACAATATTCTGTGATACATAGGGTTTTCATTGGCTAATTTTCAGAAGAAGATCATCAGGCCTTTTTTCCTAGTCTTAATCTGGAACATCTGCTGAAACCTGCCCCCTATGGCTGACTCTGCTGGTATTGGAAATGCCAGTGACATAGCTTCCACATCATAGCAACACAAAAGCCACCACAGTACAACCACCTGACAGAGAGTTGGTGGCACTGCAAATTAACTCATGTGATATGCCACCATTGACCAATATTATTAGGATTTCAGAGCCAGAAGGATATAAAGCTGTTCCCAAAAAGAGAAAGATATTCAGGACTCAGTTTCTCTTCTCTAACTGGAATCAGTAACATGCCTCTTTTGGACCCATGAGTAGCTTGTAAACAAATGCAAAGGCTGGAAAAGCTAAGTATGATATGACATAACAAAAAACATGAAATCAGCTTGGGTCTATGCAGCTATGTACAATAAGGTCAGTGAATGAGGAGAAGGGAGCATGGAGTGAGTTTGAGGCTGGCTTGGTAGTCATTTTGGAGTTCAGCGGAAGATCTCCAGGACATGGGTTCTCATCCTCATGATTCTGGGCTAGCAACTTCATCCTCATATCCTCAATGGACAAACAAACAAAACCATGAACACCTGCTATTACGTGGCCTGATACATGCATAATACTATGAGTACTTGAGGTATTCTTGTTGGAAGTGCTTAGGAGAGAAAATCTTTGTAACCATATCGAGCAAAGTCAAATTTTGCACTTCAAGTTTCTTTTGTAATTATGGTATATGCTTATCGGTAAGAATATGGGGGAATTAAAGCTTGAGGCTGTTAATGACTATGACTCTTGGAGAAAAAAAAAAAGATCAGGCAAGACTGAATGATGGAATTAAGTGTCTAAACAAAGAGGATGTTCCTTGAGAAGCAGCAGCCTTCTACATGGGTTCCCTGAGGACAAGGGCTGGCTGGGTTTGGTGATAGAAGTATCCATTACCACAAACCATCCTAGCCATAAAGCCTCAGATCGATGACAAGCTATCAAGCACAGCTCTATGGAGGTTGAATGATTGATTCTACTGCTTATTGTTTAATGTATCTTATGGCCTAAAGGAGTTGATTCCTAATAAACTGAGATTGAAGCCCCATTTTGGTGGTGAAATGACAATTTACAATTTCAATTATAGTTAACCAGGAAGGAAGACTATAGCAGCAGAATACAAACCAACAAACCATGCTACACCAAGACAATCAAGAAACAGGTCTTGATGTTAGCAGTAAAGACAGTGATTATTTTTTAGTCTTAAATGTTAGGATTTCAGAAGGACTTAGTTCAACGGGGAGTGAATAAAGGTGGAAATCTATCTTCATTAAGCTATTTGGGGGCTGGAATAATATCTTGTGCTTAGTGGCCTTGCACAGTCACTTCACCATTTAGAGACAAGGTGAAAAATAGCACAAAGCTGACCCAGCACTACTCAGTCTTCTGATACCACCTCAGTCCACCAAGTGAGTCAATACTGACCCTCCAAAGTCCAGGTGAATCATCATCTCCTTTGCGGATTTTTTTCCTAACTCTAACAGGCAGCGTTAGGCATCTCTTACTTCGTGTTTTTGTGAAATCTTCATTCACATATTCTATTCACGCACTGACAATTGTTACACTATAGTGTATACTAAGTGGCAGAGATGAATAACAATTACTATGCAAATTAACACATTGATTCATTTTTTTTTTGTTTACATATATGTCTCTCTAGGCACCTTAAAGGCTCCTAGCAGGGTGACTGAGCCATATGGGAACATAGTAATTTCTTATTAAAATTTTCATACTACCTAACATTCAGTTCAAATCGTATTTCTTGAATGTCCAGTTCTTATTACCTCCTGAACACTATGTATACTTGTTATTTTCATCCCTATATTACTTATCAATACATTTTGGATGTCTTTGTGTGTGTGTGTGTGTGTGTGTGTGTTTGTGTGTGGTATATTCTTATGTTATTCTGTCAAGCTTGTTTATATGTTACTTTGTTTATTCATTAAATAAATGTTTATTGAACACTGATACAAAAGGTTAAGCACTTGACTAATAATCAAAAGGTTGGCAGTTTGAATCCACCCAGAGGTGCCTCATAAGAAAGCCCTGGCAATCTACTTCTGAAAGAGCACATCTATTGAAACTCCATGGAGCAGAGTTTGACTCTGACACACACGAGGTTACCCTGAGTCAGAATAGATTGGATAGCAATTGTTTTTTGCTTTTGTTTATATGCTAGTACTGGTACTATGTTGTCCATACTAAGTAAGAGCAGGGATTATGTTGCCTCTTTGTCAGCTAGACCCAAAGACTCTACAACTAATTCCTTGAGGGTAAGAACCTTATTTTAGTTCTCTTTGTAGTAACTTGTTAAAAAAATATAATTAATGAATTAATTCATCAACATAGTTTTCATTTTCTCCTCTCTCTTCACGCTTGGCACACAGCTAAGCATATGTCAGAGCTGCCAGTAAGAGTAAGAGCTAATGTTTATTACATGCTTCTTATGTGCTGTTGTTCTGGAAACACCACATGTCTGTTTCGGCTTAAAAATAAAGAGTTTTTACTATGGCAAAGAAAGCGTTCCGCAAAACGGGAGCCACAGTGCTGGGAGAAAAACAACAATGTGTTCCGGGGGAGGCTACAGTAATACAAAGACTTATGGAAAAAAAAAAAAAAAAAAACACAAGCAGCAGATTACAGCTAAAACAATTTTGATTGGTTAATATGTACAAAGCTATAGGTGGCGGCTCCTCACTTGACCACCCTGGCAGGTGTTGACATCTTTTGCAAGGATAGCTCCAGGTAACAGGATTCTGGCTGATTACTAAAACCACATGTTTTCTGGCATACAGACGTCTGTAGTGTATGCTAAATTGAGTTACTTTACCATTAAGATGGAGGATTCTGTTGAACTATAAAACACAAAAGTTATGATTATATCTAATGCTTAAGGAAGGAAGAGGTTTTTGATACAGAAAAGTTATAACTTTGTAATATAAGTTTATTCTAAGTTTTAAGGGGGTTAGGTCTCCCTTGGGTTTAGGCTGAACAAGGCTATAAAGAAAACATAAGGACTCCAGCACAGGTTAGAAAAATATTTTTCAAGGGAGGGCAAAGAGGGCTTTTTCTGAGAACTTGCATAATAGTTAAGCCACATGTTTCACATTTCTGTCTAACACCTGCATGGTCTTGAATTATCTCTTTTTACCATTGGTCATTTTGTAACCTCAAACGCTTCCTCTAGCAGAGTAGGGAGGCAAAAATGACAAGCTGCATTATATAACAGAGAACTCCAAGATGGAGTCACTTAGGACAAGAAAGGATTGGACTCAGACCTTAGCTAGAAATCCAGTCACTCCAAGGGTTTAAGCTTTAGATTGCTCTTCGTCGGTGCCGAATGAAAACTCAAAGTATATAAAATAGAATCTCATTCAAATTTCCTAAAACTTTATGAAGTTAGTCTATAAATAAACCCCCCCTTTTTTTACAGAAAACTGGAAACTGAGGGTTAAAGAGAGTAAGTGACAGGTTAGCCACAGAACTATTACTCACACAGGTCTCATATTACTGAGATCAGTCCCTGGAGGAGGACATCTTGGTAAAGTAGAGGGTCAGCGAAAAAGAGGAAGACCCTAAACAAGATGGATTCACACAGTGGCTGCAACAATGGGCTCAAACATAACAAGGATCATGAGGATGGCACAGAATTGGGCAGTGTTTTGTTCTGTTGTGCATAGGGTGGCTATGAGTCAGAATCGACTTGAAGGCACCTAACAATGGCAGTGCAGATTGGCAATTTCCAGATTTTTTAATTGTGGAATTGAACAGTGATGCCTTACTTCTGGAGTGATTTCCTGAACCAGATCAGTTTCCAGTCATAAACAAAATGCACTTCCCAACAGGGAGGACCTTAGATCCAGATGTCAGTAATTCTCTGTGTTTTGCCTGCTCTGCTTGTTCATTCTCTCAAGTCCACATTTAACCTTCGGTTATCCTGGGTTGCAGTTTCCTGGCCATAAAACTAGTTTTGAC
Source organism: Trichechus manatus latirostris (assembly GCF_000243295.1). Lineage (NCBI taxonomy): Eukaryota > Metazoa > Chordata > Mammalia > Sirenia > Trichechidae > Trichechus > Trichechus manatus. The sequence continues at coordinate 19,376,326 of NW_004443947.1, read as the reverse complement.
TTTTTGATTTGGTTCTCTTTGGTTTTCTGACACCTGCTTTATCCTTGGACCCATTTTTCCCACATCTTCAGCTGCAGCCTGCTTGATGGCTGAGTTTTGAGCTTGGCACTGGAAGTCTTCCCTTTGTCCCAGACAGTTGTAGAAAAATTCCCATCTGAAAGAAAATAAATAAATAAGGAAACACAGCACTTCCTCTAAACGCAATGATTTTATAGGCTTACTTCATAAATGGTTTACATGATTCTTAAAAGAAATCTGTCCAAAACAAAAACAAAAGTACTAAGTTACATTAAATGTGTTTCTTTGTCTCCTATTTACTCACTTGCCTCTGAAGAATGTTGGATAATAATTTTACCTGTAGAGTATCATATACAATCATATTTCTCATTTAGTTATTGATTTATTTTTTTAACAGAGCTGAAGACTAGGAATCCCTAGGTAGCACAAACAGGTAAGCACTTAACTACTTGCTGAAAGGTCAGCGGTTCAAACCCACCCAAAGGTGCCTCAGAAGACAGGACTGGTGATCTGCTTCTAAAAGGTGACAGCTGTGAAAGCACTATGGAGCAGTTCTACTCTACACACATGTGGACGCCATGAGTCGGAATCAACATGCCAGCAACTAGCAACAAGAAGAAGCTTATATTAAATAGTGTTGTATTTTATTACAGTGCACCTTATTTGATTAAAATATTTCAGTAATGTTAGCAGATAACTAAAGCAAAATAATTACTTCTGCAAGAAAACAGTAGTTTTAATTTATATTTCTAATACATGTTATTCTATCCCTTTTCCACCTTATATCATAGCCTCCTTCTGCATTTCAAATTGCATACTCCAACTCAATAATAGTTAACATTTTAATGGCATATGACATTACTTTAATAAAAGTTGTAATTTTCATCCTAAGAAAGTCACATTTTCTAAAAAATCATATTACATTCTTTGTAATTTTAACTCTATCTCCATTTTTTGAATCATCAAGGTGCAAGTTTACATTAATTTTAGAAGTCATCTCTCTTAATTTGTCCTTCTTGTCTTCCAGAAATGTTTATTCTTAACAAAACCCAGTGGAAAGAGAATTGGTGAAGAACCAACTGGCAAAGAGCATGAGACCAGGCACAAAGCAGAAGAATTTAGAGCAATCAGGTTGTTACCCTCTGAGGGATTTCAATATCAAATGCATCATAAAAGGAGCATCGGAAGATGGTGAAGAAAAACTCTGGATTGCTCCAACGTGTAATTAATAATACAGATTATTTTAAACAGCTACTAAGGAATAATAATCAAATCATGAAAGTACAGTGGCTAAACTAAAATGCAAGAGAAGAAGAAAGAATGTTAAAAAAAATAATAGAAATTGTTGAATTGGTGTATGTTTTGCTGTGTATAGTCTCAACAACAATAAAAAAAATCAATAAATAAAAAGAAGAAAAAATGTTAAAAAAAATAATAATAATACATATATAAATAGGACAATTCCAGGACAATTTAAGCCTTATTCACAAACAGCAAAAACAACAGCCTGGTCCTGTGACACCAAGTAAAGAAAATAGACTCTGGAAAACATCATTCAGATAGTCACTCAGTAGCCCTCTTTGTGTTTGAAAGAGAATTTTTCTATCCTTGAGTCTTAATAAAGTTGTAACTTTCATTAATGGTGAAAAGAAATATAGCTCTCAGATCTTTATTCCTAAGTGCCTTGCTATACTTGATTTGGACTGCCAAATTTCCTGATAGGCTTATAGTCTTTTAACAAATTGGGATTAACATAGTCACCAAAATATCATAAAATATTTGTGTCAAAGGACAGAGTAAAAAAAACAGCAATCTTTTTCCTTGGTTTTCATAGTTTAGTTTCCAATAAACATGGCTCCTACATCCCAACTGCAAGACTATTTTTATTAAAAATAAATCTTAAAATAAGAGACATTTCATGAAATTGGAAGTAAATCGTTAGATTGTACTTTTCTGAAATTTGACAAGAAAATATTTAACCACTAAGCATTCATTTTGCTGTCACTTAATATCCTGGCACATATAAGACTATTCGTTGTCTTCTGCATATTATTTATGTAATTTTGTCAAGATGCCAGCTAGAAAGCAATGGTGCTCTGGTTCAGGCTTCATAGTTTGAATAGAAATCATACTTATATAAGTGAATCTTGTTGTTGTTGTTGTTTTTAGGTGCCATCCAGTTTGTTCCAAATCATAGTGACCCTATGGACAACAGAACAAAACACTGCCCGGTCCTGCTCCATCCTCACAATCATTGCAATGCTTCAGCCCATCCTTGCAGTCACTATCTCAATCCATCTCATTGAGGGTCCTCCTGTCTTTCACAGACCCTCTTCTTTACCAAGCATGATGTCCTTCTCCAGGTATGATCCCTCCTGATAACATGTCCAGAGTATGGGAGACAAATTCTCAACATCCTCACTTCTAAAGAGTAATCTAGCTGTACTTCTTCAAAGACAAATTTGTTCATTCTTCTGGCAGTCTATGGTATATTCAATATTCTTTACCAAAATCATAATTCAAATCCATCAATTCTTCTTCAGTCTTCCTTATTCATTGTCCAGCTTTCACATGCTTATGAGGAGATTGAAAATATGACGGCTTGGATCAGGCGCACCTTGGTCCTCACAGTGATATCTTTGCTTTTTAACACTTTAAAGAGGTCTTTTGCACCAGATTTGCCCAATGCAATGTGTTGTTTGATTTTTTGACTGCTGCTTCCGTGGGCATTGATTGTGGATCCAAGTAAAATGAAATCCTTGACAACTTTAATCTAACAGCACCTAACAGCAGCAATAGGACAGTGTAGAACTGCCACACAGGATTTTCAAGGAGTGGCCAATGGATTTGAACTGCCAACCTCTTGGTTAGCAGCCCAGCTCTTAACTACTATGCGATCAGGGCTCCATTAACAACAACCAACCCAAACCAAACCAAACTCATTGTCATCAAGTCAATTCCCACTCATAGTGACTGCAGCATATTACTATAGTACCTTATCCTTCTTCTGTTTAAAGTAATTTAATAAAATGTCAAACAAAAATATTAGTATCTACTCAAAAAGAAGATACATCTTGGAATAAGATTTAAAGTAATGCAAACACCATAGAAAACTTAGATACTACAGATTAATAATTTTATGAAAACTGAAAATACAAGAAGCTGCTAAGGAGCATTTTAATGTTCTTTATTTTTTATTGTGCTTTAAGTGAAAGCTTACAATTCAAGTTAGTCTCTCATATAAAAATTTATACATACACTGTTATGTGACCCTAACTGCTTTCCCTATACTGTGAGAACACTTTCCTCCTTTCCAACCCAGTTGGTGTCAAGTGCTTTATCTTCAGTCTCACTAATTCTGACTTCCATTGCCTCAATTCTGCTCCTATGACTTTCTATTGAGTCGTCTAATTCCGAAATTTTATTGTTAATCTTCTGGATTTCTGATTGCTGTCTCTCTATGAATTCTTGCAGCCTATTAAATTTGTCATTATGCTCTTGCATAACCTTTTTGCTACTTCTTTGTCTGTTCTTTTGATTTCTCTGATTTTTGATGGATTTCCTTCCTAATTTCTTGAAGAGTTCTATATATTAATCTTTTGTATTCTGCCTCTGGTAATTCCAAGAAATTTTCTTCCTCCAGAAAATTCACTGATCCTTTATTTTGGGAGCTTGCTGAAGCCATCATGGTCTGCCTCTTTACATGATTTGATATTGACTGGTTTCTCTGAGCCATCAATAAGTTATATTTATTTTATGTTTGCTTTCTGTTTTCTAGCTTCTTGTTTTGTTTTGTTTTGATATGCCCAGATAGGCTGCTTGTGTGAGCCAGTCTGATTACTGATGCCTTTGAAGCTCTAACTTCCTATCACCAAGTGGTTAGAGCTGTTACTAGGTATGTGAACCCAGGAGTCTGTTTCTTTTTCTTGAATGAATCCAGCTCAGGTATCCAGGTTGTAGGTCACTAAGTGTGTAGCACAGGCTCTCATCTACAGTCCTAGACAGCCATAGGTGATTGATGTAGGCACAGGTATCTTGCTTCAGTAGGGGGTCAAGCGCTGAGCAAGGCAGGGGGCTGAGAGCTGCCCCTGAGTGTCTAGGAGGAAAGCAGTTACCTGTTCCCTAGAGCATGTATGTGGGTGGGTTTTGCAGCCAGACTATGAGTACCCAATGCTGTTGGCTGTAAGGAGTGGGGGACACCACTTATTCTTGGACCCCTGTAGCAGGTGGCTAGGTTGTGTAGGTGGAAACACCATTCCTGAGGCTCCTGATGTGGGTAGGTGAGGACACTGCTTAATAGGTAGAGCAGTGTTAAATGTCATGAAACTGCCACTTCACCATACAGCTGAAATAGTTGAAGTTAGACTTCAGGTATATGCCCTGTTGTACTGTGGTAATGAGGGTCTACTCTGTTGAAATGGGCCCACTCAGGTCTGTGCTGAGGTGAAAGGCATTCAAAGTCCGTGGACTCCTTATGCTTTTGTCTAGGCAAAGGAGTTGTGCCTACCCTGAGTTCCCGGCTTAGGGGAGCTGGCAGATTATTTTTTCCCTGTTTGTTAATTTGTTCCCTCTCCAAGGCCAGGAGAATGGCTCAGGGCATGTGACAGGTCCTACTTCCAGTCCAGAGGACTTGGCAATTGCTGAAGATGACCCGGGATCCGGTGCACAGTGGGGAGGGGGCATGTAAATGGGAGAGAGATTTTTCTGAAAGGGGGTGTTTTTTGAATCTGCGTGGTAGGCCAGACGCAAGTAGTTATCTTTTGCCGATCGAGTGCTGCTTTTCACTGGTTTTGGATGCCCGAGTAGACTCTCTTCTGTTGGGTCTCTCCTGATGTGCAAAATGCCTCCCGAGTGTCACTGCTTACCTCACCGCAGATGCAAGCCAATCCAGCCTGAAGGGCACCAGCTCCAGTTGGGTCAAGCCCCAAAACTCCTTGCTACTTCCGAATCGTCTCTCCCTCCCCCTGCCACTCTGTCCTATTCCTCAACTTTGCCTTTGCTGTTCAGGCCTTCTAGGATGTCATATACAATCAGTTCACTTGTTTTTTGGGGTCTTTTTTCTTTTTTTTAAATGTTCTTTAACTGTTATCATTCACTCATCTAAAACTTTCATTTTTCCCCCATGCCTAAACAGAAAATTGCCCATTATTATCCTTTCTTTAATTCAACTCCAGATACTTGTTCTGACTTCAGAATTCTTAAAATTTTAATGAAACTAAGTGTCAAAAATCATATTTTGTCAATTTGGTATTATCTATCAAAACTAAAAGTGCATATGACATTTGACATATTGATTTCATTATTAGAAATTTATGCTACAAATACACCTGAACAGATATAAAAACATGAATATAAAATGATGTTTAATGCAGTATGATTTGTGATGAGAGAGACAGAATGTGCCTAAATACCATCAGTAAGAGATACGGTATGTTATAGTATATTCATGCTGTGGTTAAATTATGACGTCATTATTAATGTGAAAGTAAAGTACAAATATACATACTGATATGAAAATATCTCCACGATGTATTATTTCAAATGAATAATGTTTAGAACTAGTTTTTTATTGTATAAGCCCCCCCTTTTTTTCTAAAAAAACTTGTACTGTATTAAATATAAAGAAAAATAGTAGTGGTTTGTAATGGTTTTAGTTCTCTAATATTTTATATTCTGACCATGTGTATATATAATTTTTATTTGGTAAAGCAAAAGAAACATGTTGGCAATAATAACAACAGCATTAAAAACTATATATATATATATCGGTACATAATTTTCTCTTTGAAATTCCTTGCTTACCTAAATTCTTTTCAGAAAAAAAATTTACAAAACTATATAAATGGAAACTGTACAATTCAATAAAATAGCCCTGCAGTGATTATCCAAAGTTAACATTACTATTTGCATAGCATAAAAGAGCAATCCATTGCCAACTTGCTAATGGTTACTCAGTCATAGCCTATAAACCCGGCAATATACAAAGTGGCCTTGGCATGATTACTCAGAGTTCTCATTATGAACACAAATTCTCAGTCTTCATTCAGGTGATGAAAATTCCTTTGAAACCAATCAGATTGTAATAACTATAATTTTCTGGGAACTATCCCATAAATAAAAAATCAAGCAAGAAGAAAGGCATTTCACAATCTAGATAGAACAGAAACTAAAATTAAGAACTGCAAGCAACAGTAGAACAGAATTTTCTAATCCTTTAAACTGTTTGCTCAAGCAAGATGATGTAGAACAAGTGGAAAATTAAAATCTATTTATGATAATAGATTTAGAATAATACTTATAGGATGTTAGATACAAGAAAAAGCACTATTACAGCTATGCTTGGTACCAGATATATCAGGATTTCTCAAGCTTGGTACTATTGACATTTGGGACAGATAATTCTTTGTACAGTGGTCTGTCCTGTGAATTGCAGGATATTTAGCAGCATCTCTGGTATCTACCCACTAGATGACAGTAGCACCCCTCCCCACCACTCCTCATCTTTAGTTGCAGCATCTAAAATTGTCTACAGACATTGCCAATTATTTCCCATGTGGGCAAATTGCCTCTGTGTGAAAACCACCAAGATAGATCATATTGACTGATTCTGTGAGTTTTTAAAAGCTTGTACCATGAGAAATATTATATCACAATTCAGTATCCAAATATCCATATATGTACATGGTGATTTGTATGAAATATTTAATAATAACTTTGACATGGACACTGATCAATTGAAATGAAAAATGATGGTAATGCTAGAGGGGCCTGCTGCACCAGATAGAAACCCTTTAGCTTATAGACTTTGGGAAGGTTTTTTTGGGGGATCCAGGTGAGTTGCTGGCATCCAGGGGGTAGAGGGCACTAGAGGCCATAGAGGTCCTGATTATTTATTAGCTGTTAGACAAGTATTTCAGTTTTGGGATGACTAGTTCTGCCTGTCCTGAATGTTCAGTATACCAGTACACCACTACACACTATAGAAACAAGTATTTTTATGAAACAATAACTAGCTATAACAATGTATGACGTTGTCTCTTTCTTCCTGTTTTTTTTTTTTTTTTTAATGCCAGCACTATCTAATAAATTTTAAGCTTGCTCTTGAACATTGAGCAGCTAAAGTGAAAGGAAGAAATGATGAAGTAAAAGAGGTGAACAGAAGATTTCAAAGGGAGGATTGAGAAGACAAAGTAAATATTATAATGGCATATGCAAAGATCTGGAGTTAGAAAACCAAAAGAGAAGAACCCACAGAGCATTTCTCAAGCAGAAAGAGCTGAAGAAAAAATTCAAGCCTTGAGTGGCAATAGTGAAGGATTCTATGGGCAAAATACTGAATGACACTGGAAGCATCAAAAGAAGATGGAAGGAATACACAGAGTCACTGAACCAAAAAGAATTGGTCAATGTTCAGTCATTTCAGGAGGTAGCATATGATCAAGAACCAATGATACTAAAGGAAGAAGTCTAAGCTGCAATGAAGACATAGATGAAAAACAAAGCTCCAGGAGTTGAAGAAATATCAATTGAGATGTTTCAACAAATGGATGCAGTGCTGAAAGTGCTCACTCATCTATGCCAAGAAATTTGGAAGACAGCTACCTGGCTAATGGAGTGGAAGAGATCCATATTTATGCCTATTACAAAGAACAGTGATTCAACCAAATTCAGAAACTATCCAACAATATCATTAATATCACATGCAAGTAAAATTTTCCTGAAGATCATTCAAAAGAGGCTGCATCAGTTCATCCAAAGGGAACTGCCAGAAATTCAAGGAGGATTTAGAAGAGAACGTGAAACCAAGGATTTCATTGCTAATGTCAGATGGATCTTGGCTGAAAGCAGATAATACTAGAAAGATGTTTACCTATGTTTTATTGACTATGCAAAGGCATTCATCTGTGTGAATCATAACGAATTTTGGATAACATTGTGCAGAATGGGAATTCCAGAACACTTAATTGTGCTCATGAGGAACCTGTACATAGATCAAGAGGCAGTTGTTACAACAGAACTAGGGGATACTTCATGGTTTAAATCAGGAAATGTGTGCATCAGGGTTGTATCTTTTCACCATACATATTCAATCCATATGCTGAGCAAATAATCCCACAAGCTGAACTATATGAAGAGTGTGACATCAGGAAAGGAGAAGGACTCATTAACAACCACATTATGCAGATGACACAAGTTTGCTTGCTGAAAGTGAAGAGGACTTCAAGCACTGACTGATGAAGATCAAAGACTAGAGCCTTTAATATGGATTACACCTCCACATAAGGAAAACAAAAATCTTCACCACTGGACCAATAAGCAACATCATGATAAACAGAGAAAAGATTGAAGTCGTCAAGAATTTCAGTTTACTTGAATCCACAATCAACCCCCATGGAAGCAGCAGTCAAGAAATCAAATGATGCATTTGCATTGGGCAAATCTGCTGAAAAAATCCTCTTTGGAGTGTTAAAAACCAAAGATGTCACCTTGAAGACTAAGGTGCGCCTGACCCAAGCCATGGTATTTTCAATAGTGTCATATGCATTGGAAAGTTGGATAATGAATAAGAAAGATCGAAGAACACCTTTGAATTATGGTGTTGGTGAAGACTATTGAATATACCATGGACTGCCAAAAGAAAGATGAAGAGAGTTCCAGCAAAATGGCGCTCTAGGCAGAAGCACCACAACATCCCTCCACAGCAAAGATCC
>NW_004443947.1:19365630-19366833 GCF_000243295.1 Trichechus manatus latirostris | reverse complement strand
CCATCTTTGCTTCTTCCTGAGGGGCTGTGGAGCTCCGTTCGAGTGCGGAGCTGCTTCCCGATCTGGGCTGCAATGCTGGTGCGATCCTGGGGCTTTTGTTCGTTTGTTGGTTTTGAATGGTTTGTTTGTTTTCTTTTCCTTTTCTTGATTTGGGAGCCCTTTCTGGACAGGCGGTCCTGCGTGGCAAGAAGACTTCCCCCTTGGCTTGCACAGACGTGCAGAGGGATCCCTGAGGACATTTGTTTTTACTTTGTTTTTGTTTTTGTTTTTTCTTTTTTTTGGGGGGGCCTTTCTTGTTCTATTATTTTTAAATTTGTTTTGTTTTCTTTTCTCTCTTTTTCACTTTTTGTCTTTCTTCATTGGTCAGTTTCTTGTCTCTCTATATCTTCCTTCTCTTTCTGTTCCCTCAATACCTGGTGCTCTATACCTCTATGCCTTCTACACAGGCTGTACTGCAACACCTGAGAGCGATTTCCCCAGACCTCATAGCTGCACTGGTGGGATCCCTAGGAACTTTGCAGTTCTTTAACCTTTCCGATTTTTATTTATTCATTCTTTTCTTCCTCTTCCGCTTTCTGTTTTTCTCCATTTCATAGTCTCTCATCTCTCCACTCCGAAGGCAAGCTCCCCTAGCACTCTTTTTGTTTGTTTGTATGTTTTTGGCTCCTGTTCCTCTATCCTCTCTCCATATCCAACTTAGCCCCACAGATAACAATCTCCCTGCTTCATCCTGTCTACATTCACAATGCACTTGACATCACACCACCAAGCAGCACAGGCACGGTCTACTGGAATCTTCCCTGCACTGATTATTGACCCGCCCTGGTGGCTGTAGTAAGTGCCACAAACAACCCATCCCAGTAACTCCTCTTCAGCTAGACCTGCCATGCCATACCATATCTGAGTGACTGACCCTGCCAATTGGAGAAGGAGGCAAAAAGTATTCTGCCCAGAGACAAGCAAACAACAAAGAACACACAGTCCGCCTGCTCAAACATAGTCAAAATTTTTTTTAAACAAAGGGAAGAAACAAACAACTTTACAATCAATAAATGAGAAAAATAACTACTGAATGCCCCAAAGACAGCAGACAATATCAAAATATTTACAAAAATAGGACAGGATGGTTCCAGTAGGCATCCAAAATAAAACACCAGATGACTCTCCAGTGGAAGAAAATGCACTAGAACTACCTGATAGGGA
>NW_004443947.1:19352162-19359241 GCF_000243295.1 Trichechus manatus latirostris | reverse complement strand
AAAAGAAAGATCAAGTCTGTCTTGGAAGATATACAGCCAGAATGCTCCTTAGAAGCGAGAATGGGAAGACTACATCTCACATACTTTGGACACTTTATCAGGAGTGATCAGTCCCTGGTAAATTAGAGGGTCGATGAAAAAGAGGAAGACCCTCAGGAGATGGATTGACACAGTGGCTGCAACAATGGGTTCAAGAGTAATAAAGATCATGAGAATGGCACAGTACTGGGCAGTGTTTCATTCTGTTGTACATAGGGTTACTATGAGTCGGAACTGACTGGAGGCGCCTAACAACAGGAACAGCGTCTAATAAATGGAACTTATTAATCACATTGATAGGTCATAATTCACAGTTTGATTAATCCTGGACTCAGTAGGTGCCATCTCAATCAAATAAGTATGACTGAGTTGTATTTATGTAAATAACTTCACTGATTCCGGAAGCTTCCTTGTGTGATGACACATAGGTTTGGTTGTTGACAAAATAGTGGCCTAAGATGGGACCTAACATAGGTGCAAATGGCAACTGCCTGATATTTAAAGTGTAAGAGCTATTGAAAAGTATCCCTAATTCAAGGTATGAAACCTACCACCCTACCTGAATTTCTCAGTGTGACCAGGCCTTTTAGGCATTTATCACTGAGATCCTAGTTTAAGTTCAGGTTCATTTATGGGTAGTATAGCAATTAAATTTATTATTAATAAATTATAATTTCTAATTAATTTATTATTTAACTTCTTAGCATAAATTCAAAGGTAGTATGCTATAGCGGTTAAGAGTATGGACGTGGGAGTCCTCCAGTATTATATGTACAACCTTACTTTGCTGCTTCCCATCCATGAGTCTTTGAAGACAATTTACTTTGTTTCTCTAAGCATCCCTTTACTTTTCTAACAAGTGAGAATAACAATAGTATCTAATTCATGTAGGTGTGAGAATAAAATTATATAATATACACAAATTATTTAGCTCAGTTATCAGCCCATGGTAAGATCTCTATGAGTATTACTATTAACAGTAATAATAACTCCAACAAGTTAATAATGTGACAGTCAAGCCATGTCATTTTGTGAGTCTCAGAAACAGGAATTCTTTAATATGATGAGTTATAAAAGAATGTCGAAGTTTCCTGCAGCTCTAGAACAAAGTCAATTAGATCAACTTTTCCACAAACCATTTTAAGTCACCTGAGGTCCCTATGTAACAATCACTTATGTAGATTAATAATTGAAGTTTTGTTTTGTTTTGTTTTGTTTTTTTAACCTACGTGGATAGAATCAATATAGTACTGTAAAGGATAAAAGCTGTCTGATAAAAATATTTTTCAGTAAAATTTTCCAATTTGAGGCATCTGGAAGATTTTGGAGAACAAACTGTGTTGCTATTTTTGGATGCCAAGTTTAACTATAGTTGGGCTTTTTTGGTTTCTCTTATTATTTTTTTTAACCCCTTGATGTAAATTGTAGAAATGTTCTACTGAATTGAGCCTTGTATATGCGCACGTCTGTTACATTGCATTCACATATGCCATCTCCTTAATAAAATGTTAGATTGACACCAGTATCCTCAAGTCCTTCAAATGTGAAACTTTTAGGGGGTGTTCTCTATGTTAACAACTGGCAATCCTCCACACAATGTCATCTGGAAAACCCAGGAAATGGGGAAAACCAAAGTCAAGTACTTTCCCTAGTAGGAAAATAGGCATTTATATCTGGTGTTTTCTTTCAGAATTTTAAGTGTTAGGTCCAGTTGGGGTTTTTCCAGTATATCAGAAACTTAATCTGTTTGGAGAAGCAAGGCATACCAGTAGTGAAATAAAATAATATCTTTTAAATCCAGGCAGTTGCACCGTAATTACTTTTGTGCTTTCAGCTAACCCTGGTGATCCTTTGTCTCATCTACCAATATGAAATAAAATGTAAGAACTAAAAGATCACAGAGATCAATTAATTCAACTTGTCTTTATAGAGATGCAAAAATTGAGTTAAACATCCTCTGTCTTTTCTTACCTTCTTAGTTTAGAGTTTATTCTCAAAGTTTCTAGTAAAAAGATTTTCAATATATCTTCAGATGACAATAGCAGTCTTCTCGTATGTTTAAAATGAATAAGCAGCCCATCTCTTCCACTTAATACAACAAAAACATGTGAAAAAAAATCCAAGGACTCTGAAAAGAAAATAATAGGAAGATAAATTAAAAACTTTAAGGGTGATGTGATCAGTTTTCTGCCCTCCTCCGCCCCATCTCCCTTGTTACACGCAGGACAACCTAAACCTGCAACAGCACAAAGGATGTTGCCATGGAAAACTCTCTGCTCAATGGACTGGAAGAAGGGCCCCTAAGAAAGAGAAAGTGCACTGGGAACCCTATGTTTTATTTTTCTGTCACACTTCTGCCCTGGAGGAATACCCCAGATCCCAAGCTTTAATCCTGTTGATGTAGAACTGGTAACAGAAGCCAAGCTCACTGATTTGCCCTGGAGAAGAATCTATTGCTAGGAGATGTGCAATAGTGTGGGAACTTTAAAATCCTGAATTTCTGGTCATAGGACAAGTAGGGGGAATCTCTGAGAGCCAGTGAGATTGGAGAGATTGTGGAGAAGAAAGAGTTCGAAAAGGAATCACAAGCAGCTATGTATGAAGTTTTCTTTGCGCACATGTGGCGCTCATCCAAAAACCAAAGGCTTTGAGAACTGAGTTATGCTATAGACCACCCTCTAGGTACCAGACTAGTCCCTTGGTAGCACATAAGCAGGGTAGATCTGAAATGAAAAGATAGGGCTTTAAAAACCTGACCTGAAATTAGAATGGCAGAGCAGATAAGGTATAACCAAACCAAAAAACCAAACTCGTTGCCGTCGAGTTTATTCCAACTAAATAGTGACTCTATAGGACAGATTAGAACTGCCCTATGTGGTTTCTAAGGAATGGCTTGTGGATTTGAACTGCTGACCTTTTGGTTAGCAGCTGAGCTCTTAACCACTGTAATGAGGTATAACAGGACTTAAAACCTGACTCAAACATAGCTAGTTCCTTGTTAAATAAGTAATAAAAAAAGCATTTTCCAGAGAATTTTAACAGGACCTAGAATCTCAGAACATAATATATCAAATGTCGAAGACATAATATAAAATTATTCAACATACAAAGATACAGGAACATCTCAGCAACTTTCTAGGGAAAAGAAAATCAAAATTAACAGATGCCAAACACACAATGATCCATATGTTGGAAGAACCAGACACAGATTTTAAAGTGGCTATTACAATCAGTTTCATGAAGTAAAGATGAAAACTCTTGAAACAAATGGAACGATTGAAAATTTATAAGATAAATTTATCTTAAAAATAGAAATTTTAGAACTGAAAAATAAAATAACAAAAAAATTACTGGATGGATTAAATAGCAGAGGGAAAATGACAGAGCAAAGATTTGATAAACTTGAATACAAACCAATAGAAATAATCTAATCTTAACAGTAGAAAAAAGATTGAACAAAATAGTGAACAAAGTCTCAGAGATCTGTGAAACAATAACAAAAAAATCTATGTCACTGAAGTCTCAGAAGAACAGGAGATTTATGTCTAAAAAAAAAAAGAAGAATTAATGTCTCAAAACTTCCAAATATTTTGGAAATATAAAAATCTATAGGTTTAAGCTCTGTTAACCCCAAACACTCTGAACTCATTAATATATATGCATATATAAACAACAACAACAACAACAAAAAAACAAACCTGTTGCCTTTGAGTCAATTCTAACTCATAGAAACCCTGTAGAACAGGGTTGAACTGTCCCATAGGGTTTCCCCGGAGGGGCTGGTGGATTTGAACTGCTGACCTTTTGGTTAGCAGCCATAGCTCTTAACTACTATGCCACCAGGGCTCCATATATATATATATGTGTGTGTATATGTATATATGTGTGTGTGTGTGTATAAATTATCCATATACATCCTAATGAAACTGCTTAAAACCAAAGATAAAGATTAAACAAAAAGAAAAAGAAAAAAATTAAAGCCGCCTAATCTATTTTACTTTACAATGACATACATTAACACATGATGTATATAAGAAACAATAATGCTAATTAATGACGGTGAATTTCTCATCATAAACCATGAAGAACCTGAAGACATATTTGAACATATTTTAGAGTGCTGCAATCAAACAACTGTTAATCAAGAATTCTATATACAATAAAAATATTCTTTAGGAATGACTGTGAAATAAAGGCATTCTCAGAAGAAGAAATATTTACAGACTTTGAATCTTTTTCTAGGATTCAATCAGTGAACCTGGCTGCTGCTATCAGCATCACCACTGTAAAAGAAATGCTAAAGAGAGTTCTTCAAGCAAAAGGGAAATGATGCCAGAGGGAAACTTGGAAAATCAAGATTAAGAGAGGTGAAACATAAATGGTAAATATATGGGTAAATACAACAGACCATCCTTCTCCTCTAAAATTGTTTAAAATATGAATGACAGTTGAAGACAAACATTTAAGATTGTCTGGTGGGATTTTTAATTTATGAAGATATAATACATACGACAATTACCAAATAAGGAGTGAAGAGTAAAGGGACTTAAAAGATTTTAAGGATTCCACATTTCATTTGAAGAGGTGACACATTCCTTCTAAGTTAACTGAGAAAGTGTCATGTATATATTATAAACTCTGCAACAACCAAGAAAATAAATAAAAAACAGGTATACCAAAAAAAAAAAAATACCTAAATAATTATTTCCAACTAACTTGACCTAAGTTACATGTATAGAACCCTCCATCCAATAACATGAGAATACACATTCTATTCATATGCACATGGAACATTCACCAAGATAGATGATATCCTGGACACAAAGAAGTTGACAAATTTACAAAAATAAATTCTGTAATACTTATCCTATAAGCATAAAAGAATTTCACTGTAAATCAAAAACAGAAAGGTATCTGTGAAATCCCTTTATAACTTGAAAATTAAACAATCCTGTATAATCACTGGGTCAAAGAAGAGGTTCTCATCTCAAGAGAAAAAAAATATTTTGAAATGAATTAAAATGAAAATACATAATATCAAAATTTATGGGATGCACCAAAAACAGGAGTTAATGAAATTTATAGCATTAAATGTATATATTAGAAAAAATAATAAAGCCTTAAAATCACTAATTTGAGCTTCTATCATAATGAACTAAAAAAAAAAAAAAGAGCAATAAAAGCCTAAAGAACACAGAAGAAAGGGAATAAAAAAATACGAGCAAACATCAATGAAATTAAAAACAGACTAACGTAAATCAGTAATAAAAGGTGGTTCCTTGTAAACATTAATAAAATTGATAAAAATCTACCCAGTCTGACAAAGTAAATAAGTGAGAAAACACAAAGTTCAAATATCAGAAATAAGGTACACCCCTATAAACTCCACAGACATTAAAAAGTTAATGAATAATGTTGCAATGAACATTGGTGGTCATATGTCTATTTGTGTGATGGCTCTTATTTCTTTAGGATATATTCCTAGGAGTGGGATTGCTGGATCCTATGATATTTCTATTTCTAGCTTTTTTTTTCTTTTACTGTTGTGCTTTAAGTGAAAGTTTACAATTCAAGTTAGTCTCTCATACAAAAATTTATATATACATTGTTTTGTGACCCTGCTTGCTCTCCCTATTCTGTGACAGCACACTCTTCCTTTCTACCCCGGATTTCCCGTGTCCATTCAACCGGCTCCTGACTCTCTCTGCCTTCTCATCTCGCCTCCAGATGAGAGCTGCTGATTTAATCTCATGTAGCTATTTGAGCTAAGAAGCACACTCTTCACGAGTATCATTTTATGTCCCATAGTCCAGTCTAATCTTTGTCTGAAGAGTTAGTCTTGGGAATGGTTTTAGTTTCTGGCTAACAGAGAGCCCAGGGGCCACATCTTCCAGGGTCCCTCCAATCTCAATCAAACCATTAAGTCTGGTCTTTTTACTAGAATTTGAGTTCTGCACCCAAATTTTCTCCTGCTCCGTCAGGGACTCTCTGCTGTGTTCCCTGTCAGGGCGGTCATTGTGGTAGCCGGGAACCATCTAGTTCTTCTGGTCTCAGCAGATGAAGTCTCTGGTTTATGTGGCCCTTTCTGTGTCTTGGGCTAATACTTTCCTGTGTCCATGGTGTTCTTCACTTTCTGTTACTCCAGGTGGTTTGGGACCAATCGATGCATCTTAGATGGCCACTTGCAAACTTTTAAGACCCCAGACGCCACTCACCAAAGTGGGATGCAGAACATTTTCTTAAAAAAACTTTGTTATGCCAATTGACCTAGATGTCCCCTGAAAGCAAAGTCCCCAGACCCCTGCCCCTCCTACTCTGTCCCTTGACATGTTTGGTTGTATTCAGGAAGTTTCTTAGCTTCGGTTTAGTCCAGTTGTGCTGACTTCGCCTGTAGTGTGTGCTGTCCTTCCCTTCACCTAAGATAATTCCTGTCTACTTTCTAGTTAGTGAATACCTGCTCCCTTCCTCCCCACCCTCGTAACGATCAAAGAATGTCTTCTGTGTTTAAACCTTTTCTTGGGTTTTTATAATGGTGGTCTTACATGATATTTGTCCTTTTGTGACTGACTAAGTTCACTCAGCATAATGCCTTCGAGATTCCTCATAAGATGTTTCACGGCTTCATCGTTATTCTTTATCATTGCGTAGTATTCCATTGTATGAATATACCATAATTTGTTTATCCATTCGTCTGTTGATGGACACCTAAGTTGTTTCCATCTTTTTGCTATTGTGAACACTGCTCCAATGAATATGGGTGTGCATGTATCTATTCATGTGCTAGCTCTTAATTCTCTAGGATATATTCCGAAGAGTGAGATTGCTGGATCCTATGGTACTTCTATCTGTACCTTTTTAGGAAAGCGCCAAATTGATTTCTAAAGTATTTGTAATATTTTACATTCCCACCAACCGTGTATAAGTGTTCCAGTCTCTCCACAACCTCTCCAACATTTATTATTTTGTGTTTTTTGGATTGATGCTACCCTTGTTCGGGTGAGATGGTATCTTATTGTACTTTTGATCTGCATTTCTCTAAT
>NW_004443947.1:19340239-19348147 GCF_000243295.1 Trichechus manatus latirostris | reverse complement strand
CTCTTAAAATTCTTTCTTTATCTTTGGTTTTGGCAAGTTTGATTATAATATGTGTTGGTGACTTTCTTTTGGAACCTACCATATGTGGTGTTCGAGGAGCATCTTGGATAGATATCTTGTCATCTTTCATGACATCAGGGAAGTTTTCTGCCAACAAATCTTCAACAACTTTCTCTGTATTTTCTGTTATACCCCCTGTCCTGGTTCTCCAATCCTTCATAGGTTATTTCTCTTGATAGAGTCCCACATAACTCTTAGCTTTTCTTCATTTTTTAAAATTCTTTTATCCGATTTTTCCTCAAATGAGTTGGTGTCAAGTGCTTTATCTTCAGTCTCACTAATTCTGACTTCTACTGCCTCAATTCTTCTCCAATACTTTCTATTGAGTTGTCTAATTCTGAAATTTTATTGTTAATCTTCTGGATTTCAGATCGCTTTCTCTCTATGAATTCTTGCAGCCTATTAAATTTGTCATTATGCTCTTGAATAACCTTTTTAAGTTTTGTTACTTCTTTGTTGGTGTGTTCTTTAGCTTTTCTGCTTTTTGATGGATTTCCTTTCCAATTTCTTGAAGAATTCTATATATTAATCTTTTCTATTCTGCCTCTGGTAATTCCAAGAAATTCTCTTCCTCCAGAAAATTTATTGATTCTTTATTTTGGGAGCTTGCTGAAGCCATCATGTTCTGCCTCTTTATGTGATTTGATATTGAGTATTGTCTCCGAGCCATCAACAAGTTATTATAATTTTTTAAAATTTTATATTGGTTACTGTGTCCTAGCTTCTTGTTTTGTTTTGTGTTGATATGCCCAAATAGGCTGCTCATGTTCGTTAATTTGATTGTTGGCGTCTTTGAAGCTCTAACGTCCTGTCACCAGGTAGTTAGACCTGTTACTAAGTACGTGAGTCAGTTAAATTTTCTTGTATGGATTCAGCTCAGATGTCCAGGTAGTCGATCACCAAGTGTGTGGTGCGGGGTTCTCACCTACAGTCTTAGACAGGCATGGGTGATTGGTGTAGGCACAAGTATCTGGCTGCAGTAGGGGTTCATGCACTGAGCAGGGCAGAGGACTGATGGCTGTCCCTGAGTGTCTGAAAGGAAAGCATTTCCCAGTTCCCTAGAGTGAATAGATAGGTGAGTTTTGACCATGAGCACCCTACGTTGTTGGCTGTAAGGACTGAGGGGCATCACTTATTCTTGGACCTCTGTCGCAGGTGGCTAGGTGGTGTGGGTGGAACGATCCGTCCTCAAGCTCCTGATGTGGGCAGGTGAGGAGCCTGCTTAATGGGCAGAACAGTGTCAAACATCACAAACCTGCCACTTCACAGCTGAAACAGTTGAAGTTAGACTTCAGGTATATACCTTGTTGTACAGTGGTAGTGAGGGCTTATACTGTTGAAATGGGCCCACACAACTCTATGCAGGGATGAAAGGCATTTAAAGTCTGTGGACCTCTTATGCCTGTGCCTAGGAAAAGGTGTTGTGTTAACCCTGAGGTCTTGGCTTAGGGGAGCTGGCAGCTTATTTTTTCCCTCTTTGTTAATTTGTTCCTTCTCCAAGGCTGGGAGAATGGCTCAGGGCATGTTAAGTGTCCTTCTTCTGGCCCAGGGACTCAGCAATTGCTGAAGCTGACCCAGGAGCCAGTGCACAGCGGGGAGGGGTGGGGTAAATAGGAGATAAGTTTTTCCCAAATGGGTTTTTTTTTTTTAATGCCCACGATAGGCCATACGCAAGTACTTATCTTTAGCCGCTGGAGTGCTATTTTTCACTGGTTCTTAATGTCCGAGTAGACTCTACCACTGGGCCTCTCCCGATGTGGAAAACACCTCTGGAGCCTCACTGCACACAGGAGGTGATCCAGCCTGAAGGTTTCAGGCTCCCACCGGGTCAGGTCTGGCAACTCCTCACTGCTTACAAACCATCTCTCCCTCCCCCGCCACTCAGTCCGATTTCTCAACTTTGCCTTTGATGTTCAGGGCTCCTAGATAGTCATATACAATTGATTTCACTTGTTTTTTCAGGTCTTTGTTGTAAAAGGGACCACAGGAAGAGTCTGACTAGTCCGCCATCTTGGCTCCACCTCTATTTCTAGTTTTTTAAGGAGGTTTCATATCGTTTTCCATTGTGGTTATACCACTTCATATTCCCATCAGTACTGCATAAGAGTTCCAATCTCCCCAAAACCTCTCTAAAATTTGCTATTTTTTGTTTTTATAATTAGTGCCAGTAATGTTGGGTTAGATGGTATCTCATTATAGTTTTATAGTTTTTATTTGCATTTCTCTAATGGCTAATGATTGCAAACATTTCCTCATGTGTCTGTTAGCTGCCTGAATTACTTCTTTCCTGAAGTGTCTGTTCATATCCTTTGCCCATTTTTAATTGGACTACTTGTCTTTTTATATGAGCTGTCATAGGAATAGACATATGTACACACCATGTTCATTGCAGCATTATTTACAATAGCAAAAAGATGGAAACAGCCTAAGCACCCATCAACAGATGAGTGCATAAATAAATTATGGTACATACACACAATGGAATACTATGCAACAATAAAGAACAGTGATGAGTCCATGAAACATCTCACATCATCAATGAATCTGGAGTGTATTATGCTGAGTGAAATAAGTCAATCACACAACGACAAATATTGTACAAGACCACTATTATAAAAACTCAAGAAAAGTTTTACACACAGAAAAAAATAAAAATCTTTGATGGTTACAAGGGAGGAGCAGGGTAGGGAGGGGAAACCACAAAGTAGCTAATAGACAAGCACAAACTTTGGTGAAAGGAAAGACAACGTACAACATAGGGAAAGTCAGCACAACTTGGCCAAGGCAAAGCCATAGGAGCTTCCTAGACACATTCAACACATTGAGGGACATAGTTACTGGGGCTGACGGCTAGGAACCTTGGTCTCGGGGGCATCTAGGTCAATTGGCATAACATAGTTCACAAAGAAAATGTTCTACATCCTACTTTGGCGAGTAGTATCTGGGGTCTTAAAAGCTTGTGAGCAGCCATCTGAAATACATGTTTTAGTCACATCATGTTCAGAGCGAAGGAGAATGAAGAAAACCAAGGACATAAGGAAAATATCGGTCCAAAGGACTAATGGACCACATGAACTACAGCTTCCACCAGCCTGAGCCCAGAAGAACTAGATGGTGCCTGGCTGCCACCACCAACTGCTCTGACAAGGATCACAATAGAGTGTTCCAAACAGAGGGAGAGAAAAATGTAGAACAAAATTCAAATTCACAAAAAAAGACCAGACTTCCTGGCCTGACAGAAACTAGCCCCTGGATACCTTGCTAACTCAGAACTGAAGCCACTCCAAAAGTTCACCTTTCAGCCAAAGATTAGACAGGCCTACAAAACAAACAATAACACAAGTGAGGAACGTGCTTCATAGTTCAATCAGGTATATGAGATCAAATGGGCAACATCTGCAGAAAAGCAAAGATGAGAAGGCAAGAAAGGACAGAAAACCTGGACATATGGACACGAGGAACCTGGGATGTAAAGGGAAAAGGGAAGAGTGCTGACACATTGCAGGGATTGCAACCAATGTCACAAAATAATTTGTGTATAAATTTTTGAATGAGAAACTAATTTGTGTTGTACACTTTCACCTGAAACCAATATTTTTTTTTTTTTTTTAAATAAAGAAGACCTAAATTCCATTAAATAAAATAATCTTACATGGTTCCAGGAAAAAAAAAAAACAAAGTTAATGAGGGAATACTATGAAGGCACCCTGGAGGCACAGTGGTTAAAGTGCTTGGCTGCTAACTAATAGGTTGGTGGTTGGACAACACGGGGTCAACAGAAATCCTACATAATCTCTTTTAGAAAACAAGAAGGGAGAATACTTCTCAACTCATTTTATGATGCCAGCATTGTTCTGATGCCAAAACCAGACAAAGAGTACAAGAATAGGAAACCACAGAATAATATCAATCAAAAACATAGATGTAAAAACCTTAAAATATTAGTAAATTGAATCTAGAAATAAATAAAAAGAATAAAATATTATCACCAAGAGAAGTTAATCTCAGGAATGCAGTATTAGAAATCCATCTTAGAAAATCAGTTAATATACTAATCAATGCAATTTACCATATCAACAAACTTAAGAAACAGCACATAATCATGCAATTAGGTGAAGAGAAGCATTTGGCAAAATTCAAAACCAATCATGGAAAATAAACAAACAAAAACTATTTTTGACAATCTAAGAATAAAACAGAATCTCTTTAACCTGATAAAGGGAAGCTACATTGGACCTACAGCTAACATCATGATTAATAATGAAAGACTAAATGTTTTACTTAAGATCAAGAACAAGGCAAAGATGTAAAGATGTTCCCTCTCACCACTCCTGTTCAACACTGTACAGAAATCTTAACAATTGCAATGAAGCAAAAAAGAAAGAAAGAAAAGGCTTTCAGATTGGAAAAGAAGACATAAAATCGTTCCTACTCACAGAAGACATCGTTTTCTAATAGAAAATCCCAAATAATCTACAGAAGAGATCCTAGAACTTAGAAAAGTTAAGTTTATATTTTGTTCTGTAAGCTTCATCTTAAGTGAGAATAACAGCAGAATTGAAAGAGCGTAGTCAATGTCTCTGAACTGTGCATGCAGAAATTTTTGAAATGGTATATCTTTGGCTATGTGTATTTTCACCAAAAAAAAAAAGTTGAGAAGTTAGAGGGTTGACATGTTGTGGGGTTGTTAACCAATGTCATGAAACAATATGTGTACTACTGTTTCATGAGAAACTATTTGTTCTGTAAGCCTTCACCTGAAGTACAATTAAAACAAAAAAATTACCAAAAAAAAAGTTAAGTTTAGCAAGGTTGTGGGATACAAGGTAAACATACTAAATCAATCATACTTCTATATACTAGTGATAAACAATTGGACAAAAATATCTTTTAAAACATCATTTATAAAATTTCTTAAAAAAGAATCATATAGGCATAAATCTAATAACATATACATAAGACTTGTATGTTGAAAACTACAAAGTGCTGAGAAAGGATATCAAATAAGACCTAAATATATGAAGAAACATGTGGCATTAATTAATTGACTGAAAGATCAAATATAATTACGATTTCAGTCCTAATCAAAACACCTGCAGGATGTTTTGTAAACATGGACACACTGATTTTAAAATTTATATAATAATGCAAAAGAACCAGGCAAAACAATTCCTATAAAGCTACAGTAGTCAACACAGTATATTATTGGCAGAAGGATAGACACATAGATCAATGGAACAGAATAGAGAGTACAGAAATAAAGCCTACATACACATGATTAATAAATTTTTAATAAAAAGGCAAAGGTAATTCAATGGGGAAAGTATGGTCTTTTAATAAATGGTGCTTGAACATTTGGACATTCATTTAAAAAAATTACCTTGGCCTCTAATTCATGCCTTATACAAAAATTAATTCAAAATGAATTATAAAATTGAACGTAAATCGTAAACTTATTAACGCTTAGAAGAAAACACAGGGAACAAAATATGTGTCTGTGGCTTAGACAAAGACTTCTTAGACATATTTCAATCCACATATTCAATAAAGGATTTAATATCCAGAATATATTAATAGTGCTTACTAATAAAGAATAAGAAAACAAACAGCCCAATTAAAATATGGGCAAAAGATTTGAATAGCCACTTTAACAAACAAGTTATATGAATGGCAAATAAACCTACAAAAAGATGCTGAAGATTGTCAGTACTGAAATGCAAATTAAAACCACTATGAGATATTACCATATACATATTAGAATATTGTTGTCGTTATGTGTGGTTGAGTCAGTTCTGATTCATAGCCACCCAACGTACAAAACAGAACACCACCCAGTCCTGCACCATCCTCACAATTGTCTTTATGCTTGAGCCCTTTGTTGCAGCCACTGTGTCAAGTCACCTCGTTGAAGGTCTTCCCCTTTTTGGCTGACCCTCTACTTTACCAAATATGATGTCCTTCTGCAGGGACTGGTCCCTTCTGATAACATATCCAAAGTATATGAGACGAGGTCTTGCCATCCTTGCTTCTAAGGAGCATTCTGGCTGTACTTTTTCCAAGACAGATTTGTTCATTCTTCTGGCAGTCCCTGGTATATTCAATATTCTTCGCCAATACCATAATTCAAAGGCATTAATTCTTCTTCAATCTTTTTTATTCATCGTCTGGTTTCACATGCATATGAGGTTATTGAAAACACCATGCTTGGGTCATGCGCACCTTGATCCTTAAAGTGACATCTTTGTTTTTTAACACTTTGAAGAGGTCTTTTGCAGCAGATTTGTCCAATGTAACGTGTCCTTTGATTTCTTGACTGCTGCTTCTGTGGGCTTTTATTGTGAATCCAAGTAAACGAAAATCCTTGACAACTTCAATATTTTATGTTTATCATGATGTTACTTATTGGTCCAGTTGTGAGGATTTTTGTTTTCTTTATGTTAAAGTGTAATCCGTAACGAAGGTTGTAGTGTTTGGCCTTTATCAATAAGTGCCTCAAGTCCTCTTCACTTTCAACAAGCAAAGTTGTGTCATCTGCATATCAAAGGTTGTTAATAAGTCTTCGTCCAATCCTGATGCCCCGTCCTTCTTCATATAGTCCAGCTTCTCAGGTTATTTGCTCAGCATACAGATTGAATAAGTATAGTGAAAAGATACGACTCTGACACACACCTTTCCTGATTTTAAACCAGGCATATCTACTTCTTCTGTTCAAACCACTGCCTCTTGGTCTGTATATAGGTTCCTCAAGAGCACAATTAAGTGTTCTAGAATTCCCATTCTTCTCAATGTTATCCATAATTTGTTATGATCCACACAGTTGAATGCCTTTGCATAGTCAATAAAACACTGGTAAACACTTTTCTGGTATTCTCTGCTTTCAGCCAAGATCCGTCTGACATCAGCGATGATATCTCTAGTTCCAAGTCCTCTTCTGAATCTGGCTTAAATTTCTGGCGGTTCCCTGTTGATGTACTACTGCGGCCACTTTTGAATGATCGTCAGTAAAATTTTACTTGTGTGTGATATTTCTGATATTATTCGATAATGTTCACATTCTGCTGGATCACCTTTCTTTGGAATGGCTGTAATGATAAGCACTTACAATCCTGCATGCTGACTAATAGTATGTGGATCAACTGTAAATCTGCTGCTAATGGGAAGACAAAATGGTACAGTCACCCAGGAAAATAGTTTGATAGTTTATTATAAAGTTAAAATTGCATTTACCATACAATCCATCAATCCCACAAAACCTGTAAAAGAATATTTATAACAGTACTATTCATAATCACAAAAAATAAGAAACAACTCAAATGACTTTCAATGAATAACTGGGTAAACAAACTTTGATACAAACATGTAATGGAATACTACTGAGCAACAAAAGAAGAAAATGTGTGATATACACAATAATATGAATAAATTACAGAGGCGTTATAGCAACTGAAAGAAGCCAGTCTCAAAATGTTACATTGTATATGATTCCATTTTTAGATACTCTGATCAAGACAAAACTATCTGGATGGAGAGCAGGTCATTGGTTGCCAGGGTTAAGGGTGAGGGGAGACTTTGACTGCAAAGTGACAGCACAAGGGAATTCTTTGGGGTATTGGAATTATTCTGCATCCTAACTGTGATGGTTGTCATATAAATCTATGGATGTGATAAAACTCAGAAATGTACAACAACAAAAGTGAATTTTACTTTATGAAAATGTAAATGCTGTAAAAGAAATATTTTCCTCCTGATTAAAAAAAAAAAAATCTTCAAGAAGTTTTCTATGATATTTTCTTCAGCACATTTGTTGTTGTTGTGGTTAGGTTCTGTCGAGTCATCTCTGACTCATAG
>NW_004443947.1:19336953-19337898 GCF_000243295.1 Trichechus manatus latirostris | reverse complement strand
AGCTTTCAGGCTAAGCAGACTTGGAAGAAAGGCCTGGCAATCTACTTTCAAAAAGTAGCCAAGAAAACACTGCCCAACTCACTTTCTTTTGACACATCAGCAAGAGGGATCAATAGTTAGAGGGGTTTTGGTGAAATGTAGAGGACCAATGAAGGTACTTAGACCCTCAGTGAGATGGACTGGCACAACAGCTGCAACAATGGATTCAAACATATTGGCAATTGTGAGGATGACACAGAACAGGCAGCATTTCCTTCTGTTGTACATGAAGTCGTCGTGAGTATGAGTCGACTTGACAGCAGCTAACTATGACAACAGAATGATGTATCCCAGTGTGTGAATCACCTGAAGAACATAATGTGTCTGTGTAGAACCCATTCCAGGAAGATCAAACATAGAATTCCACAAAAATTAAGCACATCATAAATATTTTATGAGATTACAGTTAGGTCCATTATTTACTCGCTGTTGACATGAGGGGGAGTTAGAACTTTGAAAGCCTCTTAATTCCAAGATAATCTGTTTCTGTTCATAAGTGATCAGGTTGTTGTGTTATTAGGTGCCATCGAGTTGGTTCTGACTCATAGCAACCCTATGCACTACATAACGAAACACTGCCCGGTCCTGTGGCATACTCACAGTTGTTGTTATGCTTGAGCCTGTTGTTACAGCCACTGTGTCATGACATCTTGCCGAGGGTCTTCCTCTTTTTCACTGACTCTGTACTTTACCAAAGCATGATGTCCTTCTTCCGATAACATGTCCAAATGATGTAAGACATAGTCTCTCCATCCTTGCTTCTAAGGAGAATTCTGGTTGTACTTCTTCCAAGACAGATTTGTTTGATCTTTTGGCAGTTCATGGTATATTCAATATTCTTTGCCAACACCACAATTCAAAGTCGTCAGTTCTTCCTCAGTCTTCCTTATTCATTGTCCAGCTTTC
>NW_004443947.1:19333852-19334879 GCF_000243295.1 Trichechus manatus latirostris | reverse complement strand
TTCATCTTTGGCTTTAGTGATTGGTGTATAAATTTGAATAATAGTCGTATTAACTGGTCTTCCTTGTAGGCATATAGATATTATCTTATCACTGACAGCATTGTACTTCAGAATAGATATTGAAATGCTCTTTTTGACAATGAATGCAATGCCATTCCTCTTGAAGTTATCATACCCAGCATAGTAGACCATATGATTGTCCAATTCAAAATGGCCAGTACCAGTTCATTTCAGCTCACTAATGCTTAGGATATCGATGTTTAAGCATTCCATTTAATTTTTGATGGTTTCCAATTTTCCTAGTTTCATACTTCATATATTTCACATTCTGATTATTAATGGATGTTTGCGGCTGTTTCTTTTCATTTTGAGTCATGCCACATCAGCAAATGAAGATCCCAAGTTTGACTCCATCCATGTCATTAAGGTCAACTCTACTCTGAGGAGGCAGCTATTCCCCAGTCATCTTTTGAGTGCCTTCCAACCTGGGGGCTCATCTTCTGATACTATATCAGACAATGTTCTGCTGCTATTCATAAGGTTTTCACTGGCTAATTCTTTTCAGAAGTAGACTGCCGGGTCCTTCTTCCTAGTTTCTTAGTCTGGATGCTCAGCTGAAACTTACTCGCCATGGGTGACCCTGCAGGTGTCTGAATACCAGTGGCATAGATTCTAGCATCACAGCAACACACAAGCCCCCACAGCACAACAAACTGACAGACACAGACACACGGGGGTAAGTGGTCATAGTATTCTCAAATTTTCAACTATCACAGAACATATACTGCATAAGTGTCTGTACTCATATTTATCCCAGAGTGCTAACTCAGTGAAATATGAAAAATTAAATAATGTAAATAGATTTTCCAAAATTATATAACACACACACAAAAAAAACTCCTTTTGCTGGTATTTTTCTTTTCCATCTAAAAAGACAGCTAATTATGCATACAACCTTGGTCAACTTATTTAAAAATAAATAAATGGAATAGTTAATTATATGGCACAATGAAAATTACAAAGCCAT
>NW_004443947.1:19322244-19332295 GCF_000243295.1 Trichechus manatus latirostris | reverse complement strand
AATTTATAGCTATTACAAAAAGGTAAACTATCATTGGGCAAAGCCAGAGGGTTATCAGAGAAGTCTGTTCTTTGCTTTTCTACATCTATATGTTCTCTTTAGCAACAAAATCCTTGCTGCAGATATTTGCCATCAGACTTGTACAGCTTGAAGAAGCCTTCAAACACATTTTGTCACTGAAAGGAAAATTTAGTTTTGACCTTGGAAAGACTTTGGCAGCAGGACTGGAGTCAAATAAAATAATGAAAGAGGCAAATTGGTCTTCAGCATTACTTATGTAAAGTTCTTCCAATTTTGCAACTCAAAACTTTCACGCAAATTTCTCTATATCCAGAATTATGTTTCCAATTTCAGTCATTGCCCCAGCTGAGGTTCTTTCAGGGAAAAGTCTTTAGGCTCTACATCTCAATAGGCCTAAAGTCTTTGAGCACAAAAACTTAAGAACCAGAGCGACTGTAAGTTATTTAACCTCTCAAATACTAAGTTTTTTCATCTGTAAAACTGAACCAAACTCGATGGCTTGTTGTCAGAGATAAAGAGGTTATCTTCATAAATAACTTATCATAGGACCTATCACATGAAATTGACTCCATAAATATTTCTTATTAAGGGTTCCCTGTCCTGGCTCTAGGTAAGATGGAATAAGCATACTCCACCCTGTTTCTTCACTAAATACAGCTATAAAACTTTGACAGAATGCATGGAACAGCTATTTGAGGACTTTGAAATTAAAAAGCAACAGGGAGATTGGGGGAAGAAGATCACTTTTTTTCCCCTGCTTTAGTAACCCCTGACCTGAATTAATGCATCAGAAGTGGTTGGCACCAGCTCACAGAGAGAAAAAGCTCTAGGTGAAATCTTCTAGCTCTGATTCCACCATTGGAAAAGAACTTGTAACATCCAAAAAGATTATGGAAACACACCTCTTGTTTCTTTTTTTCTTTTGTTTTCCTTTTCTCTGTTCTCCCATGACAAAGCCCTCAAGCAATTCTGTCTTGGTAGGGGTAGCCATAGACAACAAGAGGCAACAGGAGCCCACAGAAGCCAAAACTCTGATGGAGGGGAATTTTCCTCTTGGATCAGTAGAGCTATGGCTCCAAGATAATGGTTCCTACCCTTGTTGCTCTTATTCTCTCCAATATCCTGCTGTTTGTCCCTAGACATGGGATTAGTTGAGGGCATGCATGGACAAATAAGGTAAATAGAACCTCAGATTTCTGGCCATAAGATCAAAAATAAGAGCCCCCAGAGAACCAGAAATTATTGGGGAGGCTGCAGTGAGGCAGGAGTTCAGGAAAACAACTCAATAAACACATTTTTTTTAACTCTTAGGCTCACCCTGAGCTGCACGTATGTGGATCTGATCCTATTTAGCATACTAAAGATTGTGAGAACTGAACTAACAGATTGACCAACATCCAGGTCCCAAACTGGCCAGTGGTTGATGTCTGTGCAAGATAGAGCCAAATAACACTGGAAAAGCTTTGAAAACCACAGGTTGGAAATTGTGGTTTGAACCTAAACGTATCTACCGCCTGCTAAAACAAATATATCAACATTCTCCATGGAACTTAAACAAGACTCAGTCTCCTAAATTAGTATTCCAAAATCTCAGAACACAATCTAAATTTACCGGGCATAAAAAGAGCTGGAAAAATCTTCTCTCACAACAAAAAAAAGATAATCAAGAGACGCCAATGATGATATGATACAAATATTGTAATTATTTGACAAAGATTTTAAAGCTGTTATTATAAAAATGCTCCAGCAATCAAATGTGAACACTCTTGAAACAAAAAATAGAAAATATGAGAAAACTGAAGCTATAAAGAAAATGACAAATGTATATTTTAGAAACAAAAACTACAATAACAAATAAAAATCTCACTGTATGCCTCAGAAGCTCAATGGAGATGGCAATCAAAAGAATCAGTGGATTAGAAGTTGTTGTTGTTAGGTGGCATCAAGACAATTTTTGACTCATAACAACCCCATGTGATAGAGTAAAACTGCCCCATAGGGTCTTCTAGGTTGTGATATTTTTGGGAGCAGAACACCAGGTCTTTCTCTTGCAGAGCAGATGGATTGGAAGATAGAGGAATATTAATTATCCAACCTGGACAACAGATAAAAAATGAAAACAAGAAATGAACAGTGTTTCAAGAACCCATTGGACAATAACAAGAGAACTAACTTTTTGTGCTATTAAAGTCCTGGAAGGATAGGAGAGAGTATGATTATGTCTATATATATTTAAACAAATAATTGTTAAAAACTTCCTCTGGTGGCAAAAGACATCAACCTATAGATTCATAAAAGCACTGACAATTCTAAACAGGATAAACCCAAAGACATCCACGTCCAGCAACTTCATAATCAAATTGCACATAACCAAAGATAAAGAAAAAATGACAAAAACAGCTAGAGAAAAAGGGTGTATTACATAAAAGAAAATAGCAATTTGAAAGAGACGATTTCTCATCATCAACCTTAGAGGTTGGAAAAAGAACAATGAATGACATTTTTAAAGTGCTGAAAGAAATAGCAATAAAAAATTCTATATTAGAAAAAAATCATTTGCAAATGAAGATGTCCCAGATGAAAGAAAACTACGATACTCTGTTTCTAGTCAACCTGCTCTAGAAGAATTGCTAAAGGAAGGTCTTCAGATATAAGAGAAACAATAGCAGGAAAACGGGAGAGAGAGAGAGAGTGAGAGAGGAGAAGAAGAAGAAGGGGAAGAAAAAGAGATAGAAAAAGGGGAAAGGGAAGAAAGAAGAAAGAAAAAAACAAACAAACTTGGTACATCATCAGAAATGAAGAAAAAAACAACAAAAATCTTAAATATTTGTGAAAATAGATTATTTTTCTCCTGAGATTTTTAAAATATATTTGATGGTTGAAACAAAAATTATACAACTGCTTGATGGTGGTTTCAATGTATATAGATGTAATATACAAGAAAAGTATATGATAAAGGTGTATAAAAGGACCTATATGGTGATTTATACATTCCATCTGAAGTGTTAAAATATTTATTCCCTAAATAAATTGTGAACTTATCTATATTGTAATCTCTTGAACAACTACTTAAAAATAGAGAAAGAGATATTGTAAAAAACACAAAAAGATGCATCAAAATAGAATGCTAAATAATGTTTAAAATAACCCATAAACAAGACATGGAAGAGGTACCAAAGTAAGAAAAATAAACTCTTAGACCTAAATTCTAACATATCAATAATTACTTTAAATCCAAAATGTCAATTCACAATAAAAAACAGAGATGGATTATAAAGAAAAAAGGATCTATTCAAATGCTGTCTCAAAAACAAACAAACATTGCCTTCAAGTCAATTCCAACACATAGCAATCTTATAGGACAGAGTAGAATTGCCCCTTAGTGTTTCCAAGGAGCAGCTGGTGGATTCCAACTGCCAACCTTTTGATTAGCAGCTGAACTCTTAACCACTGCATCACCAGGGCTCCATATGCTATCTACAAGAATCTAATTTCAAATGCAATGATGTGAGTAGATTAAAGGTAAAAGAATGGAAGAATTATATCATGCAAACACTAATCAAAAGAAATATGGAATGTCTATTTTAATATGAGACAAAGTAGACTTCAAAGAAAATTACCAGGAATAAAAAGGGACCTTACATAATGATACAGAATCCCTGTTGGTGCAGTGGTTAGGAACACGGCTGCTAACCAAAAGGTCTGCAGTTTGAATCCGCCAGCCGCTCGTTGGAAACCCTATGGGACAGTTCTACTTTGTCCTATGGGGTTGCTATGAGTCAGAATGGACTTGATGGCAATGGTTTTCTTTTGTTTTTTTTTTTTTACATAATGATACAAGGGTGATTTCACCAAAAACTGACTGAAAACAGAAATAGAAAAATTCACAAATATAGTAGAAGACTTCAACATTCCTCTCTCAGTAAACCAAAACCAAACCCATTGCCACCGAGTCAATTCCAACTCATATAGAGACTCTATAGGACAGATTAGAACTGCGCCATAGTGTTTCCAAGGCTATTATCTTTATGGGAGCTGACTGCCACATCTTTCTCCCAGGAGCGGCTGGTGGGTTTGAACCACAGACCTTTCGCTTAGCAGCTGAGTGCTTGACCACTGCACCACCAGGGATCCTTCCTCTCTCATAGTAGACATAACATCAGCAAGAATACAGAGGAATGGAACTAACCTATGAACCAATTAGATTTAGCTGATATATAAAGAACATTCCAACTAACAAGAACAGAATGCACATTTCTTCCAAGTGCACATGGAACAGTCAAGATCAGGAGTCAGCAGATTTTGGCTCAAAGGCAAAATCCAGTCTGCGGCCTGTTTTTGTATACCACGAAAGCTAAGGCTAATTTTTACATTTTTAAAGAGTTGTTTAAAAAAATGAGAATATGCAACAGAGACCATTATTTAACCCACAAATAACAAAATGTGTAATATATGCCCCTTTACAGAAAAAGTTGCTAATCCTTGACCAAAAGAGGTCCAAAATAGTAGCTACAATCTTTTTTTATAACCTTTTATTGGAAATGGCATAGCATATCCTACCATACAAAAGTGTGACTATCAGGGGGCGGGATCCTTGGGGGTCATCTTGGAGGTTAGTTATTCTATACTAACAATTTTCTCCTTGGTATATTTACAATAGTTTTCTCATGTGATTTTTTTTTTTTTTTTTAAGAAATGGTAATACTCTTGAATAGATACATTACCAAAGAAAATAGACACATGAAAATATGTTCAGCAACATTAGCACTTCCAAAACCAAATCCACTGATGTCAAGTCGATACCGACTCATCGTGACCCTATAGGACAGAGTAGAACTGCCCCATTGGGTTTCCAAGGCTGTAAATCTTTATGGAAGCAGACTGTCACACCTTTTTCCCATGGAGCCACTAGTAGGTTCGAACTGTCAACCTTTTGGTTAGCAGCCAAGCTCTTTAATCGCTGCGCCACCAGGGCTCCTCATTAGCCGTAAACCAAACCACTTGCCCAGCCGTAAACCAAACCCATTGCTGTGGAGCCCATTCCAACTCACGGTGGCCCTAGAGGACAGAGCAGAACTGCCCCACAGGATTTCCAAGGAGTGGCTGGTCGACTTGTACTGCCAACCCTTTGGTTAGCAGCCATAGCTCTTAACCACTGCGCCACGAGGGCTCCCATTAGCCATTAGGGTAGTACAAATTAAAACTATGATTAGATGCCACTACACACCTACTAAAATGGCTAAAATAAAAATAATATTAACAATACCAAACGGTGGCAAGTATGCAAAACAAAGGAAACTTTCTGGCATTGCTGATGGGAATGTAAAATGGTGTAGTTAGTTTGGAAAATAGTTTGGAAGTTGTTGATTTTGCCTGTGTTCACACATGCAGTTGCATACAACTGGAGAATAGGCTGGGCTGGAAGATCCAAGATGACATCAATGACTTCTCTCGAATTAAAGCTGGACGATAATCAGAGCAACTCGACTCTCCTCCACATGCCTCTCATCTTCCAGTATTCTAGACCAACTTTTTGGTGATCTCAGCAGCGTAGCATTTAAAGAGGGTAAAAATGGATGCCTCCACATGAAGCTTAGGCTCTGGTAACTCCACAATGTCACTTTGGCACATTCTATTGGGCAAAGCAAGTCACTAGACCAGCCCAGATTCAAAGGATGGGCAGGTAGACTCCACCTCTACATTGCAGAGTCAGTAAAATATTTGCACTGTGATTACTGTCTACCGTATCATGTCATTCTTACATGAAAACAAAAGCTAATGACTGACTGAGTTTACACTTTTGGATAACCTGCAAGGATAAAAAGTTAAGACTTGTGTCCAGCCCAGTGAGAGCAAAGACGTTTACTTTCCCTTATGCCATTAATCCCACTTTTCATGTGAATATCACTATGTCCATGATGTCACTTCTGGGTATGGTCATTTTTATCTGGCAAAATAAATAAATAAAAAATACAGAAACTGATTATTTACTGAATAACTTGGAACAGCACTTCATTCCCTGCTAGGAAGATTTGGTGATCTATTAACACCTAAAGTTTCAGTTTATCTCAGAAGACGGAAAAGAAAAATCACACATAGGAATGAGACTCATTAAATGCATTCTGCTTTACTTAGGGATTAGAAATAGTCCACACTTTTACTTGTCAGCGAAAAGACAGAATTCTTATGATTAAAAAGTTGGAGAATTATTTGTACTTTGCAAAAGGTGCTAAGTACTTTTCCCAAAGGAAGTAATTTCCAGATCTCCATTTTTAGAAATGCTTCTCCCAGCATGTCTCTGCAAATATGTTTTCAATTTCCATTTCTCTGGATTGCCTTGGTTTTAATTTCATTAATCTTTTCATTGTTTATTATTTTTTGTGGGCTGCTTATTCAACATATTGAAGGCTCATGACTACGTATATATTGATGCTGTGATGCTGCAGCTGTATTGATATGTAAACCAATAGATGAAAAGCCTCCTACTTTTCCACGACCAAATATAACTCTCCTGAAAAACATGCAGGTTTATTTTAGTGCCTCTTTTCTATCTCAACCTAGCAACAGTTTTCAAACGACTGTTCACTTGCATTAAGAAATTCAGAAATAGCAGCATCTGTTAGGAATGTGAAATGACCCTCTGTTCCCAAATGTGTGCTGTGCCTAACATTACACTCATTTCTTTCTTGTTTCCACTCAAAAAGTAATGCTCTGATTAGTGTCATCCTTGTACTTTACTGTCAAGTGCAACCAGTAGTATATAATTGGCCATAATAAAATTATGAAAATTAGGAAGTTTGGGATGAAGTACACTTACAGTAACATTCAATTTTCATAATGGCTGGGTACAGCAATCAGAGGTAGTGTTAAAAATGAAGAAAGCGATGTTCGATCAGCAGCATGTTAAGAGGCTTGTACAAAATGCTTTTTATTTGTTTAAGTTATAGGCTTAGATAACTGTCTAGAAGTGGATATACCATGACCCCTGTTTCTAATTAGCATCTAAAATCTATCATCAGACTCCAGTGTCTTTGGCATTACTATTGGTTTGGTAGTCTAGCCCGGGGTCCTTGCATCATGCCTTTTTAATTAATTAAGCCGAGGTTCAGCCAATCACCTAATCTACCAAAACATGGTAAAACATTTGGACTAATAGTATGTTCTGTTATTGCAAAGGAATGGGGCCACTCAGGAATATGTTCTTCAGAGCATAGGTGGTGGAACCAATCCCTGGGAAGAGGTCTATAAAGGCCTTGGGGCGCTAGTTGAGATAGTGCTGAATATTCTCTAAAATATTTTTAACAGTCTGTCTGTTCAATGTCATAGAGCTCATTTATTTGTACAGCAAATTGTTTCATCCTAGGAATAGCAAGAAACGTTGGTGGCGTAGTGGTTAAGAGCTCAGGCAGCTAACCAAAAGGTCAGCAGGTCAAATCCACCAGCCACTCCTTGGAAACCCTATGAGGCAGTTCTATTCTTTCACATAGGGTTGCTATGAGTTGGAATCAACTCGATGGCACGCAACAACAAGAACAGCAAAATACAAAATTCTTAGATTAAGTTGAATTTCTTATTCTATTCCATTATTTGTTTTAGTAATATATAGAAAGGATCTAATCTCTCTTACACACAGCAAGGATTTCAAGAGCTGTTCTTAGCCTCTAAAAGCTTCTCCCCCTAGAAAATACTTTATTCTTCATTATAATATAACCCATTTTGTTAGCAGTTTGATTGAGCAATGTTCTTAAAGAGTGTTTAAAGAGACTTAGGTGCTGGGTGCCGAGGCAGTTTGACTAGGATGAAGCAAAATGGAACAATCCTCTCTCTTGCTCTGTTTATTCATCCTAAGGTTTTATTTGGAGTTTTAAGAGTCTTTTCACACTGTCAGCTGAGCTCGTGGTCATCTATACGCTCATACTTTGTAACTATGGATTTCTGTCAACCCAAACATCCTCCACCTAGTATTATATGCTTGGTTGTTTTTTTGTTTTGTTTTGTTTTTTAACGTTGATTTGAGTGTGGATGTGGGTAAGGGAAGAAATGCTCAATATTTTTCTTAAAGATTTTTGGAGACTTCTGAATGCTGATATATTCACCTATGATATTAATTATGCCTGTGACTTTGTGTAATAAATAAAATATTTATTTTCTCCTTCTTGGATTACAGGAATAAGTGTGTAAGGTACATCTAAATAAAGGATAATTAGGTTTCTAAATATATCTTAGTAGACACCTATTCAATATCAGTAAAACTTGAGTCACAGAAAACTAACTAGATTGCAAATTTGACAGAAAGTTGATTTTCATCAGTCTACTTTCAGGGGGGAGACAAAGACAGTATGGGCTTGGCATATTGGCATGAATAACAAAATACGGCACGATATGACATAAATATGTTATGAATAACAAAACATACATATGCACAATTTACAGAGCAGCACCTTTCCTGATATGTTTTTCTGAGTTTTAAACTATTCTATAAGTATGTCTCTGCATCTATCATGTCTATATCCTATTCAATAGAAGATGATGTTCAGAATAAACAACCCAATCTTATAAAAAGGCCCACTATAAAATATTAAATAAATTTTACTAACAGCACTTTCAAAATCAGGAAAGTAGATGTTGATGTTTTTCAGCTTCATCCTTATCTAAATAAAAAATTCAATTCCCCAAGCTTTCTCATGCATTTCTCTCTCTTTTCCTTTTTACTTCATGCATTCCAAAGTTTTCTTTTTTTTTTCTTTTACTGATGTTAAAATAGAATATACTTATGGACGTGTGATAAGTACACATTCTTTTCTCTTGGGAACTCATTTTGTTAAAAGAACTATGGAACTAATAAAATGGAGTGGTTTGGGGAATGCACATAATCGTCTTCAGACCAAGGACATGTTATAGAAAATTGGTTAATTCATACAACATGTATTAATTCACTGCTCACTATAGGTAAAATAACTGTGTTAGAGATCAAAGAGGTGTCATGTGTGAGTACAACTAATACTTTCAACCACAGAATAGGTGCACAATATATGTTTCTTTATTTTTTAATCTCACCTACATCATAATTAGGTAATTTTTATTTAGCAGTAGAATCAGATAATTTCTAGCCAAGTGGCCATTATATAAGAATGGAGGAAACCTAAGGCATATGGAGAAGCTGATCTTAAATACCAATAAGCTCATCTAAATGGAATATGAAGTCTAGGAAGTAAAAGTCAAACTGGCTAAGTCCACTAGTTGAGACCCACAGGTTGGCTTCTCAGGTGTATGTGCCACAGTAGAACAGTATGTTCTCAATAATTCATGTTGAAAACATAGAAACTCAAGCAAAATAAATGAACCAAAGTCTGATCTCATTGATCATTTATGTAGAGAGTAAACATTTGTCTTAGAAATTTCCTTTTATCTGAGTATTCGCAATTGGCAGTCACCTCAATTGCATTTCACCATCATCAACGAGAGGAGGCAATTTGGTGTAAATGAAACCGTTTTGGTTTAGGAATTAAGAAACTTGGGTGTTGGTCCAAATTTTGTAACTAGCTCAGTGTGAGAGGGTGAGAAGATTATTTTACCTTCTTTGGTCTTTGATTCCTTATCTATAAAAGGAGACAGTTGCACTGAGCTCCTTACCTCCATCAGCACACCAACAGAGAGCTCCGACTTTCCATTTCCTCCAGATAAGACCACCCCTTCCTTTGTTTCCACATTGCCATTCGCAGGAGTAAAGGAGTGCCCAGATAATTCTATACGCTACTATCCCTTCTAGAGGATCACTCAAATGATCTGCCTTGAAATTTCCCAGGACTAATTTAAGTATTCCCTTTTTCTTGTTCAAACCAGTCACCACTAGAAGCCGGAATATCCAGGTCATCTCTTGCCCTGCCTCTATCCCCCTAGAGATCTGTGGTAAGTAATGAGGTCAACCCCTCACCTCCTCTCTGGCCAGCAATCTCTATTCCCTGTCACTCTTTTATCTTTCGCCATAGTATTTATCACCATCACTTAAACCATATATTTTACTTTTTGT